>NC_066522.1:14267752-14412752 GCF_024679095.1 Eriocheir sinensis
CTCTCTCTCTCTCTCTCTCTTACGGCTGAGGGGTGACACATGAGAAGCTTCCGGTTCATTGTGGCGCCAAACCCGTCACTGTGAAGCCCCGAACCCGACGACACCACTCTCTCTCTCTCTCTCTCTCTCTCTCTCTCTCTCTCTCTCTCTCTCTCTCGCTCTCTCTCTCTCTCTGTCTCTCTCTCTCTCTCTCTCTCTCTCTCTCTCTCTCTCTCTCTCTCTCTCTCTCTCTCTCTCTCTCTCTCTCTCTCTCTCTCTCTCTCTCTCTCTCTCTCTCTCTCTCTCTCTCTCTCTCTCTCTCTCTCTCTCTTTATAATAGTAGCAATAACAGTTTCAGTCTCCAGTACAAAAGAGCAAAAAAGGGCGACAAGCTTCAGGATATTAGAGCAGCCGGGATTGTTTGGACATGTTTCAAGAGCAAAAAAAGTTGGCAGATTAGGTGTAGGATGAGAAAGGAAGACACTTGAATTTATTTATTGCATGAAGGAATATCTGAATTAAAAAAAAAATCCAACGTTCGATATAATATGGAGATGGCGGCAGATAATTAAGGGTGATGACGCTGCTTGATTGTAAAGATATCGGAATTAAAACGAATATTATCTCTAAATAGATATTGTCTGTTTATTTATCTATCTATCTATCTTTATCTATCTATCTATCTATCTATCTATCTATCTATCCCTATCTATCTATATATCTATCTATCTATCTCATATTGTGCAGCAGTAGCATAAGAAACATCACAAATAATATTTTACTACCTAACATTTCTCATTTTCACAAACACAACCAAATCGTTCACAAACCCGGTCAGTGCGTTCGCAAACTCTATTAATGCATTCAGAAATACGATCAGTACATTCACGAACTCGTCGATTTCTCATGAAGCTTTAACTTCCCTCTATTTAAACAGGTATCTTTTCCAACATCATTTCTTAGCCTGGGATTCTTGCACCTCCCATGGTCGCTGAAGCTGACTTTTATCGGTGCTGGGAATCAACGGGAGCCAAGCAGTGCAACTTGACGGGATAATTAGGGTCGTGTTACTAAACATTTCGTCGCCCAAGTTCACATATTTGACAAGGCTTTCGTAGGAGTTGTGGGCATTTCCAGGAGTAGTTTTATGACACTGATGGCAGTTTGACCCCTCCTCTGTACCGTGAACCTAAAGAAACACTCATTAGAACCCGACTGACCCCTCTTTGACCTTTTGAAATAGCTGATGTGAGAAGCCAAAGTGTCTCATAATACCGACCTTAAACTGCACGTCTTTCGCCATTTCAGGAAGAGAACTATTTATGTTACTGGTTTTCAACACTAATAACATTTTATTTCATATTTATTTTTAGGAATTAAGGAATATAAATTACCAAACGACGTTTTCTATTATTTTATGGTGCTGTTAAAAGCATAATCTTTGCAACTAATTTATAAGAGTTTCAGAGCAACCTAAGAACAGTTCAAAGGGCGCCGGGCTGCCTATTATTTAGTGCTGTAGAACTGAAATCAGAAAAGGCTAAGAAGCACTACTTTAAGCCTTATTTTGAACCGATATTTTTTTCTATATAAATGTAGTCTCCTTTTATAGAGTCGGAAGCCTTCTTTAGGGGTACTTTTTTTTCCAGGCCCATTTCAGTTCCTCGAGGCCCAGGGTCGGATAACCTCTCACGGCAGGCTGAGGCGGTTATTCACTGGCCGTATTGCAATTGATTTCGCTATTTTCAAGTTATACAATGGCTGCGAATATTTCCTAAAAGTTAATTCCTTGCAAAATACAAAAGTGAGTTATAGTATTTCAACCACAACAATAACAAATACTACTTCTACTACTATTACTTCTATATTTAATTCTCTCTCTCTCTCTCTCTCTCTCTCTCTCTCTCTCTCTCTCTCTCTCTCTCTCTCTCTCTCTCTCTCTCTCTCTCTCTCTCTCTCTCTCTCTCTCTCTCTCTCTCTCTCTCTCTCTCTCTCTCTCTCTTCTGAGCGGTCTGTGTTTTGACAAATTTATGTAATTCACTCACTAAATATTTTTTGGCAGTTGTTAGAGAAATATGGAAGGAAGAAAGTAAGGAAGAAAGGGAAGGGAAAGGAAGGAGGAAAGAAGTAAGGGATGAAGTAAGTAAGTAAGTAAGGAAGAAAGGAAGGAAAGGACGAAGGAAGGAAGAAAGAAAGGAAGGAAGGAAGAAAGAAAGGTAAGAAGGAAAGAAGGAAAGGACGAAGGAAAGGAGAACGAAAGGAGGGAAGGAAGGAAGGAAGGAAGAAAGGAAGGAAGGAAGGAAGGAAAGGACGAAGGAAGGAAGAAAGAAAGGAAAGAAGGAAGGAAGGAAAGGACGAAGGAAAGAAGAAAGAAAGGAGGGAAGGAAGGAAAGAAGGAAAAGACGAAGGAAAGAAGAAGGAAAGGAGGGAAGGAAGAAAGGAAGGAAGCAAGGAAAGGACGAAGGAAGGAAGAAAGAAAGAAAGGAAGGAAGGGAGGAAGGAAGGAAGGAAGGAAGGATGGAAGGAAGGAAGGAAGGATGGAGGCAAGGAAAAGGGGGAGAGAAGGGGTGAGGGAGGAAAGCTTTTGCTCTTTAAAAGTTTCCTCCCGTTCCCTCCCTCCTTTCCCTCCCTCCCTCTCTTCTTTCCTCCGATCTTTCCACCCTCTTGTCTGTTTAAGAGGAGGGCTGAACTAACCTTTTTTCCTCCTCCCCTCCAGACACGCCCCCTTCCCTCCCTCCTCCTTCTCTTCCTCCCTCTTCCCCTTCTTCCTCTCCATCGCTGGCTGTCATTATTACCAGACAGGAAAGGGAACAGTCAGTCTAGCGGAGAGAGAGAGAGAGAGAGAGATGAAGAGGGGAGAGATAGGTCTTATAAATATAGCCAGTTATGTATGTATGTATGTATGTATGTATGTATGTATGTATGTATGTACGAAGGTAGGTAGGTATGTAGAAGATAAGAGAGAAGAATGACAAGTATAAAGAGGTAGGTAAGTAGGTAAAGAGATACTAACAGATAGAGAAAAAAAAAATAGGAAATAAAAAGAAGGTACATATATTAGGAAGCAAGAGTGATATTTATACAGACGGACAAACTGAGACACGAACAGAAAAACAAACAAACAGAAAAACGAAAAGGAGAAAGAAAAACCCTGTCAAAACTAACAACACCTCCATCTTGTCTTGAGTAGGTGTGTGTGACGATGGGAAAGAGGGAGGGAGGGAGGGAGTGCGGTGAGGGTGAGGGGAGAGGGGGTGAGGGGTGGGGAGACACTAATTCAATTGTGGGAACTTCTCACCTGCCGCCCCTCCTCCACCTGTGCTGTGGGCGGGGCGTGGGTGGGCGGAGAGGGCGGGGGCGTGAAATTGAATCGCGAACAAGAAAAAGGGAGACAACAGGAAAGAATTTGTGTTGACTGAATTGTTTTGTGAATGTGTGTGTGTTTAGGGTGTGTGTGTGTGTGTGTGTGTGTGTGTGTGTGTGTGTGTGTGTGTGTGTTTAGGTGTGTGTGTGTGTGTGTGTGTGTGTGTATGTGTCAGAGAGGAGGGGGGGATAATATTTTCAATTTTCACTTTCATTTTAAATCCCTAGTTGATTTTTTTTTAATCAGCATAATGATATCGAAATTACGAAAAGAAAGAGAAAAATAATGGGAGGAGATTTTGGTTGTGCTGGTTGAAGGAATCAAGAAATGAAAGGAAAAGGATAAGGTGGTGACACTAGAAAATGGAAGGTATGACGGAAAGAAGTGGAGGAGGGAAGGAAGGAGGAGGCAAGTGTGCTCAGGTGTAACTTACCTGCAGCGGAGACAAAGAGGACGGAGGTAAACGTACTGGAGGAAGGCAGGGAAGGGGAGAAGGAGGAAAGGAATCATCACTCGACAAGTGCACACCCTCCTCTCCCTCCTCCTCCTCCTCCTCCTCCTCCTCCCTCAGCACGTGCGGCCCATATGGCTCACGTGGCCCTCGCCTCCGCGCGCCGCGTCGCCTCTGCTGCGGCAGGAAACTCCTTCACTTTTCGCCGCGTCCAGAACAATTACAGGTGCCGGCCGGAAGGTGAGCAGGCTGCGTGACGTCACACGTGCCGCGGGCCAATCACGTTCACCGGCGCCAAACAGTAAACCAATGGCGTGGAGGCGAAGTAGCTAGAGCCGGAAACAGCGCGTGGCGGCCATTACACGCCCGCATGTCACGCCACGCCGCGCAGCGCGGCGCCGCGGCACGCACATGACCCCACGTAGTCCATGACACACACGCCTCTGCTGCCGCCCTCACATGGCACTCAGCCTGCACACGACCCAGGGCCACACGAGGCATGCACACACGACACGTACACACAACACGTCGCGCCGCCACGCACACAACTTTGCGTGTTAATGACCCTCAGACGAGCAGCTCCTCATGTTGCTTCTGCTGCCTGCCACCCACACACGGCACTCACTCACTCACTCACACACGACACACGTGCACACTACACACCACAAACAAGCACACGCAAGCAAGACGCTGTGATTTATACTCGCTGATTTCCTTCGTCTTCGTTGTTTTGTTTCTTCTCCTTTTTCGTCTTCTTTCTTCTTTTACTGCCGCCTCTTAGTCTTTTTATTCTTCATTTTATTATTTTTTTCTTTTCTTCTTCTCCTGTTTCTTCTTCTTCTTTTTATTATTATATTATTATTATTATTATCATTATTATTATTATTATTATTATTATTATTATTATTATTATTATTATTATTATTATTATTATTATTATTATTACTATTATTATTATTATTATTATTATTATTATTATTATTATTATTATTATTATTATTATTATTATTATTATTATTATTATTATTATTATTATTATTATTATTATTACTATTACTATTACTATTATTATTATTATTATTATTATTATTATTATTATTATAATAATAACAATAATAATAATAATAATAATAATAATAATAATAATAATATAAAAAGAAGAAGAATAAACAGGAGAAGAAGAAAAAATAATAATAATAATAATCATCATCATCGTCATCATCATCATCATTATTATTATTGTTGTAATTTTTGCGTTCTTCATTTTCTTCTTTTTCGTCTTCTTTTTCTTTTCTTCCTCCTCGTACTCCTCCTCCTCCTACTCTTCTCCTCGCCTCCTTTTTTTTTCTCCGAAATGGCAGCAATCTCAGAACTAAGTCGTGTGTGTGTGTGTGTGTGTGTGTGTGTGTGTGTGTGTGTGTGTGTGTGTGTGTGTGTGTGTGTGTGTGTGTGTGTGTGTGTGTGTGTGTGTGTGTGTGTGTGTGTGTGTGTTGTGTGTGTGTGTGTGTGAATTATAATCATCTTCACAAGGAGTTTAGAAGAAAAATACCATAGTTATCAGCATTATCATCATCATCATCATCAGTAATTGAGTAGTAGTAGTAATAGTAGTAGTAGTAGTAATAGAAGTAGTAGTAGTTGTAATTCTAGTAGTAGTAGTAGTAGTAGCAATAGTAGACCCATCAAAGCCAACAACAAGAGTAACATCACCACCAACACCACCACTACCACCAACAACACCACCACCACCAACAACAACAACAACAACAGCAACAGCAACAACAACAACAACAACAACAACAACAATTTACGCGTTGGTGCTCGAGGCGGCAAAATTTTCACATAAAAAAGAAGGGGAAAAAGGGAGAAAGAGGAGAACAATTTCCTTCGTTATTTTCTTGGTGATTCTGAAGGTCTCGCTGCGGTCTGATGAGGGGGAAGAGGGGGAGGGGGTAGGCACACACACACACACACACACACACACACACACACACACACACACACGTCCACACATACACACACTCAGTATCCGGTGATCAACGCGTCTCTCTCTCTCTCTCTCTCTCTCTCTCTCTCTCTCTCTCTCTCTCTCTCTCTCTCTCTCTCTCTCTCTCTCTCTCTCTCTCTCTCTCTCTCTCTCTCTCTCTCTCTCTCTCTCTCTCTCTCTCTCTCTCTCTCTCTCTCTCTCTCTCTCTCTCTCTCTCTCTGATTATATAATTTTGTTAATGATTGTAGTTATGATAATAATAATAATGACAGGACTTGAAATTGATTAACACAAACATATAGACATATTTACATGCATACACACATACATACATACATACAGACAGACAGACTAACAAACAGACGGACATTAGCAGACTGACACACAAACTCAGAGAAAGAAAAAGGAAGACAGGCAGAAAGAGTGAGAGGCAGACAGACAGACAGACAGACACAGACAAACACAGACACTCAGGCAGGTATAGGCACAGACACACAGGCAATCACGGACCCAAACAGACAGGGGCGGGCCGGGGCGGGGCAGCAGGTGGGCAGACAAAAACAATCATTGAAACGTTGTATATTAGCTTTATTTTTTGTTCCTTGTCGCACAATCTTGGTTATCACAGTCCGTTTTGGGGGACAAGACAGGGAAAGAAGAAAACACACACACACACACACACACACACACACACACACACACACACACACACACACACACACGAAAGGTATACACAAGAAGTTGCTATTTATATATACTTTTGCTTCTTTTCTAATAAGTTTCGTTTGTCGTGTACAATTTTTTGATCGGATTATTGAGCACTGGGTAAACTTGAGTATTTTTCCTCCTCCTCCTCCTCCTCCTCCTCCTCCTTCTCCTCAAACATGGAAAAGCAGGTAACAGACTTTCTTTTGCTCTCTCTTCCATGTTCTCCTCCTCCTCCTCCTCCTCCTCCTCCTCCGTCTTCCTCTCTTCTTCTTCGTCCTCGTTTTCGTTGTCGTTGTCATTGTCGTCGTTCTCCTCCTCTCTCCTCCTCCTCCTCCTCCTCCTCCTCCTCCTCCTCCTCCTCACCAAGGCCTCCACGTTCTCCTTAAGGACAGGTCATAAGGCATGTCTTCCTCCATCTCTCCACCTACATCCACCTCCTCCTCCTCCTCCTCCTCCATTGCCTCATCCACCATCACTCCGCCCACACGTACCCTTTCACCTCTCTCCTCCACTTCCATGAACTTCCCTCCACCTCTCCCTCGCCTGTGAAAGAAGAACGAAGGATGTGGAGGAGGATGTGGAGGAGGGGAGAGGTAGATGGAAGGTGGAACAGGTGGAGTAGGAGGTGTAGGTGGCAAGGTATACATGTTAAGAGGTGTTTGGTGGTGGTGGTGATGGTGGTGGTGGGCGTGAGGTGTGTGGGCAGGTGTGGGCAAGCCTGATACACCTGGCCGAGGGAGGGAGGAGGGGGTGGAAGGGGTGTACAGGTGTGTGGTGGTGGTGGTGCTGCGGTGATGAATTGGTGATGGTGTGGTGGTGATATCTTGGTGCGGAGTGGTTGATCGGTGAGGGTGGGGGTAGAGTGGTGGTGACTGCGTGGTGGTGTGATGGTGTGGTGGTGGTGGTGGTGTGGGGGTAGGAGAGGGATAGTGGTGATGAGGGTGTGGGTGGTAAGGTGGTGGTGGTGGTGGTGGTGGTGGTGGTGACAGAAAAGCATGAGTGGTGGTGGTGTTGGTGGTGGTTGGGGTGATGTAGTATGGTGGTGGTGGTTGTGGTGGTGGTGGTGGTGACAGGAAGGCATTGGTGTTGGGGGTGGTGTTGGTGGAGGTGGCGGTGGTGATGTAGGGTGGGGGTGGGGGTTCCCTGGTGATGGGAGTGAGGGGTGGGGACAGCAGGACACCGTAGCTCCTCAATGTAGGATCACCGGGACGCGGGATGCCCACTCTCTTGGTTGGCGGGGCCTGGGGGGTCGTGGGCGGGGTATTGAAAATCGTGGGCGTGAGATTAAGGGTCGATGGAGTGACACTGACTGTCGTCTGCGAGGCCTGCGAGGTAGTGAGGGTCGTGGGCGGAGGGTGCGGGGTCGTGGTCGGGATTTGGAGAGTCATGGTTTGGGCATTTATGGCGGTGGGTGGGGCATTAATGGTCGTGGGCGGGGTGTGGGGACTCGTGTGTGTCGTGTGGGTGGTTGTGGGCGGGGTATGAATAATAGTGAGCGTGGGCGGGGTGTGAGACGTTGTGGGGGCGGTGGGCATGGTCACGGATAGCAAATGTGTGCTAGTGGGGGTGGAGGGGTGGGGCGTGGCGGGTCGTGACGGAGGGTCGTAGGGTTGTGGGCGCAGCACCGCGTAGGGCCTGGGTGGGGGCGGGGTCACCGGCACTGTTGTGCTGCCTGGAGGCACCGGGCTGGTGGCCACTGCGCTGCTGCCAGGCATTGTGGGGAAGGACGATAACGTAGGGGTCAAGATCACTGTTGTTGATGGAGGCACTGTGGTGGTGGGTAGGGGCACTGTGGTGGTGGTGGGGGTGAGGGTGGGCACGGTAACTGCACTAATGGCAGGTGTTGAGGGGAGAGACGACACTGGGGGAGTGAGAGCAACAGTTGTTAAGAGAGGCACTGTGGTGTTTGGTGGTACTGACACTGCGCTGGATGGAGCGAGCACTGTGGTGGAGGGTGGCAGCAGGGATGCGACAGGCGCCGCGGCGGCCGCCACCACCGTGGTAACCGAAGGCACTGAGACACAGGCAGATATTGTTGTACATGATGGCAGTGAAGGGGAGAATGTCGTGACGGGCACAGTGCTGGACGGAGGCGTTGCTTCAGGCACATACACGGATGCGGACGGAGTCATTGTGGCACTTGGCATGGTGGCGGACGGAGGCACAGACACTGTGGCACTAAAAGGCACAGGGGTTGTGGAGGGCAGTTTACCAAGGTGCGGCGACGTGGTGATGGTGGCAGGGGGTGGCTCCCCAGCCTCGCCCTGAGTGATGGCAGCAGCTGTGGCTGCGGGTGAGAGGAGGCCGGCGGCGGCGGGGGGCAGAGGCCCCTGCACCAGGAGGGCGAAACCGCCCCCCGGCAACCTGGTAGGCACCAGTGTGAGGCGCGGCGCTGGGATGTCGCCAGGCGTGGTGGGGTCTGGCGGCTCCGTCTTGGGGATAACAACCTGCTGCTGCTGCTGCTGCCGCTCATGAGGCGGGGTGTCAGACGTGCTGCCCTGCGTGCCGGCCAGGTATTCATGCAAGTGCTGCAGCAGCCGCTGTCGGAGGACGGTGTCGGGCACGCGGTCCAGCACTTTGTTAAGGGCACTAATGCACCGAAGGAATCCCTGCCGATAACTGTCGCCGCTGTCTGCTCCCTCTGCTGGGCCGGAGGACGCCTCTGCAGGGCTGGGGGCCGCGCAGGGCACCTCAGTTTCTGTCAGGATTTCGGTTGGTGACTCAGGCTGGCCCTTGTGAGACATGGAAGCAGCAGACTTAGTCTGCAGAACCTGTGCGTCCTGCGGGTTGCCCTGAGAGGTATCCTGCGAAGCAGCCGCCGCCCGTGGCTGCGTGGCACTGGTGCCGCTCGGCTCATCGACGGAGGTGCCGCTGGGAGCCGTACGGCGTCCCTTGAGGCGCAGGATGTGTTTGACGGTCAGTTCCAGAATGTCTGCCTTCTCCAGCTTGGCTGCGCGCCCTGCGCCACTACTGCTGCCGCCGCCAATCGCGGCGGCAGCCTCAGGCCGCACCATCTTTGCCTCCGTCAGCAGCGCTGCGAGGTCGTTGAGGCTCGTGTTGATCCTCTCGCGACGCTTCCGCTCCATCAGGGGCTTGCGGATCTGTGGAGGAAGGAGAATGACCTGTAGCGACGGTGTGTGTGTCGAGGGCGGTGGCGGGGCCACAGTGGTGACACGTACTATGGGGCGGGGCAGCCACGTGGGGCCCACCTGGCTGGACGTGAAGCACCTGTTGGGTAGAAAGATCTAGTCTGGCTGCCCCCGCAGAGAACGCGTGCCAGCCTGGTGGGGGTGAAGATACCCTGCTGGGTCCTGGTGTTCAGGTGTATTCCCGCCGTCACTTAGGTACCTGAGGTGGTGCCCAACTTGGCCCCCGCACACTAAATCTCCTACCCCACTGTGCCCCGCCAATAACAATATAAATAACAACTAATACAATTCTAATCATAGCAATAATGATAATAATAATAATAATAATAATAATAATAATAATAATAATAATAATAATAATAATAATAATAATAATAATAATAATAATAATAATAATAATAATACAAAACAAAAATAATAAAGTCTTGTACTCACCCTTCTTGTTTCACTGACAGGCCTCGTCATCTTGGGCTTGTTGGCGCCGCCGCCGCCGGCATCGCCACCACCTGTCTGCTGCTGCTGCTGCGCCATGACTGTCGCCGCCCCCTGAGGACACACGCTACGGCTGCGTGCCCCGCGGCTCCCCGGCCACGAATGAGAATGACGACCGTCGCCATCATGACCCGCACGGCCACGGGGAGTTGCCACGCGTCGGCCGCGTCCGCAACTGTTGAGTGCACTAACATTGATATTACAACTCCTATTGCTGCTACTACTACTACTACTACTGCTCCTGCTGCTCCTGCTACTGGAAAGGTGGTGTTTTGTGTTTTTTCGTGCGTTTCCGTTAAATGTTCCTCCAAACATGACTATTAAAAATGTTTGTATTACACTCATGGAGGAGAAGGTGATGGTGTGTGTATGTGTGTGTGTGTGTGTGTTGGTGTGCGTGTGTGTGTGGTGGTGTGTGTGTGTGTTGGTGAGGGGAGGAGGAGGAGGAAAAGAGAAGCAAAATTATATAAAGATACAAAATAGAAAGTACAACAAGACATCTGAGACGAAAACACATCGACATAGTAATAATAATAATAATAATAATAATAATAATAATAATAATAATAATAATAATAATAATAATAATAATAATAATAATAATAATAATAATAATAATAATAAAACTCCCCGCAATCTATATCTCTTCCTTGACAACAAAATGGAGGAAGAAACGGAGGGAGAGAGGGAGGGAGGAAGGAAGGAAAGGGTGGAGCAAGGAGGGAGGCCAGAAAGAGAGGAAGAGAGGGGTGAGGGTGGGGAGGGGTGGAGGGGGCCGAGGAGGGTGGATGGTCAGGCTGGGTGACTGGTTAATGGGTGAAGTGAGTGGATGGACGAAGGAGAGGAGAAAGGATGAATGGATGGGCTGATCAGTGAGAGAAGGCAGGAGGGAGGAAGGGAAGGGTGGAGAGAAAGGGAAGAACTGGCTAGCTGTGGGGGGTTGGGGTGAAGGAAGGAAGGAAGGAGAAAAGGTAAGGTTAAAGAAAGGTAGGAAGGAAGGAAGGAAAGATGGATGGAGGGAAGGAAGGAACGACGGAACAAAAACAGAGAAAGGAGGGAGAAAGTAAGGGCAAGTTAAAAGGAGTTATAGGAAAGAAGGAAAGGGAAGAAGGAGCAAGAAATAAAGGAAAAAGGAAGGAAGGAAGGAAGGAAAAAGAAGGAAGGAAGAAAAAAAGGAAGGAAGTAAGGAAGGGTAGAAGGAAGGAAGGAAGGATAGAAGGAAGGAAGGAAGGATAGAAGGAAGGAAGGAAGTAATGAAGAAGAAGAAAGGAAGATCAGAAGGAAGGAAGGAAAGCTAGAAGAAAGGAAGGAAGGAAAGAAGGAAGGAAGGAAGGATAGAAGGAAAGAAAAGAAAAGAGGAATAAATGAAGACAAGAAGAAAAAAAGATATATTGAAAGGAAAGACAGAAGAAAAAGAGAAAAAGAAGTCAAGGAAGGCTGAAGAAGAATTCAAAGAAGGAAGGAAGGAAGGAAAAAAGAATAAATCCCTGAAAATGTAGAGAGAAAGCAGAAAAAGGAAAAAGGAAAGCAAAGAAGGAAAAAAACAATAACCGCCTGGCTATTCATTCAGAAAACGAAGGAAGGAAGGATGAGAGAAGAAAAACAGAAAGAAAAATGATTACCTTGACATTCATGAAGAAAAAGAAATAAGGAATAAAGTAAAGAAGGAAAGAAAGGATAATGATTGCCCAACTATTAAGGAAGAAAGCGAGAGGAGGAAGGAGGGAATTAGGGACATAGGGAGAGAAGAAGGAAGGACAGATTGGCTGGTTGGGTTATTGGCTAATCCGGGACGTTTTTTAATCCCCGACGCATAACAAGACGGATTAGCAGGATTACCGCCCGGATCACACCCCTCTCAGCCCTCCCCTGCACCCTACCGCCGCCCCCTTCCCCCTTCCTCTCCCTCCATTTTGCCCCTCTCACCCCTCCCTCCTTCTCCCTTCTTCCTCCTCCTTTCCACCCTTATACCTCCATGTTTCCACCCCTCTCACCTCTTCCTCCCTTTCTCTCTTTTTTTTCCTCCTCGCTCCTGTAGTAAATGCAATCTACCTTTACGAGGACCTCAATCTTTCAACCCCTTTTTCAACCCACCTTGCTCTTCCTCCTCCTCCTCCTCCTCCACCTCCTGTCAATCACTCTCACTCACTCTTCCACTCATTTCACTCTCCCCCTCTTTCTTCTCTTTGTTTGTAGAGTCTCCATTCCTCCTTCCCTCCATTCCTTCCATCAATTCCCACTCTTCTATATCTCCCTAATCCACTCTTCTATTTCCTCCTCATCCATTTTTTCACCTTTCGTTCCTGCTTCTTTTTTTTTTTTCCTTGTTATTGTATCTTCCTCACCTCACTGCTCAAACTTGTGCTTGTGCTTCTAATGATGTTGTTGTTATTGTTAATTCTAATGATATTGTTGTTATTGTTAATTCTAATGATATTGTTGTTATTGTTAATTCTAATGATATTGTTGTTATTGTTAATTCTAATGATATTGTTGTTATTGTTAATTCTAATGATATTGTTGTTATTGTTAATTCTAATGATATTGTTGTTATTGTTAATTCTAATGATATTGTTGTTATTGTTAATTCTAATGATATTGTTGTTATTGTTAATTCTAATGATATTGTTGTTATTGTTAATTCTAATGATATTGTTGTTATTGTTAATTCTAATGATATTGTTGTCATTGTTAATTCTAATGATATTGTTGTTATTGTTAATTATAATGATATTGTTGTTATTGTTAATTCTAATGATGTTGTTGTTATTGTTAGTGATGTTATAGCGCTCCTCATCCTCCTGCGTCTGTTTGTTCTTCTTGTTCTTCTTGTTTATAATCTTGTTATTTTTCTTGTTCTTTTATCGCCTCCTCTTCTCCTCCTCCTCCAAACACACACACACACACACACACACACACACACACACACACACACACACACACACACACGGGATAAGAGCTCTCAAAAGGAGTCTCTTTTTTCCTCTCTCTATAAATCCATGTATGGAGAAGAGGATGAGAAATATCCCCACTCTCTCTCTCTCTCTCTCTCTCTCTCTCTCTCTCTCTCTCTCTCTCTCTCTCTCTCTCTCTCTCTCTCTCTCTCTCTCTCTCTCTTCCCAAAAATTCGCTATAAAAAAGAAAGAATGCAGGAAAGACGAAAAAGGAAGAGGATATAAAAAAAGAAATCTCTATACAGGTGAGTTAGCGGCCAAAAATCGTGTAATTAGTGACGCTTCTCAGCCAGGTAACCCCTCCTTCACCTGTTAAGAGGGGGGCGGGGGGATAAAGAGAGGGAGGAGGGGCGTGGGAGGTGGGAGGGAGGAAGAAGAGAATGGTTATATATCAACAAAGCCCGTGAGAGAGAGAGAGAGAGAGAGAGAGAGAGAGAGAGAGAGAGAGAGAGAGAGAGAGATTTAAATTAGTTATTATACTCTTACTTCGCTATTTGTGTCTCATCAGTTCATTATCAAATTATCATCATTCATCATCATTATTATCATCATCATTATCATTATTACGTTTTATTCTGTAATGTTACTATCACCAAGATGGGTTTTTTATACTTATTTTCTTTCCTTCACTTCTCCTTCACTTGCATTATTTGGCCCCGTTATAAAAATTGCTAACTCCCTTCAATTATTTTTTTCCTTTTATTTGAATTGTTTATTTTTTACTTTATTCTTTTGTTTCGTAGCTCAATCTTTTTGTTTTCTCTTTTTTTCTATTTCCACTTTTTTCTTGTATACCTCTATCAATCTGCGTCGATATATCTGCCTGTCTGTCTGTCTGCTTGCCTGTCTTCTTTGTCAGTGTTTTATCTGTCTGTCTTTATGATTGTCTTTGTTTTGTGGGTTTCTGTCTGTCTGTCTGTCTGTCTGTCGTTCTTTTCTCGCCCTTCGCTTCGCCCTCCCTTTCTTCATTCTTATCCTACCCTCCTTCTATCTTCATCCCTTCCTTTCTTCTTTATACCTTTCCTTCCTTCCTTCCTTCCTATCTTCCTCCAGTCCGTTCGCCGTTCAATCCATCTTTTTTTCCCTCATCTCTTCTTCATATTCTTCTCATGTTATAACCATTTTTTTCTCATCCTTCCTTCCCTCCTAGTTTTCTTCTCTCCTTGGGATCTCAGTTTTTCTCCTCTCCTACCCTGCCCCTCTCTCCTTCCATCCTTCCTTCTCTCCCTCCATCCTTCCTCCTCTCCCTCCTTCCTTTCCTCCTCTCCCTCCTTCTTTGTAGCCCTGAGCCGCCTTCCAACGGTCTGAAGTAACGAGAGAACTCACTAAACATCGGAGAGAAGGAGGAAGGGAGAGAAGGGAGGGAGGGAGAGAGAGGCTGTTTGGGCGGTGGTGTAAGGCAATGAATGAAATACTTGCCTCCCTCCCTTCCTTCTCTCCCTTCTCCCTCCCTCTCTCCCTCCCTTTCTCCTTCGTATACCTAACTCTCCTTTCCCTTCCCTCCCCTCCCTCCCTCCTACTTTCCCTCCTCTACCTGCTCTCCCTCCCTCCCTCCCCCCCTCCCTCCCTCCCTCCCTCTCCTTTTCTTCTGCCATCCACTTGTTCGGTTCGAGTTTTTAAATGATGTAATGATGCAAAGAAGAAGAAGAAGAAGAAGAAGAAGAAGAAGAAGAAGAAGAAGAAGAAGAAGAAGAAGAAAAAGAAGATAAAAAGACGATGAAGAAGAGGAAAAAGAAGAAAAAAAGAAAAAGAAGAGGAAGAAGAAGAACAAGAAGAAAGAGGAATATACGGAGAAAGAAATGAAGAAGAATAAAAAGATCGCTTGAACCTGTCTCTTTCTGTCTGTCTGTCTGTCTGTTCGTGGGTCCGTATATTTGTCTATGCCTGTGCTTCCTTGATTCTCAGTCTGTCCGTCGCCGTCCGTTGTGTGTGCCCATCTGTCTGTCCGTTAGCTCGACTGTCCATCTGTTTGTTCGTCTGTCCGGTTCAGTCACTTGTTTGTCATGCATTACCGTTCCTCAAACCTTCGTCTTTCCCATATATCACCGCCTGGACCACGCACCTGTCCGTCTACCTGCCCCGTTACGTATTGCATCGCTCACTCACACACTCACGTCCCCCATAATGCCTCATCCTTCTCTTGTTCCTTAAAAGCTGGCTCAGGATGTTCTTTTTACCTCTCGTTATTTTCTCTTGGGTCAGTATTCTCAGACGCTTCCGCTTCTCACATTAAAACTATTTCCAAAGGCCGAAGAAGAGATCGGTCGGGTTCTCACGAGTGTTTTTTTCCACGTTCATGGTATAGAAAACTTGTCGAGCTCCCACCAGGGTCACACGAAAGCCTTGTCGAATGTGTGTGTATACGTGTGTGCTTGGGCGCCGAAATGTTAGTTAGTGTCGGTGAAGAATGGGGATGGTATAGAAAATGATAGGTAAGTCAGTGAGGTAAATAAACTAATGATGTATAATTGTAAGCTTGTTCTTATTCCTCTTGTTCTTCTTCTTCCTCTTATTCTTGTTGTTCATGTTCTTGTTTTCTTGTTCTTGTTCTTGTTCTTCTCCTTCTTCTTCTTCTTCTTCTTCTTCATCTTTTTCTTTTTCTTTTTCTTTTCATTTTTCCTCTTTTTCCTCCTCCTCCTCCTCCTCCTCCTCCTCCTCCTCCTCCTCCTCCTCCTCTACACCGTACTTAACCACCTGTCCTCTATAAACACACACACACACACACACACACACACACACACATACACACACGTACCTCTCACCCCCCCCCCTCCCACACACACACACACAAACACTCAACACCCGCCACCACTAACACGCAACGTTAAAATGTCCATAGGCAAGCGTAGGCGAGAAGGGCATTGTTGTGTTACATATTTCGGGGGATTTAAATCGTAACGGCCTGGCCTCTGCTGGAGAACATGACTCGCTTTTCTCTCTCCATTCACTACACGAGACGCTCACAAACACTCCTGGTTATAGGCAGCGGTTGTAATGTTCTTAAGGGCCACTGGAGATGCTATACAGAGCAGGGTTACGAAGGCCATAGAACCGGAAAACCATTATACTGAAACACATCTGTAGGCGAACCTCCCAAAATATCAATCATTAGTGTTTTGTTTTATTTTAAGTAAGGAGAAGGGCGTGTAGTGTAGCTCGTCTTCTGTTTCTGCTTCTTTTGTTTCTGATTTTTAGTCTTTATTTTTTTTCTTTGCTTCTTCCTCTTCTTCTTTTACTTCGTGTTATTTTTTGGGGGGTCTGCTTCTTTTTCTTCTCCTTCTTATTTTCTTCTTCTTCTTCTTCTTCTTCTTCTTCTTCTTCTTCTTCTTCTTTTTCTTCTTCTTCTTCTTCTTCTTCTTCTTCTTCTTCTTCTTCTTCTTCTTCTTCTTCTTCTTCTTCTTCTTCTTCTCCTTCTCCTCCTCCTTCTTCTCCTTCTTTTTTTTCTTCTTCTTCTTCTGCTTATCTTCAACATGTTTTACGTACATATTTCCTTCTATACTACTACTACTACTACTACTACTACTACTACTACTACTACTACTGCTACTACTACTACTACTTTCACCGAGATCATTAGAGAGGTAATGGTAGTAGTGGTGATAACAGTAGTAGTAATAGCAGTGGTGGTAGTAATAGAAGTGGTGGCAGCGATACACTATAGTTGACATCCTAGTAGCTATAGAGGAAGGAAGGAAGGGTCGTTATAGAGATAGCCGTGGTAGTGGTGGTGGTGGTAGAGGTGGTGGTGGTGGTGGTCCGGTTTCCCCACGCTTGGCTTCACACCTGACGCGACGCCGAATCAACGTTTGTCCAAAGGAATCACCCCCCGCCCCCCCACCCCCCGCCCCTCAAGGTGTGTGTGTGTGTGTGTGTGTGTGTGTGTGTGTGTGTGTGTGTGTGTGTGTGTGTATGTATTAGGAGGAGGAGGAGAAGAACAGGTATAGGAGGACAGGTAAGAGGAGGAAGAGGAAGAGGAGGAGGAGGAAGAAGTCTAATAGAACGCAATATGGAAATGAAAGAAGGAGGAGGAGGAGGAGGAGGAGGAGGAGGAAGGTGTTTGTGATGCTATAGGACAGGTAGGGATAATGACAGAGAGAGAGAGAGAGAGAGAGAGAGAGAGAGAGAGAGAGAGAATCCTGCCGGATAATTTAAATGAACGAGAAAGAAAAAAAAAAGCAGCACGAAGTGGAAGAGGAGGAGAAGGAGATCGAAAAGGAGGAGGAGGAGGAGGAGGAGGAGGAAGAGGAGGAGGTAGGACATGCTGTAGATGGATAATAGATAAGTTTAAATGGAAAGCAACAGACGAGAGAGATTTACATAGATTTACATAGAAAATCAGACCACACAGACCCCATGGTCCAGACTTGGTGGTCTGTCCTTAAACCTAAGTGATTTTACATTAATCAGAAGACTCCAAAACGTTGCATTTCTACTCTAGTTGATATTAAGTTGAAGGAAGTGACGGTCGAGCTTATTTTTGAAGGAGTCAATCGTGTTACACTGGACCACTGATGATGGGAGCTTATTCCATTCTCGCACTACAACGTTGGTGAAGAAAAATTTGGTGCAGTCTGAATTTACTTGTCTACATCTGAGTTTTACGCCATTGTTCCTCGTGCGCAAAGTGTCATCGATCATAAACAATGTTGATCTGTCTACATTCGTGAAACCATTAAGTATTTTAAAACATTCGATCAGTTTTCCTCGGAGGCGACGTTTCTCAAGAGAACAAGTTAAGGGGAGAAAGCCTTTCTTCGTAGGATTTTTTTCGCAAGGAATGGATAATTTTTGTTGCCCGACGCTGAACACCTTCTAATTTAGCAATATCCTTTGCATGGTGGGGAGACCAAAACTGTACCGCATATTCCAAGTGGGGTCTGATTAAACTGTTGTAGAGCAGGAGTATTACATCTTTATTCTTATATAAAAAGTTTCTTTTAATGAAGCCCAACATTCTGTTCGCTTTATTTGCTGCATCGATGCATTGCTGTGAGAATTTGAGGTTTGACGCGATTTTGACCCCAAGTCCTTGACGCATTGAACGCTTTTGAGTTTAACGCCGCGCATTTCGTAATCGAACTTCTTATTCCTCGTTCCAACTTGAAGGACCTGGCACTTGTCTACGTTAAAGGGCATCTCCCATCTATCCGACCAAGCTGAAATTTTGTGCAAATCCTCTTGGAGGCTTTGCCTGTCTTCGTCAGTGAGAACCGAGTTACCAATCTTTGTGTCGTCTGCAAATTTACTAATGCGGTTATTGAGTCCAACATCCACGTCGTTGATGTAAATAATGAAGAGCACTGGGCCAAGAACCGAGCCCTGAGGGACGCCACTAGTGACAGGCGCCCACTCTGAGTTAAATCCGTCAATCACTACTCTTTGTTGTCTGTTGCTCAACCAATTCGCGATCCATTGGTTTACCTGACCGTCAATACCTATTTGTTTTAATTTGTAAAGTAATTTATGATGCGGGACTTTATCAAACGCTTTCTGGAAATCAAGATAGACTACGTCCAGTGATTTGGTTACGTCATAAACAGTGAAGAGGTCGTTATAAAGGTTAATAGATTTGATAGGCAGGATCTTTTATTTCGGAAGCCATGTTGTGAGTCCCCAATTAATGAGTGGCTTTCAAGGTAACTCACAATTTTGTCTCTAATTATGCCCTCAAGTAGCTTACCTACAACCGAAGTTAGACTAATGGGCCTGTAATTACCTGGTACTTTTTGTCTCCTTTCTTAAAATCGGTGTCACGTTAGCCTTTTTCCAATCTGAAGGGACAATGCCTTGTCGCAAGGACATATTGAATACGGTTGTGAGGGAGGAGAGTATTTCGCTCTTTGTTTCTTTCAGCAGAGTTGGATATACTTTATCAGGTCCAGGACTTTTATTTGTTTTAAGTGATTTGAGGGCTTTAAGGACTTCATCGGGTTTTATTTCAAAGTTAGACAATGCATGCTCAGGATTTACATTAGTACTGGTGTTGGTGGTGGTGGTGGGAGGACTGTTATTATTAAACACCGAGGAAAAGTAATTATTTAATAGGTTTGCAACGTGTTGGCTGTCAGTCACTAGTGCACCGTCGCTGTTTATTAAAGGTCCAATTCCACTTCTGATCGCCTTTCTGTTGTTTATGTAACTGAAGAAGGATTTCGGATTATTTTACAGTTGGCTGCAATATTTACTTCATATCTACGCTTTGCCTGATGCACTAATCTTTTACTCGTCGCCTTGCATCATTGTAAAGTCTAATGTTTTCGGGCGTGCTTTGGTCTTTCTTTAACCTGTAAGACAATTTTCTCTCCTTGACTGAGTGTTTAATTTCGCTATTAAACCAAGGTGGACTTTTATTAGTGTTAATTCGCTTCTCGCACAAGGGGACAAATGTGTCCTGCTGAGTGAGTAAGTGATTTTTAAAGTTTAGCCAGGCGTCCTCTGCATTGCCGTCATCTGATAGTTGCATATCTATTAGTTTTCGTCAGATTTCTACGAAGTTGGCTCTTTTGAAATTGGGCACCTTAACTTTATTTTCAGTCACCGATGTTTGAGCTCTAATGTCAACGCGCACTAGTTTATGATCGCAGGAACCGAGGTGTTCTCCTACCGTGACATTACTGACTAGGTTATCTTGGGTCGCTATAACAAGGTCAAGTATGTTATTTTGTCGAGTTGGTTCAGAAACCATTTGGCTTAGATAATTTTCCTCTAGAAATTCGATCATTCTATGGGACTCACCTTCTGTACCCGACAGTGTCGCCCAGTCGATATGGGGAGGTTAAAGTCTCCTAGTATCAGTGAGTCGCTGTTATTAAGTGACTGCCTTAAGACGCTGTACATTTCAAGATCGCCATCAAGTGATTGCCCCGGAGGCCTGTAAGTGACAGATATATTTAAATTGACTTTTGCAATGTTTACTCGCACGCACAAGTGTTCAACGTTACTGTTTCTTGGTGTTTTGTCAGTAGGTTGCAAGTAGCTTTTGACAAAAAGGGCGACACCACCCCCTCTACGGTTTACACGATCATTGTTGAAGAATCTGTAGCCATCTATGTTATATTCGGAACTTAAATCAATATTAGTGGTGTCGATAAATGTTTCGGTTATGGCAATTACGTCAAAGTTTTCTGTCAGAGCAAGACATCGCAGTTCATCAAATTTGTTTCTTAGGCTACGCGCATTGAAACTAAGGACTCTTAGGTTATCTTGAAGCTTGGTAATAGAGGTACTGGAGGGTTCAATGTTACGAGTCTGTTGCGGTGTGAGGTGTCTATTTACACGGGCGGGATGGAAGGACGTGGCTGAGAGTCGTTTTTTGTTGTTCGGGCGTTACGTACGGCGTTGTTGAGGAGCCTTCCAAATCTGGCTGCCCCGATGGGGACAGGTGTATGCCGTCCTTTGGAAAAGTCTACTCTGGCCGTAGAAATCGTTCCAGGCGTTAAAGAATTCGACGTCAAGCTCTCCGCAGAGAGTCTGCAGGCGGTTGTTGAGGCTGAAGGCCTTACTGTAGAAGTCGCCCTCATCCCATGTCCGTGGTAGAATTCCTGAAATCAAAATATTAGGATTTAGTCTTATACTGCTGGATGAGCCTACGGTACTTGTCCAGCAGTTCCTCAGACCGGGTCGTGGTGACGTCGTTTGTACCTGTGTGGAGAACAAAGAGTGAGTCATTAGAGGCCACAGCGGAGACCTCGTCCAGTGAGAGAGAGAGAGAGAGAGAGATAAACTGCTAGACGACGACGACGAAAGAAAAGGAACTCAAGGAGAAAGGACGAGAAAAGAACGAGACTTGGGGTGAGTAACAACGGACTCCTTCCCTTCTTCCCTCCCTTCCCCCCCTCTTCCCTCCTCCTCCTCCTCCTCCTCTCTGAGACCTACCTGTCGGTCTCTCTGGCCCATTGAGTTAATCCTTGGAGGAATGTTCTTACGTTATGCCGCGCAGGAAGTGGAGGGCGAGAGAGAGAGAGAGAGAGAGAGAGATGCTGTAGATTTGCTTGCGATTCATTAAATTGGTTGTTGCTTCCGGTTCTTCTTGTTCTAGTTCTTCTTGTTCTTGTTCTTGATCTTCGTCTTCTTCTTTTCCTTTTTCTTTTTTTCTTCTTTTTTCTTTTCTTTTTCTTCTTCTCATTATTTTTTTCATTTTTCGCCATTTTGTTATCTTCTTCTTTTTCTTTTTCTTTTTCTTCTTATTCTTATTCTTATTCTTATTCTTATTCTTATTCTTATTCTTATTATTTTTATTGTCATCATCATCATCATATATACGTATTTTTTCTTCAGTCTTTTCCCATTTTTCTCTCTCCTCTTCCCTTTCCATCCTTGTTTCCTCCACCTCCTCCTCCTCCTCTCACTTTTCTCTCCTCATTCCACATATCCACGTCCTTGGTTTCGATTTCCTTCCCTTCCCTTTCCTTTCCCTTCCCTTTCTTTCCTTTCCTTATTTCCCCTTACCTGCTTATCTCCTTTAGTTCTCCATATTTCATTATTTCCCTTCTTTTCGATTTATTTCTCCTTCATCTTCTATTCCATCTCCCTTGCTCTCTATATCTCACAATCTTTCATCATCTTTCTACATTTTCTTCATATTCATTTATTTCATCAGACTCCTCTCTCCGACCCTTTGCTATCCTTTCATCATACCCATTTTTATTTTGGTTTCCTCTTTCTCCATTCTTTCTTTTCTTTCTCTCTCTCTCTCTCCCTTTCAATCGTTCCCCTTCTTTATTCATCTGTATTTCCATCTACCTCATCTCTTTCTTACTCCCCCTCAGTTATCCTTTCGCCGTTTTCATTTTTATTCATTTGGTTTCCTCTCTCTCTCTCCATCTCCTCTTCTTTTTCCCCTTGATACAGGTTGTCTTTTTATCGCTTCATTTCCAGATTCCTCTTCCCGCCAAAATCTCCCCGCTTGCTCAGTTAACTCTACGGGAATAGTTTGCTAGCTTCCACTTATACGTTCATTGCTATTTATACTTACAATCAATTATTTTTCTTCCTTCTCCTTCAACCCCCATCCCTCCTTTTCTCTCTTCCTCTTTCTATTCATCTATCTATCTTTTTTCTATACATCTCTCTCAAATATTATTTTCACTGGAGACAGATAAGAAAAGAGAGAGAAAGGAAATAATGACAAACTTTTGCGAGAAGGGAGGAAGGATATTTTTTTTGCCGTCAGCATGAGATATGGAGGAAGAGGAGGAAAAGGAGGAGGAAGAGGAGGAGGAGGAGGAGGAGGAGGAGGAGGAGGAGGATAAGCGGGGAACTGCACCTGATTAGCTTGCTCTCTCCCAGAATGCCTCCAGCTTTCCTCCTTCCTTCCTCTCTCTCTCTCTCTCTCTCTCTCTCTCTCTCTCTCTCTCTCTCTCTCTCTCTCTCTCTCTCTCTCTCTCTCTCTCTCTCTCTCTCTCTCTCTCTCTCTCTCTCTCTCTCTCTCTCTCTCTCTCTCTCTCTCTCTCTCTCTCTCTCTCTCTCTCTCTCTCTCTCTCTCTCTCTCTCTCTCTCTCTCTCTCTCTCTCTCTCTCTCTCTCTCTCTCTCTCTCTCTCTCTCTCTCTCTCTCTCTCTCTCTCTCTCTCTCTCTCTCTCTCTCTCTCTCTCTCTCTCTCTCTCTCTCTCTCTCTCTCTCTCTCTCTCTCTCTCTCTCTCTCTCTCTCTCTCTCTCTCTCTCTCTCTCTCTCTCTCTCTCTCTCTCTCTCTCTCTCTCTCTCTCTCTCTCTCTCTCTCTCTCTCTCTCTCTCTCTCTCTCTCTCTCTCTCTCTCTCTCTCTCTCTCTCTCTCTCTCTCTCTCTCTCTCTCTCTCTCTCTCTCTCTCTCTCTCTCTCTCTCTCTCTCTCTCTCTCTCTCTCTCTCTCTCTCTCTCTCTCTCTCTCTCTCTCTCTCTCTCTCTCTCTCTCTCTCTCTCTCTCTCTCTCTCTCTCTCTCTCTCTCTCTCTCTCTCTCTCTCTCTCTCTCTCTCTCTCTCTCTCTCTCTCTCTCTCTCTCTCTCTCTCTCTCTCTCTCTCTCTCTCTCTCTCTCTCTCTCTCTCTCTCTCTCTCTCTCTCTCTCTCTCTCTCTCTCTCTCTCTCTCTCTCTCTCTCTCTCTCTCTCTCTCTCTCTCTCTCTCTCTCTCTCTCTCTCTCTCTCTCTCTCTCTCTCTCTCTCTCTCTCTCTCTCTCTCTCTCTCTCTCTCTCTCTCTCTCTCTCTCTCTCTCTCTCTCTCTCTCTCTCTCTCTCTCTCTCTCTCTCTCTCTCTCTCTCTCTCTCTCTCTCTCTCTCTCTCTCTCTCTCTCTCTCTCTCTCTCTCTCTCTCTCTCTCTCTCTCTCTCTCTCTCTCTCTCTCTCTCTCTCTCTCTCTCTCTCTCTCTCTCTCTCTCTCTCTCTCTCTCTCTCTCTCTCTCTCTCTCTCTCTCTCTCTCTCTCTCTCTCTCTCTCTCTCTCTCTCTCTCTCTCTCTCTCTCTCTCTCTCTCTCTCTCTCTCTCTCTCTCTCTCTCTCTCTCTCTCTCTCTCTCTCTCTCTCTCTCTCTCTCTCTCTCTCTCTCTCTCTCTCTCTCTCTCTCTCTCTCTCTCTCTCTCTCTCTCTCTCTCTCTCTCTCTCTCTCTCTCTCTCTCTCTCTCTCTCTCTCTCTCTCTCTCTCTCTCTCTCTCTCTCTCTCTCTCTCTCTCTCTCTCTCTCTGGAGGTAAATGGATGCGGCAGGGCCAAGAATGTAAAGATAAGTATGGCAAACCAGTGGGTAGGCCGTTTAGGGAGTGCAGCGAGGATGAGAGCGAGCAAGTATGATGTCATCCGTGAGGTTTGGAAGAGTGTGGCTGTCCCGAGCATTATGTATGGAATGGATGTGATGACATGGAATGACAGTGAGATAGAAAAATTGGAAGTGGGGCAGAATAGGGTAGCAAGAATGGCACTGAATGCACCAAGGTTTGCAGCAGTAGAGGCTCTTAGGGGGGACATGGGATGGAGCACGTTTAGGGAAAGACTAGTAAAGGCAACCTTGAGATATAAAGTGAGACTGGAACAAATGGAGGATGCAAGATTAGCAAGGAAAGTATACTTGTGGAGTATTAGAGATGGCAAATGGGCGAATAAATGTGGGCGAATGATAGACAGGAATGTTATGCTAAGTAGGTGGGTGTACCGACCCTTTGAAGATAGACAGAATGTGTTTGAATGGAGAATAACAAACAGAAATGGAGAGGGGTTTGAGTGGGATGTAAGAAAGTGGAAGAATGTGATAGATATGGCAGTTAAAGATGAGGGATTGAGCAAGTGGAAGAATGAGATGGACAGAAGGAAACTCTCGACTGGTATAGGGAGAAAGAGGCCCCAAAGTGTGAGGTGTGGTATGAGGGAAGCCTGGGAGGTGATCTTCTTTTCCGTGCTAGAGCGCAGTGTCTGGATGTGAATGCAAGGAACTATAGATGGTCTGAGTCCCGCAGCAAAGTATGCCAGATGTGTGACAGGGGTGTGGACGAGACTGTGCAGCATGTAGTGCTGGAATGCAAGAAGTATGACAGGGAGAGAACGAAGATGATGCATGTGTTTTTGAGCGAGATGGGACGTGATGTAAACGGGAGGACTGGAAGGGAGTGGATGGTGCTGCTGCTGGGGCTCAGTGGAGAGACGAGTGGACGAGTGATTGAGGCAGTGAAAGAGTTCTTGGAGGGCATGTGGCGTGAAAGATGTAGGGAATGATATCTTGCCCCGAGAACATTGACTTCCCGCATGTTTTGTTTTCTTTTCACAGGAGCTGCCGATATAAAGGCCTGGCTGGGGAGAAATCCCGAGCCACCTGTGACATCAAGATCAAGATCAATATCTCTCTCTCTCTCTCTCTCTCTCTCTCTCTCTCTCTCTCTCTCTCTCTCTCTCTCTCTCTCTCTCTCTCTCTCTCTCTCTCTCTCTCTCTCTCTCTCTCTCTCTCTCTCTCTCTCTCTCTCTCTCTCTCTCTCTCTCTCTCTCTCTCTCTCTCTCTCTGCAGCCTTAAGCAATATACTTTCTTCATGATTACCTCGCTGTGCACCTGTCCGGAGAGAGAGTTCCTCCCTCTAGGCAGTCAGCCTGAAGGTGTCCTGTTGCTTCCCTTCCCTCCCCTCTCCTCCTTTCCTCCATCCTTCCTTCTTCCTCCTTCTTTCCCTCTCTTTCTACTTCCTCCTTCCTTTCCCTCATCTTTCGCTCCCTCCACCATTGTTTCCTCCTTCCTTATCTCCTTGCTTTCTTATCTCCCGAACTCCATCCTCCCTTTACCCCCCTCATCTTTTTTTTTCCTTATTATCTCCTTCTTTCCCTCCTTTCCTCCCTACTCTATATTTCCCTCCATCTTTCTACGCTCCCCCCCCCCTCTTCTCTCTCTCTCGATCTCTCTCTATCTCTCTCTCTCTCTCTCTCTCTCTCTCTCTCTCTCTCTCTCTCTCTCTCTCTCTCTCTCTCTCTCTCTCTCTCTCTCTCTCTCTCTCTCGCTCTCTCTCTCTCTCTCTCTCTCTCTCTCTCTCTCTCTCTCTCTCTCTCTCTCTCTCTCTCTCTCTCTCTCTCTCTCTCTCTCTCTCTCTCTCTCTCTCTCTCTCTCTCTCTCTCTCTCTCTCTCTCTCTCTCTCTCTCTCTCTCTCTCTCTCTCTCTCTCTCTCTCTCTCTCCTCCTCCTTTCATTTCCTCCATTTCCTCCTCGTGTTCTTCATTCCTGTTTCCTCCTCCTCCTCCTCCTCCTCCCTCCTCCTCCTCCTCCTCCACATTAAATATATCCTCCAGCACGTGTCTTCCTCCCATCCCTTTTCTCTCCCCCGTTTTGCTCCCTCACTTCCTGCTGGCCCCTCCGTCCACCCCCATAATTTATCTCCCCGCCCCCCTCCTTCATTCTGCACATCGCAAGAGGAGGAGGAGGAGGAGGAAAGGTGTAACACCAGCATAGTTTCTCACAATTTCAGTCCTTTTGTTCGTGTTACCTGTCTCGTGTGTGTGTGTGTGTGTGTGTGTGTGTGTGTGTGTGTGTGTGTGTGTGTGTGTGTGTGTGTGTGTGTGTGTGTGTGTGTGTGTGTGTGTGTGTATTTACCTAGTTTACCTAGATGTAATTTTACAGGGCCTGAGCTACACTCGTGTGGTCCTGTCTCCATATCTGGACTTGTACACTCCCCCGAGACTACATACTCACTTAGTCTGTTAAAACCCTCTGTTTCTTTGCGGGAAGCTAAAATTCTATATATATATATATATATATATATATATATATATATATATATATATATATATATATATACATATATACAATTATATATATATATATATATATATATATATATATATATATATATATATATATATATATATATATATATTTTTTTTTTTTTTTTTTTTTATATGTCTCTCAAGCATCTTCCTTTTCTCATTTTTTTTTTTTTTACTGCGTCCTCGTGTGTTACTGGTTTTTCTTACTTATCTTGGTAGCAACTCCTCGTTATCTAATTCTTCCATTTTATTCCACAATTTGTAAATTTGTTTAGTTAGGTCTCCCCTTTCTCTTCTTTGTTACAATGCTGGCAGGTCCATTTCCTTTAACCTTTCTTCATATGACAATCCCTCCAGTTCTGGAACCATTTTCGTTGGCATTCCTTGTATTCTTTCTAGTTTTTTTTTCACGTATTTCTTCTTATGGGGAGACAGTGTTTCCATATATTCCATCTTTGGTCTAATCATAGTGGTAATCATCTTTTTCATCATATCTTTATCCATGTAGTGGAATGCTATTCCTATATTTCTTACCATTCTTTACGTATCTCCGAAAATCCTGTTTACATGACTCTCTGACTGTTGTATATGTGTGTGTGTGTGTGTGTGTGTGTGTGTGTGTGTGTGTGTGTGTGTGTGTGTGTGTGTGTGTGAATGCTTCTACCTATTTATCGCTCAGTTCCTTGCTTGTGTTCAATTTTTAGACTTTCTTTCAGTCCCAGTAAATTGAAATGAAAATTCAAGTGGGTGTTTTACTCAGGGGTCGAGGGATTGGCTGGGTGGGTGGTGTGCCAAGTTGAAATTAAGTCAGCCCCGGGTGGCAAATCCCCGGGCTACACCGCTGTATCTCTGTATCTATGTGTGTGTCATTCATCATGGTCTGATCACGTGCTGGACCCACGATCGACATACGGTACTCCCTGCCGTACCCATTCATTGCTGGGTGGCCTGGGCAGAGCCAAGTAAAGAAATCCATAGTCCGAGCCGTTGACGGGGAGTCGTTCCTTCCCAACAAGTTTCCGTCCCCCAGACCAGGACCAGCGGCCCCGCCCCGCCCCGCCAAATATAATAAACATCACAAAGACAGACATAAAAAAGTTGCAGAGGATAGAGAATGGGGTGTACAGGAAGATTTTGAGGGCACCAATGTATGCACAGGAAGCAGCACTCAGGGGGGAGATAGGAAGCTCCAGTGTTAAAAACAGGATAAGGGAGGGACAGTGGAAGTACTTAAGGTATGTTCTTGTGGAAGGAAACGATTTGGTGAGAAGGGTGGGAGAGGAGATGATAGAGAAGAGACAAAGTAGGTGGGTGAAAGATTTGTTGAATGAACTGAGAGCAACAGAGGGACTGAGTGTGAGTGTGAGGAATGAGACAAAGGAGAGTATAAAGCAGAGAATGAGAGAGGTGGATACAAGAGAGTGGAAGAGGCAAATGAATGAGAAAGCAAGCCTTAAGATATATAGAAAATGGAGACAGGAGTTGGGAGGACAAGAGGAGGTATACAACAACAACCAAGCCTCAGAAGTGTTATTCAGATGTAGGACAAACAACATGCAACTAAAAGACAGAAACAGACACCGGCAAGAGGAAACCAAGTGTGACATGTGCGAAGCTGAAAACGAAGACCTGCGACACTTCCTGCTCTGGTGCCCGGCCTATGCAGAGGAAAGAATAAAGTGCGTGAGGCTGCAACAGCCTTACGAGGAAGAAGAGGACGACACCATTGGAAAATTTTTATTTGAAAATGAACGCACCGAACAAACGAAAACAACAGTACACAAGTTTTGGACAATAAGAGAAAAAAGAATGAAAGAAAAAGGAAAATAATAGACCCAGACAGTAGACACATCAGGGAGTGCCGTTACAAAGGCAAAACTCCCGACCGACTACTACTACTACTACTACCCCGCGCCTGTCACTGTCAGCTGTTCCCCGCCACGCCGCGCCGGGGTTGAATTGCAGTTGTGTGCGTGGCAGCGGCACCGGCGGGCGGCAACAATAGGTGTGCTGGCAGGGCGTGCTCCTCAGGTCACACGGCTCACCACAACTCTCACATCATTCAGCCGAGGCTGGCTGTTGAGGCGACGGGTAACAAACACGAAGAGTTGATATTTTGGTAAATATGGAGATTCACTACGCGCCTCCAATATTGCCCCCACGAGAATAATAACCGGTATTATTCATGTGTTTGCCCATACTCACCCCTCGCAACCAAAATTGGCTAGGGGGGCGAAGCCTCCCCCCCCCCCCCCCCCCGTTAGAGTTTAGGCCATGACGGTAAAGTTCGGTTGGAGTAGTTTAAATATGCTCCCCCACCCCAAAAACCCGATTTCACACGCCTCACCAAGGTTATTAGGGGAAGGGGATTAGGCCTTCATATTATGGTTGAGGGACACATATTTCGTCCCTTAACTATAACATGGAGATTTAATATCGTAATTTGGAGGCACGGAGTCAATCTCCACAATTACCATAATTTTGTGAAATTTTGTCCTTTGTGAGCAGAGTCGAGGCCAACTAAAGGGGGCCGTAGGCCTCGGCAGAGTCCCGTGCCCTGCACTGGCCAGGCCACCCCACCCCTGGTCCTGTATGACTCACTGGTGGGATTATTTGAGGGAAATCTCTCGTTCAGCTCCGTCACCCCCAAATAGCATATGTGCGTTCATATTACAGTTAAAGGGTGAAATACATGCCCTTCAACCCTGATATGAAGACACACAAAATTAGAAGCTAACCTAACCTGAGCAAACCCAACATGACCACACCAGTGTCGCCAGTGCATAGGAGACTGTGAAGACTTGTCCCATATCTCTGTTGGCAGGCTAGATAACAGTTCATCAGGACTATAATACTGCCCTCTGTAGTTTTGATTTCTCACTATAAATTTTAATGGGTAAATTTCAAATAAACAGTACCGTACCCCTGCTGACCACTGAATGCCAGTGACAACGAGCAGTGGCACAACACAAAGCTCATCACACATTTATTGTGAACAATTAAATCTATCAAGCTAAATCTAAGTGCCTCCAGGATGCAGTGGTTAGCGTGTTAGCTACAAATCCACAGGCCTGGGTACAAATTCTAGCCTAGCCAGACATCATGCAGCCCACCCAGCTGTCCATCCTCCCTTTCAGGCTGGTTGATAAATGGGTACCTGGAGAAACCTGGTGGAGCCTACACTGGCCCTGTGTCTCAGGGTAATAGATTCTTTCCATCAAAGACTCAAGGGCCAATGCGATGGAGATGAGCGCTGAGGCCATGCACAACTATAGCATATGCCCCCAGCTTTACCTTTAAACTAAATTTAACCTAACTTGATAACCTAAATCTACCCTAACTTAACTTTTGCCCCGCTACTAAGATGTGCTAAATGGAAATAAAGCCCTCAAAGTATCCCCTCAGAAAATAATTTAAGAATTTGTATCTTACAAATGAGTGATTCACAACAACAAAGCAATATGCCAGTATATTATGTTTACGAAGTACTTCATATAACATGAAGGTGTCCATCTCCAGGAGATAAGCGCACTCTAGAATAATACTAAATAAACATGGCAAATGTTTCTCGTATTCTAAGCATAGATTTCTTGCATAGATTTTAATGTTGTTTTTAATAAAGTTTTCTAACTCTAGCTCTAACTAACTAACCGTGACTGCCAAGTGTAACCAAAGGGATATTAATCCAGCATCCTTACCATGTTAGTAACCTAGCTCGAATAAACTGGTGACCCAAACCCTCAAAATTAGCAACCTAGCCCTAAATATTTATTAATTCAGTCACACTTGTTGACATGGTTTGGCTCCATTTGGTTCTGCCCCCATGAAGGCGGTGGACCTAAATATGGCAGCTACGGGCAGGTATTTTAGACAGGCCATTAGTCTCGGTAGTTTATACAGAGAGGAGCCAGAGTTCAGGTTTGAGTCTTATGTATATGCTACTGGAAGATAATGTAGTTAAACAACCAGGAAATGGCTTTTAATTTTTAGATAGAGTGATCATGGTGGCCTGATACAGTGCTTGAAATTAGTGTGAATATTTTAAATTAAAGTGAAAGACAAATGTATGAATGTATTTTTGAAATTACCATACCCTATTACTTTTATAAAGATTGAGGTATTAGAAAAGCCTATTATGTAATTTTCAACAGACAATGGAGAATGACAATGTCAAGAAGGAAGAGGAGACAGAAACTCGCTTAACATATACTACGAAGGACTTTTTCCTCTCAACCACAAGCATGCATGGTGAAGACCTCACATCTCAGTTAGATATTCTGTTGCCAAGGAAGTGGATGGCTGCAAAAGTGGCTGGTGCATTCATTTATTCTGTTGATAATGTTGAGACAAAAATTCTTCCCGGCAAATATGGCATTGTTTCGCAGGTACGTCTCAGAGATTTATAGTGAGGTACTTGACTCTTCACATGACCTACAAGTCAGTTTGAATTGCTCATCAGTTTATGTACACACATTAAACTAGAATAATAAATTATATATGCTTGAAATAAGATGATATTTATCTCTTTCAGATTAATGTAAATAGGAAACTAATGAGGAGAAAACCAGAAAATGTAGTTGACATACAGCAGCCTTTCAACCCTGACAAGTTTAATTTTACAAAGATTCAAAATAAGGAAATTTTAATGAACCTCCAGTTCTTATCAGAAGAGCCCAAGGTAAGCTGAATTATTAAATCATACAACCCCTAGTCACCTGTATACTGTGCCTACAAATATAAAGAAGTGAAGTATAGAAATTCATCACATTGCTCTAAAATATACAAAAGTTTATAAACACAAATGTAATTTTTGCTCACTTGTACCATAATTTGTTTAATCAAGTATTAGTTCATCCTATACTGTTCCTCCCTACCAATACACTAAGAGGACACTTTTAATGAATCTTTGTCGAGCTATTTACCCTTGCTGTTTTCAGCTTATGTTTTTTTCTCTGTTCTCTGTTGCATGGAATGAATTGCTTTCTATTATAAAATGTGAGTCTTTGTTCATGGCTCATCTCTTTCATATTGTAATTGCATCCTGAGAGCATCCTTTTGAGGGTGGTGCAGTGGATCTTTGCCATTTTTTACAACTATGTTCCCCAGAACCTTGTCAACTGAAAAAAAGTGTAGATGATACGATTGATACCTCTTGATACATAGTACACAATGATACATGCAGTGGAGATGAGCCATGTATGAGGAGTGTATGTGGCTTGTTAAGGGGCACATCCACCATATGTTAAATTATAAACGTATGATCCTGATTATATTTACGTGAAATGCATACTTATGGGGAAGTAATATACGCTTACTTTCAGATCTATAAGTCGATACATAATAGCAGGAAAAAATAAAATGTACATTTTTTATAAACCAACTCAAAATTCCTCTCTCATCTACTGACCTATGCTGCTGAAGCCATAACTCTGTTATTTTTGCTTATTTCTTCATAATATTTTGTCACAAGCTAACTGAGGCGTGTACAAAGACGTGTGAAAAATTTCAATTTCTCAGATTTTTGGGGGACGCTCTCCTTAAGATGGGATAGAGAAAGTAGTGAGGATGTGCATGAGAATTTTGATCTGGGCACAACAGCAAGGGTAGTGGATTGTGGAGGAGGTGATTGGGTGAAGTATGGTTCTTTGGGAGGATTTTGACCCATGATAAGAATTAATGAGCACGAGTTTAAGAGAGCATCTTAGAGCAGGAATGAAGGTAATGGCATCATGGGGAGAGACCATCAATTGAATGGGTTAACAGAGTGGATGAGTATTGTAGTGAGAGAGTTGGAATGCCAGGAATTGTATGTGGAAAAAAAGAATCCCAGAACAGAGAAAATTGGAGACTTCTGAAGTGGCCACTCCCTTGGGAAAGGTTCTGTGAGGAAGTAGGGTATCAGAAATTTTGATAAATGAATAATATCTCATAATTATTAATAATACACTCATCAAAAGACAGGATAATTGTTGGGTTTTATCATTACTTTTGCACTGAATAGTTGTCACACAGTGTAACTGAAATTAAATAAAACTTAGTCTTAAATACTTTTGTAAAAGACTGGTGGTTCCTTTCAGGAGGATAGTGTCCTAAAGAGAAATGTTAAGGAGGCCAGGGTGATCTTGGAAGCAACTCTGATTATTAATAATGCACCCATCTGCCACACCCACTCCCTTCTGGTGCCTTTCCTGGAGAAGTGCCAGCCCCAGGTGTTGAACCACGAGGGCCTCACCACAGCTATCCATACTGTTCTTTTAAGCAAGTCTACGTAAGTTGGAGGGAAGTGTATTTGACAATGCTTCTTTTAAGTTGGGAGTTTTGTATCATCTCCAGTTCTTTTCCCTCTCCCAGTTGCTAGCTGTATAGAAGGGTCATGTCTGCCCCTGTATGGAGTAGACGTCTCATTCTGGGGATGGTTCCACTCGCACAGTTCTTTTGCATATAGTGGAGTCAAAGGCCTTCTGTCTCATCAGTTTTGCTCCTCCTGCAGATATTCTTGTACCCCTAAAATGCTGCTTCAATGTCACTTTGCTTTCTATCTTCAATTGATATTCATGCTAATTGCTCTTCTGAACTTGCCTACAGCATAGCTCCATCCTTCCCATAGCTTTGGTGCACCAGACTTTGCAATGTTTCTCATCCCTTTCATTGGTAAACTCTGTAACCGACAATGCTTTTACTTTACATATTTATTAGAGCAATAATGATGGATGCTGTTCTTTTAAATCACTATCAGTATGTATGTAGACTTGTCCCCCCGTATTCATGGGGTCACTACTTGCGAATTTGCACATTCACAGATTTTCCCCCTCTTGCACAAAGGCAGTTGCAAAGGAATTTTTGCATCGCCACTCCAAACATTCAGAGTTTCTTTACAGTTATCACCTGAACAGCCACTTGTAGTCATGGTCCAGTATTTATTACCCATTTCATATTTTTATTAACTGATTTTTATTGAAAGAAGCTTTCGTTAGTAAATAATTTGCATGGTATAATATGCTTAAGCACCTGAAGTTGCAAAAGTAAATGGGAGAGACTTAGCAGTGAGTACCCAACAATGATGTGAGATTTTAGTGACTATGTACAGTAAACCCTCGATATAACGGACTAATCGGGGCAAACTTAGTCTGTTAATGCCGAAAGTACGATATAAGCAGCGAAGATTAAAAAAACTTAAAATAATAAAACGACGAACCTAGTAAACGTAGCAGTGCTGGATTAACATAGTAGCAGATGTAGCAGCTGCTACGGGCCCCGCGCTTCACAAGGGCCCCGCGCTTGGTTGAGCAAAAAAAAAAAAAAAAATAAATAAATAAATAAATAAATAAATAAATAAATAAATTGTAACAATTGGGGACTTGTTATGTGGAAGAAAATATTTCTTTGTGTGTGTGCTGTCGCGGGCTGTCGTGAGGCCCGTGAGGGGGACTAGGGACCCCGGTCCTTCATCCCTTCGCACCCTTCATGTATGTATTGTAGGTTGTTTACGGGAGTTGAATAGTGGTGGGGATTGTGTGTAGTTGATGATGAGAGAGTGGGTGATGAGGAGGGTGTGTTTGTTGAGTAGCTAGTGAGGTGAGTCCTTATGACGAAGTTGTAAAGGCGACAGCGTTGGAGGAGGATAGGGAGTGTAAGTGGGATGCTGCGTATGATAATTTGTGAACTGTTTAGTGGCTGTGTAGTGTTGTTGGGGGATTTGAAGTGCGTGTAAGAGTGTTGAGGGTTGTGTAGAAGTGTTTGGCTGTGTGTGATGATAGAACCTAATTAGTAGCGAGTGTATTGAGAGAGCAAGAAGGAAAGTGAAGTAATGTCACGATGTGGCTACCCGCGAGGGAGCAGCGAGCTAGGCAGAGGCCTGGCAGGCAGAGACGCGCTTACCACCACTCTAGATAGACGTGTATGGCTTGTGCTCTGCTTTACTGTTGTGGGGAATCTTAACGTAAATGTTGTGGGCTTTCTTTTGTGTGCTTTTCCCCTCAGTAAACAGTGACACAAGCTGGCTGAGGCCTCATACTCAGTAGTATTTTGGGGAGTTTTTGCCCTTGTTGATGGTGTTTTATCTAATCCCCTGTGTTGATGGGAGTATAAGTCAACCGTGGGTGGCGGTTAATAGTTTGGAGTGAGAGCTGCTAAGGGCGTGTTGACGCCAGCAGTTGCCCTTAGGGGTACTGGGAGTGATAGAGAGATCCTCCCTTATTTGAGTGCTTGTTGTTTGCACTGTATAGGCTTTTTGTGAGGCCTTAAGGGGGGCTGCTTGACCTCCCTTTGTTCTTGGGCACCGCGAGGGTGCTGACTGTCTGTCTGTCTGTGTGTGAGTGAGATTGGTGTGTTTTATTTTTATTTTGAGAGGGCCTGTAGTGGCTGAGTCTTGCCCTACACCAGTTAAAGCCCGTGTTTATTTTCTTTTGTGTGTGTACATAGTCTGTGAGGAGTGTTTGGAGTCCGAGGGAGGAGTAGAAGGAGGAGTGTGTTGCTGTTATTTTCTCTCCTGATGGTCCTGTGTTTTTTTTTTGGTGTTGGTGGAGTGGACCTGGGGGTATGACCTGTGGGTGTTGAGAGAGTGTCCCGCCGTTGTTTTCCTTGAAGGAGCAAGACAGGCCCTGGGGACTACTCTGTTTATTTTTTGGTGGTGTTTTGAGCTGTGTGAAGCTCTGTGGGGGTGACCAGTGTGTCCTCCCCTTTTTGTGCTTGTTTAAGCACTGTTTAGGACTGACTTCACAATGACTTCACGAGCCAGAGATATGGGAAGGAAATATCTTTCCGGAGCAGAGAAAGCCAGAAGAAAGAGAGAGGCATCAGAAGAGCAACAGAAATTACTGCAAAAAATGCCTAAACTCACAACGTTTTTTTCTACTACGTCACCATCTGCTGTTGGTTCAACTACTTATGATGATGATACTATGCTGGAACTTCAGCAGCCTTGCTCAAGCTCAAGTACTACAGAGCAAGAACAACAGGAACCAACCAAGGCAATAGAAACTCAACAGCCTTGCTACTCACCAACACCTATCATTCCAGATCTGGCAGCTCAATCCAATGATTTGGGGGAGTGGCCTTTAATTCTTACATATGAACAAAAAAGGAAATGGGCAGCAAGAGGCAGCTCAGAATGTCAACACATGAACAGTGACTTTACCAAATCAAAGAGATTCTATGGGGCTGAAGGTTGCAATAGATATTGTAAAAAGCAATATTTTACTCATGTACATAAAACCACAAATGAAAAGCGGCTTAGGGAGTGGTTATGCTACAGCGAGACCAAAGGCAATTTGTACTGTTTTATCTGCAAACTAGAAGCCTCATCAAACACTGAATTGCACGTATTTTGTGAAGGTTTCAATGACTGGAAAAATGCACAGTTGCTCATTGAGAGACACGAGTTAAGTTCGAGGCACAAAGCTGCGGTCCTGTACCTGATCAATCTCCGAAAAGATGGAGAAAAAATTGATGCTGCCCTGACGAAACAACTTGAGGACGAGAAGAAATACTGGGGTTCCCTACTGGAGAGGATCATAAATGTCATAAAGTTCTTGTGTGAAAGAGGGTTGGCCTTCAGAGGAACAGATGAAACAGTAGGGTCTCCTAGCAACGGAAACTATTTGGGACTGTTGGAGCTTCTTGCAACTGTAGATCCATTCTTGTGCCAACACATCAAGATGCATGCGAACCGTGGAAAAGGGCACACTTCCTACTTATCAAAGACCATTTGCGAAGAGGTAGTCGAGATATTGGGAAAAGCAGCTGAAGATACAATCGTCAGTGAACTGAAAGAAGCTAAATACTTTTCCATATCACTAGATTCAACCCCGGACATTACTCACACGGACCAGCTTTGTTTCACAGTAAGATATGTCAAGCCAACAGGGCCTGTGGAAAGGTTTCTGGCATTTCTGCCAATGGAAGGCCATACTGCTCAGCAGATTTTCGACAGCCTCGTACAGTACACCAGTGAGAAGGGTATCAATCTTGCCGATTGCCGTGGACAGAGTTACGACAACGCGTCCAACATGAGCGGGAAATATAATGGAGTACAGGCACTTGTCAAAGAAAAATTTGGTGCTGCTGCAGAATATGTTCCATGCTATGCTCATTCGTTGAATTTAGTTGGTGTATGCGCTGCACAAGCGTGTCCAGAAGTAGTTCAGTTCTTTGACTTTGTTGAAAATATCTATGTATTCTTTGTTGCTTCAACACACCGGTGGTCCATTCTGGAGCGTGCAGGTGGTGGAGTGCTAAAGAGGCTCTCTGCAACACGGTGGTCCGCAAGAGCTGATGCCATTAAGGTTATTAAAGAGTGTTTTCCTTTATAAAGGAGGCACTGGAGAAACTTGCGAATGACCAAGAGCAAAAGGCAGAATGTCGACAGCAGGCAAATGGACTCTCGAGACAATGGAGTTGTTGGAAACTGGAATCTTAGTGGTTGTTTGGAATAGCTTACTGGAGCGCTTCCAGGCAACTCAAGCCTCTCTTCAAGCAAAGCAGCAAGATCTCAACATTGCTTCAGCATTGTGTGCCTCTTTGGCAGGATCTCTACAGAATTTCAGAGAACAATTCGATACGTTTGAGTCAGAGGCGCAGAACCTGACTCAAGTGCAGGATTACCGACCAACAAGAACAAGAAGAATTGCTCGAAATCGAAGGCGCGATGAGGATGTAGGCAGTGGCCGTTCAGTTCCAGATGCAATAGATAATCAATCACCTAAAGACCGATTCCGGTGGAAGTTTTTCTTGCAGTAATGGACAGCCTACTATCTGCGCTGGAGCAACGTCGCAAGGCATACACTCAATTGAACACACGGTTTAGTTTTTTGCGAAATCTGCATGACCTAACACCTGCGCAGATCCAAGAAAGTGCTGACAGACTTTTAGAAGCATATCCACTTGATTTGGAAGACGGATTGAAAGATGAACTACCTCAGTTTTCAGAATTTGTAAAGCACATTGGTGTTGATTGCTCCTCTCCAGAACTCAACTATTTCACTTTGATTAAAGAAAACAATATTGATACCACGTTTCCTAACATTGACAATTTGTTACGCATTTATCTATGTATGATGGTAACTAATTGTACTGGAGAGAGATCATTTTCAAAAATGAAGTTGATTAAAAACTACCTACGAAACACGATGGGGCAAGAGCGGCTACACTATTTAACTCTTCTGAATGTTGAAAATGACGTTCTGAAGTCACTGAACTCCTCTGAAATAATTGCCAAATTTGCAGAGATCAAAATGCGTCGAAAAGACCTTTGAATGTCATTGTTTGAAGTTTTTATTTTATATTTCTCCTTGCAAATAAAACATTACATTAGACTTTTGTTGTTTTTGTTTTTGTTGTTGTAGAATGTAGATCAAATCTATAAAATATTCAATTACTTCCCGGTCATTATCTGTACATCAAATCAATCTGCTACAGGCCCCGCACTTGGTAAATCCGGCACTGAAACGTAGGTATATATTTTTTTATTTTGTATGTTGTGTGCACGTTTGTATAGCCGCATAGCACACTTGGCGACACACTTCGAGGCACTGAGGTTGCCAGGTTGGCAGTAGGGCCCTGCAGGGGGGCCATATTGTTATGGGTATGGGTAAAATTTTACAAGTGAGCCAATGTCGCACTGTCAGACGAAACTTTTTTTGGGGGGGGATAGTTTTTGAAATATTATGAAATAATCTGATAACTGTTTCTGTCACGTCCTGGATTGATACATAAGACTTTCTTGTGGTATAAATACGTTCTTCATTTGAATGGAAACCACGAGGAGGAAAATATTTCATCAGGTGGGCTGAAAAAGTCTACGGTAACCGAAGCATGGGGCAGCAGATAAAGGGAGGAGGGCGAAGTGGCTAGCTTACGCTATTGTAGTTACCGGAAACAGCTGGTTCAAAAACTATTCTCGGTCGGTACCCGTGGATTTCTGACCGTCTGGCTTTGTCTACTATATCCGAAATCCATTATAAGGGGGTCCGTAATATCGAGGGTTTACTGTATTTGTAAGAAGTTTGCATAAATTACAGCACAGTTTATTGTATGTATAGCTGATGAATGATGCTGTTTATGATGTTTTATGCTTCTTTAATATAATGGAAATGCTTTATTAGGTACAGTGTGTAAAATTGCTCAGTGTTTTTATGTGGGTCTGGATACTTTTTTTGGGGTGCTCCAAACATTCACGGAAATTCTTTGTTCGTAGGAGTCTGTGTCCCCTAACCCCCATGAATATAGGAAACAGGTGTATGACTTCTAGATCAGTAATTACAACAAATTCAATTTTTGTCTTTCACTATGCTCTGGAATGATTTCAATTATTTCATGAAATGCAGTCACCAGAAAGCTGATTGTTAATGCAAACATTTTTCTGAAATTCAATAGTAATGACAGTCTTTACCTGTTGCCAGATACACATCTGTAGGTACTTGGGAAATTATGATGACCTTCTGCTTTCAGGGACTTGAGGATTGCCTTCAATTCCTTAGGAGGGTTTGCATCAGTCAACCACCTCCACTTCCACCTGTACTACTTTCCATACACCCTCTATACGGAAACAGCTGTAAGTCTAACACGGCAACCTTATGATTGATGAAGGCAATTTTCCATGAGGCATGCCCACCATTCTTTACCTCTGATGTTTTCTTCACAGGAAATCAGACCATTTTGGGTTCTATAGTAAGGTAAGGTAAAGTTGGGAGCATACATGAAGTCAGTGCTCATCTTCATGGCACTTAGCCCTTGAGCCTGGGAGACAGGGCCAGTTGTGACAGTGGGATTACCACAGTTTACCTTCCCCAGGTTTCCTCAGATACCTTCCCATTTATCAACCAACCCGAAAGGGAGGATGAACAGCTGCATGAGCTGCAAACCCACTGTCCAGGCTGGGATTCAAACCCTGGTCCATGGATTCATAGCTAGAGAGCCTAATCTTCATTCTGCAAATACCATAACTATTCAAGCTTTCACATATAAAGGCTTAACTGCATACTAGTCAGTTACTGCTTATTTGAATTATTATAATTTGAAAAATATTGGAAAATGATATATACATAATAGTAATCATTTTATACGTTATGCATGTAACCCCAAAGTGGTTTAAATTATGATATAAACTTTGCAGGAGTGTGAGAGACTTGCAGGTCCTTGTTACATATTCAAGGACCACTTTGCCCCGGGCTTTGTGTTTCAGCTGGAGAATGGAGACGTTGATCAGCTTGCCAGGTAACCATCTCTTTTTTGGTGTTTACTTTATCATAATCTTCTGCCATATCTAAGACTGTACCATACGAGTTCCAACCTATCTAAAGATACAGTAATACATCGGTTTACGAGTGTTTTGATATATGAACACAATATTCACCAGGTATGCCTTGGTGACTTAGTGTACGAGAATGGGTTCCCTTTGTTCGCCACAAGACGAGAGCGTTCAGAGCAGAAAGCAATGGGAATGGGGTCTCAGTTTGAGTTGTACACTCCCAGAGGTAGCACCTGTGTGCTCATATCCACTTACATTCGTGCTCTAGTTTGCAATCTTTGTGTTTTAAGTACTAGTGTGTGTTTGTTTTGGTTTACGAGTTTTTTGCTTTGCAAGCTAAATTCCAGAACGAATTAAGCTTGTAAACCAAGGTATGACTGTATTTCTCTACTGTCATTTTAATGGTAAAAATCTGATCATTTCATTTTTTTCCAAACCCTCCGTTTTCTTCACTCTTCTTCCCTGAAGTTGTATCATATTTAGGGTTGCACCGATAAGCAGTTGGGCCGATTACCGATTACCGATTAATCGGTTGCCAATAATCGGCCGATACCGATTAATCGGCCGATTACTTTGAAATTGTAAATGAGATTAATATTAATATTATTACTGGAGTGGATACTGATATCACAAAGTTAGAGACATACCTCTACTCTCATGTTTACAACTTTGTTTACTGGGCAGCTGTCATCTTTTGTATGGAGAGCAAATACTTCTTGTAATTTGTTACTTATGATTTGGCAACATCCTGATTTTAATGTTAAAATTTGTCAGTTTTCTCGTTCTTGTGGTGATCGTACGTATATACAGATGCTACTAGAAATGGTAGTGTACAGAGAGTTTATCAATCTCTCACGTCTTGTTCTGATTTACTGTGTTTTACACTGTGTTAGCTTAATTCTAATCTAAAAACACGCTTGTTCTAATTTTTCTATTAGTATACTATAAAATATGCAGAATGATTACGTATATATTAATTTGATTAAATAATAGCTTTGTGTAGCTACAATGATGAAAAAGTTACATAAATATTGTCCATCAATTAGGTAAAACTGAAAATGGTATGAGGGTATCATACGAACTCTGTAACAGAACGTGTCCAGTACCAGTACGGTGAACATCAATGACCACCGGGTGGCACCGTCTGCCTGTGCACTGTGCAGTCAGTGTGTCTTAGTATGTTGCCTTTGATACGTAAGCTGGTGATGTTCCACTTATTTTTTTCTAAACTGTCTGACTATAAACGTTCAGAAAAGTTTTGTGGGGACGATCGAATGAGTAGTGACAACAATGCGATTCAGACGTAACACTTGCATGTTGACTCATTGATGAGTAAACTGAAAAAAAATCTGTTTGTAATAAATGCTGTGGAAAGGTGTGTCAAGAGTTTTGGTAACATCACCATCCTTATATCAATATTAATGATATTGTGTTATGTACATTACACCATAAAAGAGAGAAAAAAATTTTGATAATTGGCCCGATTAATCGGCCAAAAGGCCGATTACCGATTAATCGGCAAAATGGCCGATAAGGCCGATTACCGATTACCTGCCGATTAATCGGTGCAACCCTAATCATATTCATATCATCATGGCACAATGCTTGGCCATTTTATGTTGCAACAAATTAATGTGGGAAACAGGGTGATCTATTTAGGTAAATGGTCTGAAATGGAGGGTTTTGGTCCTAGTTATGTTCCTCATTGGGTTTATTATCTCAAGTTTACAAATAGAGGTAATTAATCACATTTACTTGGATGCTCTCTGTATTATATCTGATTTTACTTTTTGCTAGGATTACATATGTCCTTCCCTGGATCCTATATCTTTCTAAAGCAAAGAGGTATCTAGAAAGATGGTTCATGATTTAAGAAAAGATATAAGCTGCATCCTTATTGATCACGATATCTGCCTGCTATAGAACATTTTGTTTGTTTTCTCACATCAGTTCTGTGATGGCAGTAGTGAATGTTTTTCTAAAGGAGAAGGTAGCCCACAATCTCTTTATCACTCGAGGCACTCCCCTTGAAACAATCCACACCAAGGGAGGCATGTACAGCACAGTGAGGGTGGTTCTCTGGGCACGGGATTTTGCATATGGTGAGTAACTCTAGCTTTTAACCATTTATGGCTTTATGTTATAAGACCTCTTGAATCTTGCCATGTTGTATGATGTGCTTGTATTCAAAATAAGCAGCATAGGAATCCCTGTTTTCTGTTTTATTGTTAAAGTACAATTTTTTTAAATCTTTTAACAAGGTCATTGTATTTAAATCATTGATTTCATTTAAGATTTTTCAAAGCATTGATTTTAATTACAATTCCTTTTTACATATACTCAAATGTAAAAAGAAAAGAAAATTGCCATATCTTGAAGGTAATTTGTTCAACCAAGTTTATTTAGTTGTTGTCAGTAACACCTTTACTATTGTACTGTTTAGCAAGCTTCTAAGCTTTGACTAAGACTTTGACAACACTGTAAGCAAGCAGGCAGAGATGAGGCATCACAGGGGTCAGAAGTCCTGACGGAGTGCAAATGAATGGTGTTGGCAGGAGTTGCCAAGGTAGAAACTTTACCATTTCACCAAGTGCAGTCACTTGTCTTTGCATATTGTAGGCCAATAGTATTCTAACCTTGCCTGGTAAAATACCTGCCGACCCTACGTATGTGCAGGGGCTAATTGCCAAGCATAAAGAATAAAGAAAAAAAGACAGCAGTGTTAGGGGCAGACCACCTCATCACAGCTAAAAAGAGGATTTATGGTATGTGAATGTGTGCATGCATGAGAGCATGTGCATAGTAAAATATTGTATCTTTGCAGGTGCAAAGGATGTGAGCTTGTTTGCTACTGCTGTATGTGAGCTGGCTGGACATGTCCCTATTTACTGTGAGTAACATAATAAAAAACAGGAAGCATAAGGCAGTGTCATTTCAAGGTAGGGAGGATGTAGTAGTTTAATATTTTCATGCAACACATATTTCCATGGTGAATCAGGAGATTGGCTTTAACACCTCACTAATATACCATATGTTGATTTCAGCACTGGACCAATGGGACACATTATCAGAAAATGACTTGCTACCTCTCATCACATCAGTGTGCAGGGATGACTATGAAGCCATACTGCCAAAAGTCACTGATGTCTTCCAACCTAATGGCATCTGATGAAAGGTGACGTTTTTCATTTTTAAAGTACATACCTGATGAAAATTAAATAGTTGCTTTCATCAAGGCACTGCAGGGGCTGGGTGCACCGCAGGGAATATTCCTGATATAATTACCCCCAAAAGTAGGTTTTTTACTGGTTTGCAAAGAAAAAACTATCTCCTCAAAAAAGTAGTCCTATTTTGCCCATGAACACATTATCTGTCTTTTGAAAATAATATGCCTTCTTCAGCTGCATATTTACCCAACATTTTTTGGACAAGTATTAATTTATTTTTATTTATTTTTTTTTTTTTTTTATTTCACAGACGTTGACAGTGCTCAAACTGGCAATCGCTAATATTCAGTACCTGCCCTGGAGTTTTACCACACTTTGTCCAGTACATTTAAGAAATGCTGGTATGGACATGAGTCCACTGTACAAAAGGGGTTAAAATAAATAAACCTCACTATAATCATAGGTACATAGACTTTATTCTTTGTACATCACAATTTATTATCAAACAAGACAGTTTACAATAGTTTTCAGCATGCCTCGACCAAATCCAAAATTATTATTCTTAAAACTGCAAAATAGCTTCACAGAAGCTGCACCATATCACATATTGCCTTTGGGAATGTAAGGTACAATCCGTTATGCAGGCTGCATTCTTCTTCTCTTTGGAAAGAGTGGAGGGAGGGCTGCCCCCAAAGGTGTTTAAACTGGACTGATTCTCACTGTTTCACCACACCATACATAAATGCTAATTTATCCAGATCTAGGTGGTAGCTATTGTAGTAGATTCATGTAAGATTCACATTAGCTACATCCCAAGAATGATGCTATCCCTAGCCTGCTTCATCAGGGCACTCCTATTTGGCTGTTACTTTTGAGGAGGAAGGCAAATATGGTGTCTCCCCTATCCACTATCTTTTCAGGTTCAGATTGTATTCATATTTACTCAGCTCACCTGTTACACAAGGTAGGGAAATTTTGTTTACATCATTGGATTCAGCTATGATTGTTTCATTATATAAAGTGAGTTTTAATACTTATGAGAACAGTGTGTATAGGTTAATCTCACAGATTAACACTTAATATTTTACATCACTTTTTACGAATAATTCTTCTCTTCCTACTTATATCACTCTTTGTGGTATAAAATATTAGATGTTAGTCTGTAATAAACCATAATTCTTTATAGTTTTTAAAATACTGTTAGTTGCACAATCATTGCTCAGTCCAGTGATGTAAACAAAATTAGCCCTTTCTTATGTAGCAGGTGAACAAAGGAAAGAAATCTTGATGGTTTCTCAGCCTGAGCAAAGGTGGCAGATGAGACAAAACTTCACATAACTTCCCTTCAAAAGCAACAGCCAACAGCAGTGTCTTTACCAACCTGAATAGGAATTGTGCCACTCTTGAGGACCAAGCTGAAGTAAATCCATTATGGTAGAACATTTTCTAAGTGGGGTCTATTACTTCTTGGATTCACTTTTCAGTTCCCAACTTTACACGTTTTTGTTATTCTAGTGAGTAGAGTTCATAATCACCTGAAGAGTAAAAAAGGAATACCTTGACAGTTATATTTAACAGCACACATAAGTAAAATAAAATGTTCTTTATAAAAGTCACAATGTCTAATTGTCAAAGTCTGTGCATTTCTTTCAGCAAGTAGGTAACTGATATAAGACAATGCTAAAGACATTAAAAAAAACTCATACATTCTATTTACATTTTTTTCTAAACAAATACATGTAACAAGTATTATCTGTCAGGTGATAAATAATACATACAGGATAGGCAGCCACTGGAGAAAAACTCCTGCGAGTGACTGTATGCATATCCTATGTATATATTTTATCAAGACATAAAACTTGTTACATGTAATTATGTTTAGAAAAAATATAAATACAATGTATTCTGTTGTCTTTAGCATTGCTGTACATCAGTTACCTACTTACTGAAAGGACTACATGGATTGCAACAAGTTTGGAGGGGTGGCCGATCACCAATTTCTTTTCTGAGATGGAACAGACTATGTGCCTTAGCACAAGCAACCATCCCTTAGGGGTGCGCCAAAGGCTATCCATGACCTGTGCTTTGTAAGCACAAGGGGATTTGGTGAAAAAAAAAATCTTATAATGCAAACACTGCAGTACACTGGACAAAAAAAAATCAGTATATCACCTTCCCAATCTATACCTGAACAGAGAAAGCTGCTGATAAAACAGCATACTGGTGAGCTGTCATGAGGGTAAAAGACATGCAAGCATATGTGAAACTTTTCAAAACTAGTGTTGTATTCTCTTGAAACTGCTTCATAAGAAATACAAAATGGAAGAATTATCATGAAAATCCTAACCAGGGCAACATAATATGAAAATACTGCTTTATTTGTTTATTATATAAAATAATTTACTTTATATCTCACTTCATGGGGCTTGTGTTATCTGACTCAAGCCATCACAGGACCAGTGCATAACACTAAGGAAATTGGCATCTGAGTCCAGACAAACTGCCCCACCAATTTCCTGAGTTTCAGTAAAGCATCTGAAGTGCATTTTTAATTTAATAAATTAATAACTTCACTTAAAAATTACTTTTATAAATCTTTACTTTTATTATACTACTGAAGTAGCAATCAGAAATATTCTTAGGTATTTGGTGTTCATATAGCAACAAAAACAATTAAGTAGTAACTATTTCAGTTGCCACCACAACAAGTTTGTTAAGCAAACTGTCCCCAGTATTAGGCAGCTAGCCAACAAACTCATTCAAAGTGTTAGATTCTGCTCATCTTGTTGCCAGATAGATTAGCAAACAAAGAACCTAACAACCTGATGGTAAAGGTTGCTGATTTCAAAATAAGAAAGATTGAAATCATTCTGCTTCTCTTTACACCATCTGGAAACAACCAGAAAATGCACAACACTATTTCCTTTCTCTGTCTGCTGCATGCAAACAGAAAACCCAATGAGTGCAAAGAAGCTGTCTACCAGCAACACTTGATAATGTTACTTAAAATCCAAGTAGATGCAGGCCTGACTATATACCATACAAGGAACCTTTTCCCAAGTAAATCCAGTCAGCAATGCACTAGGTGAGAAAAGATTCATACTCTGTGGTCGGCTGATTCGATCTGTGAAGGGAAAGCGTGTAAATTTTTTAAATAAGTAATGACCTTAATTTATGAAAGAAAAAAGTGTAAAGGGTTAAAGCAGTTAAAATGAACATTTGTGGGGTTGTGACACTGACAGAGATGAGGTGGTGTGGGGGTGAATTTGAATAATGCCATGTGGTTAGCAAAGTGGAGTGTGTAAAGGAGGTATTCTTGTATTGAAAGGATGAAAGGGACAAAGAAAGCTACATGGCTAGAGGATGACTCGTATTAGAGGAAAGACTGTCCATGAAAGTCATCCACAAATCAGTTACCCATCACGTGTCAAAACCCATTGGTCTCCATTTCATACACAACCAAGATGATGGAGGAAGGGGAGGAGGATAACACCATTATTCTTGACTTGCTATTTTCTACATTTGCAGTTGGGAAGGTCCAGCATCAAGAAGCAGAGAAACACGTAGTTCGAAACACGTGTTTGTATGTTTCTTGATGCTTGACCTTCCCACCAACAAATGCAGAAAATAAGGTGCTGAATGAAGATGGTGCCTTCCTGCCCCTTTGCACATCAGCCAAATGCAGTCCAATGAATCTAACTAAACAAGTGGAAATAGGCACAGTCTTTTCTCTAACAAATTATCTACGATATTCTACCTCACAACTTTTGAGAGAAGCAAAGGAGACGTATACTACCTTTTTGTTTACTTCAGACATGGGAACAAGTACATACAGTGTTGCCCTCTCTCTAAATTCAGTTTTAAGAGTGGGTCATTGTGATATTCACCCTAGTTTGGCATTATGTAAAAATTATACACAAGTAACAGCTACAACAAACCATAATACTCACTCATAGCCACAGCAACAGATGGAGTTTATAACATCATGGATAGTATGTTCACCCTCATCCTGGAAAACTCCACTTGAAGGTTCTTCAGTGCACTCTTGGACAAATTTCATCAGGTCATTGAGTGGAAAACCCACATCATAGTAGTGCTGAAGAAGAAGGAAGAGTATTACTAAAACCATCTAAAGCAGAGGTTGTGTTGAAAACACTACCAATCATAATCAGTTTATTTACTGATAATACAAATATCATGAGACAAATTATAAGCAATAATTGTTGTAAAGAATTACAAAGCAATCTGGATGGAGTTTGCTTTGGAAAGTTACACTTAATAGGCGCACCTAACGTCACCAAATGTGGGGTACAAACTTGGCGGAGTGACATTCACTTTCAACTTTCTCCTCATACACACCCTGCCATTCATGCATAATAATCCTCAGTAGCATCTCATTTCCTGCCAACAAAACTGTATCATCTGCAAAAAGGCCTCCCACAAAAAATTGCTTCATACTCCTCTATTTCAGCCTTGAACCTATTTCCCCTACTCTGGCTTTCATTTCATTCATACAATCATCCTTATAAATATTAAACAACCAGGGTTCACACACACACACACATAAGTACTTGTATCCTTATAAAATTACCTAACAGAGAACACCCTTTTTTTTTTTTTTTTTTTTTCAGAAGTACTTGTCACTTATCAATTACCCAATAGAACCTTTTTGCCTAATTGCTTAAACCCCATGTAACACTGTATACCACATGAGTGTCTATGCACACACTGTTTACCCCTCCATCACCACCCTCCTCAAAATCGACATATAATGCTACTCACTAACCTTGATCGTCTCATAGGCATCCATGATGATGGCGATGAAGAGGCTCAGTATCACATAAATGAAGAGGGAGATAAAGGAGTAGAGGTAGACACGGGAGAACCACCACACCACAGGATCCTTGCCCGAGGTGGAAGAGAAGGTGGCAAACATGTCGTCTCCGTTGATGAGGGAGTACAGGCACTCCATTGTGGATGAAAAGGAGCGGAACTGTGGTGCAAACATTGTTAGTTTTAGCACTGACGGGTAATCTTGTAAAAATGATTATATAAGTGCATCTTGATGTAATTTTTGTAACAACAAACATCAATGCTTGTAAATTTTTTAAATAAAAATATGTGGACATCTGGAAATAGCATTATTTATATGAACAAAGAATGTCAGTGTTTATAAGTCATACCAGTTTTAAAAAGAAAAGTTCATTAAATTGCAAACTGCTGGAGTACATCTTGATATTATTTTTGTAACAACAAACATCAAAGCTCGTAAATTTTTAAAATAAAATTAATGTGGACATCTAGAAAAAGCATCATTTAAACTAACAAAGAATGTCAGTGCTTATATGTGACACTAATTTTAAAAAGAAAAGTTCATTAAACTGTTTAATTATGTTCTATCTCGTTTCATTATATTATGCAGCAGTAGCTTTTTATATGCTTTAGGATGAGAGAAAAGGCAATTAACAGCCATCACAGTGTGTGTCTATAGAGGGAAGATAAATTACCTTTAAGTGGTATGGCCCTAGAACCAGCCAGCCACAGAGGCAGTATCCGGCAAACACCATCATGAGACAAATTGAGAAGCGCAGTACATTTGGGATACATTTCTTCATGGTTAGAATTAACACCTGAAACAAACCAAAATTTTACATTCCTGAATGTTAATGTTGCCTCTTTCACAGGCTTACCTTTATTTCTCTCAGTAACTTTATATTTCTCAGACCTTAAACTCCCAACACAGCTTAGAAGGAGAACAAAGTTCTAATAATGATAATAACATGGTGGAGTAATGGAAAGTAATAAAACAAAGAAGTTGACGTTAGTTGAAATTATCGTCATAAACCAACCAAGACCAAACTTTTAAAGACATTGAAATTACTGATATTAATACTGATACTAAATACTGATGAAGTGATAAGAAGCAACTGATGAACACTTGCATTGTATGTGGTGAAGAAACCAAGGTACCGCAAACACCCAAACCACACCAGCAAGTTGCCCAACCCCAAGAAGAGCGAGCAAACATTCCAGGTGTCGAGGTAGCCTTCATAGCTCTGCAAGGAAAGAAAACAGTTGATAGGCAGGTACGTGGTGCTCAGATACTTCACTCCCTGCTTGGCAAAAACTTCCAATCTCTTGTACAATAACTTATATACTAGTGCTAATTTATTTTACAGTACTTCTGCATGCATAAGAAGAAAATTTTGTTACTTTCAATGACATCCGGATAGTTGTGGCATGATTTATCTTGAACGCGACATAACCCCCCCCCAAAAAAAAAATCTGGATCCATACAAACTTGGTCACATTGAGGGAATCTTGACAATAAAACATCAAAAATATCATTTGTGCTACAACCTGACATTACAGCATAAAATAAATAATTTGGAACTTTAGATACCTTCTTTAACAAGCCATCTTCCATTTTGCAATGTAACATGTTCTCCACTAAATATGCCTTCAATATTTCTTTTGTAACATCCAAAGTAACATAGTTGCACCCCAGAAACTGTAGAAGTCAGGGCAACCCTCCCTCACTCAACCAATCAACTCTTCATTCCCATCCCCTCTATTGATCCATCACTGGTGGTCTCCCTGTGACACCCTCTCCCTCAACCCTGTACTCTCTTCAAACAGATAACATCCTTACAAACTTAACAAAATCATTGTACTTATTTACATGATTGTACATACTATTAATTTTCCACAATTTTAAACAATGTGAACATGCAAAGACAACCACACTGTACGTACAGTCGGAAAATCTTCACATGACATTCTTCCCACACAAATATTTTCAGGTTCCCAACTTGAGTACACTGCATTTAATAAAAAAAAAAAGTGAGAAAGTCCTTCATGAAGACCTTACCCAAGTCCAGCAAACATGCACAAGACACCAGGTGATTCGGGACATACACACCCACAGTAGGCTGAACAAACTTCATCACTTACCACCAGCCGACTGCCTTTCACAAACTCAAATCGGTGTAAGCGCAAGGTCTACATCCATCCATGTAAAAGCAAAAAAAAATATTAACCACATCTCTAGGACTCTGTATTCTGAAGTCCTAACACCACGAAAGTGCTGTTGAAGAGGAAAAGGTGTACAATGAAAGTCTTGCAAGTGCACAATAACAAATAGCTCACATCTCACCAAGCAACACCAACAATTTTTTTTCTTTCTTTCTTTTTATGTATACCATGTGTACTGTGGTTATTATTTAAATTATCTGCACAAAATAAATTATCCTTGTAACATACTTTCAAGATGGAATTATTGCCCCAACTATATATTCACAAATATTTCCATGAAATTAAAACATTACAGTTATTGCACCCATTGACATATGGCAGACCAAATATTAGTCATCATGAATTACCTTTTCTTGTAAGTAGGATTGGGTGTCAGAATGGACCATTAATCAAATGCTTATGCAGGGAAGTATCTGTACCAAACAGTCTCTAACATCATCCCACACATTGAAAGTCCATGATGTATGTTAATTATATCAAATAAAAAACTTGAATATTTATGTTCACATTCAGTATTTTAAAACTATCTGATCCAAAAGAAGAAACAAAACTTCTATGTATCATTTCATATTTTTCTCTAAGACTAACCCACCACACATCCCTCTTTCAACACTCCCTTGATCGCCAACTACCATTTAATTTCCTCTATCCACCCTCTCTTCAAACTTTGCTAAATGACCGGTGTTTTACATTCTTATAGTGCTTTCCTTACCTTATTCTTCGCATATATTAAGCTTTTCCATGCAGTAGATGACAACTTTAAATTCTTATTTTCCCCACTTTAGCCTGCTCTAACATTCAAATAAAGTGCTGGTATATGATGATGGTGACAAGCTGACAACTCTCTGAAACTTTCAGAAACAATATTTTTTTCACTAATGATATCATGGGTACTTCAATGTACGTATATATTAGTTCCCACTATCATATAATAGCGCCTACATAGTGTAATGGTTACCAGTCCTAGCTATGAATCTGCAGACCCAGGTTCAATCCCAGTCTGGATAATCAGCACACAACCTAACCTACTGTGATTACCCCTTTCAGGTAAAGATAAAGTTAGGCACATATGTTATAACTGAGCATGGCCGTGGTGCTCATTTCCATACCACTAGCTCTTGAGCCTGTGATGAGTGAGAACCCATTAACCCGGGAGACAGGGCCAGTGCAATATCCAGGTTACCACAGTTTACCATCCCCAGGATTCCCCAGGTACCCATTGATTGACCATTCCAATAGGAAGGATCAACAGCTTGGTGGGCTGTGCACTGACTGCCCAGGCCAAGATTCGAATCCAGGCCTGCAGATTCATAGTTAGGCATGATAACCAACTAACCAGCCTTTTTTTCAGGATGGATAATAAATGGGTATCTTGGGAAACCTGGCGAAGGTAAATTGTATAACCCTGGTTGTCACAATTGCCCTGTGTCCCGAGGTAAAGGATTCTTCCCCACCACAGGCTCAAGGACTGCAGTAACAGAAATGAATGCAGAGACACCGTGCAGCAAAGCATGTGCCCCAAACTTTACCTTTACAATCATATATGTATCGTAAAATGTAATAAATATATGCCACTTTAACATGAAACTACCATGGAATAGAAGATACAGAAGAATATAAGAGCTGATGCATAAAACTTGACCTGTGCATCTGGCAAGTTACTTGAGAGAATGTAGAGTAATAATATGGGACAGTGTGAGTAATGAAGAGGTAAACAGATGTGGTACAGATGTGTGTAAATGGTGGAGAGTGCTGTGTTGGAATGGGCAAAGCATATTTCACTGGGTGATTTGAGCATGTTATGTGAATGGACTTTACAGGCAAGGACTGGAGGCAGTTATAACAGCCTTGCTGTTTTTATGCCAAATTTAGCTACATTTCGCTAATTTTTGTATTTCACTTATTGGAAACTCTGCCCGAGATTTAGTTTGGCTACTCTGTCAGTCTCTGCTCTGCTCTTATCACGGCAGAACGCAGTGACACTGATTCTGATGTGTCTGATTTCCTGCCCGCACCCTTCTGCCCTCGGACCTGAATGCCACGCGTATTACCCTCCCGCTAACCACACACAAAAGGGGCTTTATTGCGTGGAGGGAGCTTACATTATAGACTAGCTTGCGTAAATATAATTTAATAGTGAGTACAAAGTTTGTTTCATTTGCTCGTCCATTGTAGGTTAAGAGTAAGGAGTGTGTGAATACAGGCTATTTTTGGTGTCTAGCGCTGGAGGGCCGGTCCTGGCAGCCCCAAGATTACCACCGCTGCCGGTCCCGGAGGGGTTAAGGGAGTGAAACAGTCAATGAGGAGGGCAGAGGGTGGCAGGATAAGGTACAGTGGATTGAAAAATCTGAGGAATACATGAAGGAGAGCCATGGGAGGAAAGGTTGTGGATGCTGCAAAAAGGGAGTGAATCAACAGGGAGAACTAGACTTCTAATGTGGCAACCCCTTAGAGGGCAGTCCCTGGAGAGAACAGGCAATCACAACTACAAATATAGATAGAACAGACAAAGCCAAGCAAGATTTAGCCATGCCATTAAACAAATCTAGGTTTCTAAATGAGTCATAAGCCAAGGCCACACTAGTCAACTTTTGCTATCATGCCTGTCTGTACTTAATCAACTTCCTTAACTGCAACTTGTTTCCCTCCTTCACCCATTTCCCAAACTCTCCCAATACAGAATTCTCAAGTCATATACCTTACCAAGATGCCCAAACTTCTTACTACTGTTGCACATACTATTTTGTTTCCCTCTACAGCTTTTTTCATTTAAACCAGTCATTATTTCTGTATGATTGAAATGAATTTGTATTTCATAAGATTCATGCAGCAGGGACCATGTTGGATTAGGTCTGACCAAAGCTAATCAAGTGTACGGAGCTAACAATGTTTTTATACATACAGTGCATTCTCAATATAATCTAGATAAATATTTTTTAGTCTCACTCTACCGATATATACTAAGTCTAAGTGAGGGTAAGTAACTTTACAAAACTGTCATTACTGCCCTCTTCATTATTAGTTGTGATAAATATGTTAAATGGATATACACTACAACAGTGAAAACCAGCAAAACAAAACAGAAAGATTAATAACTACATAAATTCATGAAAAATTGATAGAAATGTTACATTTAGTGGCATATAAGATGCTATTTTCAAAATTAACCTTAAAATCACTCTACGTTTTACATAGCCAGCAAAATATTTGTTTAAAATGATGAAGCACTGGTTACTTGTAGTATTGTGTGTTTTGGCATTGTGGTCATGATAGAGGGGAACAGCGCTCATCCAGCCTAGATCAGCTCATACTATTTACCTCAGAAATCAGAGAGGGTACGCAAAAACTAAAAACAAAACAAAAACTCTGAATTACAAGAAAAGTAAAGTGCATAAAAGCAGTTCTGTAAAATCAAAGAAAAATTCAGGAAAAGATTCAGAAAACACTTGAATGACTTAACACTGATTATAGGCAGTTTTCTGTGTTTTAAATAAATCTGATCTTTGGTAATTATTAGTTCTGAGTTTTTGTGTGTGTTTATGTCAATCAGAAAAGACTTGAATGACTTATCACTGATTTTAGGCAGTTTTCTGGGTTTTAAATAAATCTGATCTTTGGTAATTATTCTTTTTTTTTTTTTTTTTTTTTTTAAATCAATCAACCCCACCCAAAAAATGCAGCTTAAAACTAAATAATAACCTAGCCCCACCAAATTAGTAACCTGGCCCCACCTACCAAGTCCCACTGAATTAGTAACAAGCTCCACTAAATCAGTAGCTTCGCAGCTCAGTTTGCAGGACCAGCACCTCGGCTCATGGGAAATGAAATTATTAAGCTTAGTGAGTAAGGGGTGTAGGTGGGTGGTAGCTCCAACTGCAGGCTTTAGAAAATTTACCTCGTTTTTGCTTTCCCAAAATATTTCAACCTAAATTTAGGGTACATCCTGTGCCTTCTTGTTTTACCAACATGTGGTTCATAGCATCAGTAGACTTTCTTGGACGGGGCCAGGTGGTCAACTCCAGCCCATTAGTGGCGGACAAGTATTTTTATTAATGGCGCATCTCATATGCCAAAAAATTCAGTATATATTAAATGAGTGAACAAATACACACATATGCAGAAAATTAATAGTGATGCCTAAAAACATGCATACCTACCACATCCTCATGATGTAACAGCTGAAAAAAATAGAAAACCTTAATAGATAATAAAGTCATCAATCAATATGTTTGAGGGTTGATTCTGTATCATAAGAAAACCCATCCTTCACTTATACTTTCATTCTTGTATGGTCTTCCTCCATCAACTGAGCAATACACTTAGCAAATACACACAATTTATATTAAGCAACAGCTAGTGGAACCAATTTGGGGATGCTGTTATCAGTGCCCCACTGAAACAGTCCAAGTGAAACACTCGTGTAGTACCATCAAAATAGGTCGTGTAGTACTATCAAAATAGGTCAAAGAAAAATAAGAAAATTAAACATGCTAAGAAATACTTATTAAGTATAGGGATGTACCGATGGATCGGTATCGGTGGTATCGGCACATTTTAAGAGTATCGGTATCGGCTGATTTTCTGCCGATACTACCGATACCTGAAGGAGTTTTGTATGTTGCATGTCACTCGTTGCAAATAATTTTGTTCAACAGAAATTGGATTTTCTAATTTGTTGAAAAAATATTAGAAAAGTGTAATTATCCAGTATCATGATACTACAGTCATCCCCCGCCGTTCGCGGGTATTTCGTTCCCGGACTTCGGCGCGATGCGCGAAACCGCGAACGGCGGGACTATAACCCTATGGGAAAATATGCATTTGGGGAAGTCACCTCTGACACGTCATATAAAACATGTTTTTTTCGTTCCCAAAAGTAGCCCAATTTGCGATAAGTAGCCCAATCTGGCAACACTGCAGTGTGGCGGCGCGTGAATTTTTTTTTTTAGGATAATGTTGCTATGAGAAAATCTCGACCAATAGCAGTCGTCCCTGAGTGAGCTGCTGGCCAATAGGAAAGCATGACGTCACAGTCTAACCGTGACGTCACTCAGGAGCAACCTAAAGGCGGTGTCACACTAGCACTTTTTCCGTCAACTTTTTCCGTCGTTTTTCTGAAAATCGTGGATATCTTGGCTGCGGCCTGTCACACACGAGCTAAACAAGCCAAAAAGCGTGCATGGATGCGCTCATGGTTGGCTCGTCGGGAAAGAGAAAGTGTGTACCACAGGCTGTTAAAAGAGCTGAGTTTAGAGGATCATGAGACTCTGAAGAATTGGATCAGGTTGGACAAGAGCCAGTACCACAGACTTCTGGAGTTAGTGACACCTCTTATTGCCAGAAGTGACACCAGGATGAGGAAGGCTGTCACTGCAGGAGAGCGTTTGAGACAGGTTGAAGCCACGTGGAAAGTCTCGGTCTTGGTCTTGGAAATGTAAACAAAGGCGGAAATTTGCAGGCGGAAACGATCCTGATCGTCTGACAAATTCATGCGATAAGTTCATGCGGAACGATGAAAAATCGACGGAAATGGCATTAATCGACGGAAAAAGTGCTAGTGTGACACCGCCTTAACGTCCATTGCCCCGCCTCCCTCCTCTCTCCCTTCCCCCCTCCTCTCTGCCTCCCTCCCTCCTCTCTGCCTTCCTCCCTCCTCTCTCCCTTCCCCCCTCCTCTCTGCCTCCCTCCCTCCTCTCTGCCTTCCTATTTAGCGTCAATGCATCCGCGTATCTGAAACTGGGGCCGTATAGCGGGGTCACAATTAGTTGACCGCGAATACGCGAAACCGCGATGGGTGAGACCGCGAACGGCGGGGGGTGACTGTACGTAGTTTGGAATTTCCCGTGAATTAATTTTCATCACTTTAAACGATAAGATTCATATTACTTTGAATACAAGTACATAATACTTGGTATACAGTATAGCATTTGGTACTGCGGACGCATACAATACAGGTTTAGTAGCTTCGGTGCAGGATTGGCGGAACCCCTTCACTCGCCTCATTTGCCTGCCTCAGTCAGTCAGACAGTCGCCTCGCAACAGGGCACGCTGCCAGGGCTGCCTAAATGTAGGGCAATTAAGGTAAAGCTAACCTTGCTGAGTCAACTAGACCTCACGAGGCGCCTCCTCCCTCACCCCTTGTCGAAACTCATGGGGGTGGGTGTTAACACTTGGGTTAACCATGCACTGCTGCCTCGCCGCGCCATATAAGGTTAATATGCGCTTCCGTGGTGCAGTGATCAGCACATCTGGCTACGGATCTATAGACACCTTTTTTCAGGCCACCACTGGTTACTTTTTTTTTCTTCCCTTCAATGGTGGAAAAGCAAGTAGTGTTTTTTTTTCTTAACATTTGATATTGCCTTTTAGCTGCTAGAATTGTTGTATAAAAAAAAAATGCACTGGTATCGGTCAAATATTGGTGTATTGGTATCGGTATCGGTCAAAATTTTGGTATCGGCATATCCCTAATTAAGTATAAGGAATAAGGTGGGTAGGGAAGGACAGGAGCTAGTACTGAGAACAACTAGTGAACTTTGTTGCTAATATATAAAATATCAAATAGAACCATAGCCCTTACCTTAAAATTCAACATTGTTAACCAATGTTCTACAATGATTCAATAACTTATAGTACTTTAAGGTTTGTGACAAAGAAGAAATTAAGAGAAAAATGCAGAGTATAAAACTGAAAAACAGGAATAAATTAGGAAGAGGCACGAGCAGGTTATATCATGCATGGAAGTGATAGAAATAGACAACCAAAGTAACAAGGTGGCAACCCAGGATCTGTAGGTGGAGAGATTAAAATAGAGCATTTGCCAGAGCAAGATGGAGTACACTAACATCAGACTGAGAGAGGTGGAGAACACTAGGCATGGCCATGTCCTGCAGTGGACTAGTAATGGCTGAAGATGGTGATGAGATGCAACCAACCCATCCTTCTCCCTCCTCCACAATATTAACAGCCTCGTACAAATCCTCGGTAAGTTTAATACACAATGATATCTCTGTGAATATAAACTGTCATTATGATATCATAAAATTTTCTTCCAGACCAAAACCCATCTATTCTTTAAAATCATTTCACATAGCTTACATATTATGCTTGTTTGTGATACCAACCTGTACTTGAGTGGATATTTTTTATTACTTTTTTTCTGCCGTGTGTGCATGGGTGTGTACATGTGTGTAGCTTCAGTTCTTAGTATTTTCCTTTAATTTGGATTAATTATTCCATTAACTTTTAAATAAGACAAGAACTTTTAGCTATCAGATATTTACAAGAGGGATGATGAGTGCCAACAAACCATGTGCTTTGTCATGGCTAGTCACATTTTTCATGTAAGCAAAGAAATTGGGTGAAGATGACTCACCTTACTCTCCAGGCCAATTTTGAGGAAGGAGCCCAAGATTATGAGGATGTCGTTGATGCATATGAGCAAATACCACAAGTTGACAAATTCCATGCGTTCTTCAAAGCTCAATTCCTTCCCAAAGTGTCGGCTGAAGAACGTCTCTGTTGTCTGGAGGAAGAAAACATTTGTTGACAGGAAAATCTCTGCAGAAATCTCATATCTGACTTTATTTTTGGTCTGTTACATTTCCTTTAATACATTACAATAAAGACTTTAATTTTTCTTACTAATCAAATGTATATCTATCTATCCTGCAATTCTAAACAGAAAGCATTAAACAATAACAATACATTACATCTATTAATGACACCCCTTTATCTGTCATGTGTCTTGAGACTTTATAAACAAACCACTACTGTCCCCCGAGACCTGACCCACCTTCCTGAGCAGCTGTGCGCGGTACATGGCACGCACACACATGATGAGGGAAATGATGCAGATGATGATGCTTGTAATGTTGATGACCATCCGCCACACCTGAAAATGAATATCCCAGTCATATCATTACTGCAGAGCTGTTATCCTGCATTTCTTAAGTTACAGTAAGGCATAAAAGTAAAACATATGAATGCAAGCTCTGTTACTGTATACAAAAGCAATATTAACACACAGGCATGAAGCTTTACTACCTTGAGTGTGTGTGCCTCAGAGACCAGCATAACTGAGCCATGACACTCCAGCACCTGTGCCCCCAAGTCCAGGTCCACAACCATTTGCCCGTCATGATCATGGTTGTTGAACACTATCTGCAACAGTGATAAAATTAGGTGGCAGGCATACAAAACTTCAATTATGAGTGAAGACAACACTGGGATTCATCTATTTGTATGAGGTATTTGCAGGCCAAAAGGTTAAGATTGGATTTAAAGCCATGTGATGAGTAGACATGTGGCAGAAATAAAACAGACAGGTATAGTACAGGTAGAGATGGTAACTGGTGGCAAAATTAATAAAAAGAGAAAAAATAGGGATAGCAGAATGGATGAAAAGTTTGGGAGAAGCAAGCATGACATTTCCTGTGGACTCTCAACCATGACAGCCCTAAATGATGTCATACTGTTAATGTGATTCCTTTGTGTCCAACTCTGCCTAACTCACCTTCCCTGTGAGACCATAGCATTCTGGGGTGTCAAACGGCAGGTTGACTCTCAGCTTTATGGTGCGAAGGTGGAAGGTGAACTCAGTGTTGAGGAGCAGGTCAAAGTTTATGGTGAAGTTGTTCTGTTCCAAGTAGGTTTCAATGGACCAGTCTGTTGCATTGACCTCCTCCACAGGGATATTTATGCAAGCTGCAGTGGGGAGAAAAATGTGAAACTATGAATCTAGCATATTAAAGTTGTTAGTATACAAAATGTATAAAAAGTGATAAAAGAGCAGGTTTAGTACAACAAGCACTAAACTATGAAGTAAATGTGTTTGTGCCTACCTCTTTTTAGCTTCAGTTTAACCCATAAGGGACGCAAAAAATCTAAGAGGTGACTCCGGAGAATGCAAAAAATGGCCGTTTTTCAAGTACATTTTTCATATAAGCTCATATGATATTTATAATACAACAAATAAAAATCAAGGTGAAATAGCTAATAGTAACAATCAGAAATATACAAATAAGGTCTATGTGTGCACATGAGGTAAAAGACTTGGCTTTATGTGCAAATTTCCTTGTGTGCCAAAGCCAAAAATAGGAAAAAAAACTTTATCCATCACAACTAGCCGTGAGACTGCGCCTCCAGCCCAACGTATGCATGTATTTAGACCTAAGGTTGTCCATTAGTGCATTTCAGATGTAGAACAGTAGCGAAGGTCGAGGAAACAAGGGAAACATGAGGAAACGGAGGCGTCCCCAGGCAGGACACTCGTCCTTTAGGTGTTTATGTACTATTAAGTTTTCTCTTACAATATCTGCAGCCTTTCCCACATTCTGTAATGCAAAAAGATGGAAGTCATAAAACTTTACTTACATGTGGTGATGTTGTCACTGAGAATATATGTATTATTGTTGAGGAAGACATGACCGCCAGCATAGTGGGAATTACACAGGGTTGGCAACACTAGTTCCCCATCTTTGTACTTGTAGGAATACGTTCCAATGGCCTTGTCGTTGATGTTGGCATACTGAAAACAGCGATACAGATAAGTGACTGTGGCCATTGATGTGCCTTGAGAAAGCCTGATTATTTCAATGAAATTACTATATTGGCCACCCCTCGTACACAGAGACAGAAGCAATTCTTAAATTTTTTTGCTGTTGGGCAAGGCATGTAGAAATATAATTGTTCAATATAAAGCTACCATTCAATTATGATCGTGACACCACTGAAGTTATGACACAGGTATAAAACACAAAGAAAGCATCCCAAATAAACTTACTGTTATGATGGCATAATCTAAATACGCATAAAACTCTTGCTTTTCGTAAACAGCTAGAGGACCTGTCCCTGGAGGGTACACTTGTATCTCTCTGGTGCTCTCCCAGCCCTTGATGAACAGGTGAGAAAACGAGACCTTGGTGTCCCATAGATAGTCTACATGACTGTACCGCTGCTGAGCGAAGAGGCATAACTGTGGATCAAAGCAAAGATGTTAAGAAAACATACATGTACACCTGCCTTACTATAGATCACGAATGTAATTAGATTTCTCAAAGAACAATTTTATGATTCACATAATTCGGTACACCTGACCACCATAGCAAGACCTTTCATTACACCGAGAATAAAAAAGCTGTGCCAAAGACAGGACAATAATTTAGTGATAGACCCTTTTATGTGGATTGTTAACAAGTGTACACAACTTAGTACTTTTCCTAAGGCTTTTTTTTGCTTGCACAAACCACTTCCTTCAAACATTTTTAAATGGAACTGACCTGTGCTGTCACAACAACTATCTTAAACACTTGAAGAAGCAGTTTCCAGGGAAAGCGTCTTCTAGCATGCCACTTCTCAACAGGATTCATGAAGAAGAACCTGCAAGATAGAGTTGAGCTTAGTGTGCAAATAAAATAAAGAAATCAATCTATAAAATGTCTATGGCAAATTAGCACTAATTGCCATAGTATGTACTCACAATAAAACAAAATATGAAAAAATCATGACTAAAAATGACATTGTACTACTGAACATACTCAGAAAGTCATTTAAAGACCTTATTCAGCAAATGAGTTTGGTGTATTTATGACTTAATGGTTATGAGTTAATGGTGGATGGTTAGTTGTTGAACTTTAAGGCCTCAGTTATTCAGAGTAATAAAATTTGGGAAGCATGCATGCACACACTTACTTGAGCCGACGCCTCATCCTGTTGGGTGTCACATTGGGATGGAGCAGGGCAGTTGTGTTGGTGGTTGTGGAGTCATCCATGGGTCCACCTTCACTGGTGAGGCCAGATGACACAGACCCATAGTGAGATTCTCGGCAGATTCCCTCGGGACCCACCACCTTCACCTCAGGCACTGACTGGCTTTGGAGGACTTGAGCCATGCCCTCCAGCTCTGCCCACAAACCAAACATACAGCCATTAATTTTTCAGTTTCCATGGTCTATAATTTGAAGATGTAGTGTGAGTTGTTCAATAGCCTAGAAACATGTACCAGAGTAGTGATGGTCTTCATGGTCTTTTGCATGCTGCCCTTAATTAGAACGCTGATGTTTAAGCCTTGTGTGGATACCATTACAGCAATCATTGTTTCATACATCATGTTGCAGGCTTCCCTGGCTTGTATTCATTTCTGTAGATTACTCCCAAATATGGTGTAAAAGGGGAATTCAACCCAAAGATCATAGAGCCCACTGACCAAAAAGCTATAAATCTTATCTCTTTACTTTGAGATGCAATTTGTTCAAAATGGGAAATGAGCCACATGTCCATATAGTCAGGGTTGTCATTCACAGACTAAGCTGGTAACAGGTCTCAATTCAGTTACATGAAGTAATTGCTGGTTCAGTATGAAGTCATTCCAGTGATACCCCCATGATCCTGCAAAGGCACTTGGTACCAAAGGCATCGACACGCTTCTCCTAGTCACTATTCAATGTCCATGTCTCACAGCCATATAGCAAGACAGGGAGCACAAGCGTCTGAACCCAGTAGCAGTGACGGGCCAAATTTGTGGCTTTACCGTGTACCAGTGACAGCCCAAATTTTTGCCATGATATAAACTCCCAAAAATAGATGATGTATAAACTGATCACAAATGCGTTGATATATATTATGAAATGGTTTGCGTGAGTGATGATTTTTTTCTCATTTTCTCGCTTAGAGGGGCCTTTAAGAAATATGATCCCTGCAGCTACCGGGTTAAGGAATTGAATCTTTGTCTGCCTGATTAGATAACAACAATGCCATAGTATACTTGTGTTGAGCGAGGCAACATATCCCCCTGGCATATGCTCCCATTCACTGATTTCTTATTTGATTGGCTCATGCTGTCCCCCGTGCTTAACCTTTCAGTGGTCATAATCAACATCAGGGTTGATGTCTAGTAGGTATGTATCTTCAGCCACCTGACAAGGTGAAAAATGGTCCGCCATTCAATAATGTGGTTCAAATGAGACCTCATGTCCACCACTTTGTGTGCCATTCTTTGAGTCACAGACTACCCCTTGATGTCATCGATATAAAACACGTGATTACTAAGGAAAAACGATGAATTTCCATTCTTAATTTTAAAAGGTCCACCCATTAGTAACAGACACCATCAGCAGTAGCCTGTTGAGACACCATACTGCACCTAAATATTTAGCAAAAAAAGATACTGCAGCCTTCATGAGCACACCCAAGAGGCATGGCAGTGAGCATGGCTTGAAAATGTGCAGATCTGGGGCTGTACCATGCACACATGAACGCCTTGAAATAGTAACAAATACTAAGCGTGTGCATAGTGAGGAACTGATGTGAATTACAAATATACGTAGGCTCATCATGCTGTCAAAAGAAGCAATTTAGACACATTTATGTTGTGCACACTGATATTAATTTGTCATGACCCATAACCTCACCTTCACTGACAACAGTGACTGAAGTAAAAAAGCTGGCTTATAGAAATTAAATGTATGGAACGTATAAAAATGTATGTAATACAGGGCAAGCCTTGGTTTCAAAGAACATCCAGGAGGCTTACAAAACAAAGGTCCCTTTTTAATTCACAGCTACAGTGGAAAACATCACCACACACCACTCCACATCTCAATAAATCTTGCATAACTGATATTTCACTGAAAGTTTTTTTCTTTATGCGTACTATCAAATTTCTTCAAGAAAGCTGCAGTCAGACAGGACAAACTGCACAGAAATACTCAGGTTCCACCAAGCTTACTAAATGAATTAAACTGAATAGCCCCCATCCCCCTCCAAAAAAAAAAAAAAAAAAAAAAAAAAACTAGTATACCAAGTACAGTCCATTGATAGTTTGCGCTGTTAAGCAGTTGCTTTAGTCACAAGGGGAGTTTCATATTATCAGCATTATCATAGTGATATCTGCTGATGGTAGACATGACAAGGCACTGAAAGTTATTGGAAAAGTAATATAATTAAAACAGCGACATGTTTTTACATACAGTATATTAAACCACCGAGTATTATTCCGTTATGGACTTTACTTTTTATCACGTATTACTTTATCTATTATGAAGTACTATGTATATGTAAACTAAATAAAAGATTATGCAAATGCTGAATAAGTAAATAAGGACTGTATAGATTTTTTCCAAGATAGCCTATAATATAAAGCTGCATCTCATATGTACACTAAAAAGTACAGAACAACATTACAGCACAAACAAACTAGGTATAGGCTTGAATACATCTAAGAGCAAAAAAATAATACAAATAAATTATATAGTGTTACACAGGCAGACATGAAGGAGGGAAATGTCATGGAGGAGGAAGGAAGAAAGGAAGGTGAAAGTTTTGTGTATTTGAAAGTAGCTAAAATGTACCATAGTATAAATGTAGCTAGGCTCCTTACTATCTACATTATCTGGCTGGGGATCTTTAAAATACAGCAACATTCAACCCTTTACCCCAAACTGGGACTGTCTCCTAAATAAAAATCAAATAATTGTGATTCTGAGAATGTTTTGTAGAAAAATATATAATTAGCCTCATTGAAATAATTAGAATAGTGACTGTTTACGCTAAAACTAAAAGTGACCATTTCTTACAAGATCACATACTATATACTGATACTAAGGAGTTCATTCACATTTTTTACTGATTACGGCATTTCAAATTGATCTCAATATTCCTCATTGTTCAGTTGCAGTAGTTGGTTATGTTGGATTAATGTTGCCAGTGGGGCGGGGTCATTCAAATGATGCATAACACTGAGGGGGAAGGGATTGCTAGCCTTGGTGATAGTGTGCGCTACATAGGTTGAGGTAGGTAGGGGATGTAGACTGCAGTCCATTGACTCTAACTCGAGCTCTGTGGCTTGGCCCGGGAAAACCCTCATTGTTTACATATCTAGTAATGACCTGTGCATGGTGATCTGTCTCACTGTTAGTCTGTATGTTATCTATTTATGTAATAAGTATATATATATATATATATATATATATATATATATATATATATATATATATATATATATATATATATATATATATATATATATATTCATAATACGACTGCATGGTGTTATGAATGGCTTGGGATTAGAGGGAAAGGCGACTCAGTAAACCTTCCACATCAATTGGCAACGTGGCTCATGTGACGTTGCCGCCTGTTGGACCTTGGCAACAAGCGCCAGGCCGCACCATTCAGCGTTCCAACATAATGGACAACTCAAGTGGATCTCACTCTCGCACCATGCACAGCCATGCAAAAGAGAAAAGGAGAGAGGTAGCGACCCTCTCTGAGGAGAGTAATGGAGTGATGTGGCACCAGCGCAGTCTTGTGGGGAGTCCCTGAGTCGTGTCCAAGGGCTCAAGTTAAAATCGACAGACTATAGTGCTACATAACTTGTCACAAATGTAACAGAACAGAATGGTGGGAAAATTCCAAGATGAATCAAAATTGACAAAATAAGATGAATGAAAGTTGCTTAAGATTGGCTTAACTAACATGTCTTTTTACCACAGTGAGCGGGAGGTGTCTTGTTACCATAATGAATCCCAGTGAACATGAAAATTGGCTAAAACTCCACTTTTCACCAACTTCATCCGAGATGCCAGTTCTCACCAGTCACCATCTCAGCACGCCCCCTACACACCACCACTAACCATGACAAAATGAGTAACAATTAAGTATCAATATAAATCAAATCAAACAAACAGAATCAAAACTAACTCCTAATGAGGGGGAGGGGTTGCTTTCCCACCCCTCAATGCCTCACCACCTCCTATAAGGGGATTTGTCCAGTGACCACTCCAACATTTTTGTGAATTAAAAAAATATTATTGCAGAAACGAGTAATTTGCGACAGACAATACTAAGGAATTTTGAGCATATTGAGATTATCAGAAAAAATAGTGTTGACCACCTGAGTGAAAATTGGTAAAAGACTCGAGTAATGCAAAAATATTTGGTCTGAATGATCTCTCAGTGCAAATCATATCCCATTGATTATTGGGTTAAAAAGTTGCCTTTTCCTCCAATCTTAATTGGGGTATAAATTAATTATGTGCACACTGGGGTAAAAAGACATGCTCATGGGGTGCTGGTGCTACATAATACTTTACAGGGTGGTTGAAGCAATGTTACAGAGCACTGCAGAGGGGTGGGGCAGTAAGCTTGGGTGGTTAAAGTATTACATAATACTTGAAGAGCCTCAAGGTGAGATGGTGTTATCTGGGAAGCCATGAAGTCACTAGCTACTGGCTGCAGGCCAAAAACATCCATCAAGCTACAGGGCGCGGCGGCCAGCGCGTGCACACAAAGGGATGACCCACACACCGTCCTCGCTCTCCGTGACCCCAGACCACGACCCGGAGCGGAACCGCGGCGTGTGGCGCGCCGCCCGCTGCCCAGCCACGACCCTGCGCATGGCGGGGGAGCCAGGGGCGTGCGCCTCCTCGGCCAACAGGGGCGTGTCCTCACCCTGGCATGGCAGCTCCCTGCCCAGCGCTGCCTCGTGGCCCACACCTGGCTGCTCGCCCGCCGCCTCCCCCTTCAGGTGGTCGGGCCGCTCGTCGCGCGAACTGCGGCGTCTGTGACACTGTCCATGGTTGGCCGCGTTCATGGCCTGCACGCCTCCTGCACCGCACCGCACCGCTCAGCACGACCACAAGTCCTCAGCACGACAGGGAGGGAGTGTACGCAACCTTTCCTTTGTGGCCGCCGCCGTAGCACTGTTGTTGTTGTTGTGTGTTGACTCAGCTGACTGGTGACGTCACGCCCCCGCCACTCCTCCCCTGCCCAGCCCGCCACCTTCAAAAGAATGATCCATGTCCGTTTCCTCCCTGCACGAGTGTCGTCCTTATACAATGGCTCGCAGTGCAACAAAGACTTGTTGAACAATACTGCATCGATATTCAGGGTTTTGTAATAGTAATAAGTATGTGATTGTGTGTGTGTGTGTGTGTGTGTGTGTGTGTGTGTGTGTGTGTGCCATATGGGTACAGATACACGTGGACATTGAATGAAGAAAGATACCTATATTCAGTTCAAATTTTTATGGTCTAGATTTAAATATCTTCAGAGTACAACTTTTAGATTTCTATGCGGTAAAGAAATCAAAAAAACTGGCCAGCATATTAATAAGGTCAGTAAATACAAAAGTGGTAGTGAGGGAAAAGTTATCAAGAGAACTAAAAACCACACTAATAATTATACGTTTCGAAGCATAGGTCAAGTTAGATTAGGTCATATCTTGCTCTCTCCCCCTCGCGCTCCCTCACTCTCGCTCTCCCCCTCCCTCTTCCTCACCCTCCCATGGAAGTCAGGTGCCAAGTGACTCATCGCAACAAGACTACTTAATAGGATCTTGTGTATCAGCCTTATCAGTCACACCTGGGTGCTAATGTTTGGCCCGGCGTTGCTAATGAACTTCTAACTATCATTTTATCATCCACGAGAACCTCATGATAGATAACGCACCGGACACCGCCTCGGGTAAGGTTTCCTCGTGTTAGGCTAAACGCATGTAGGGGAGACAAAGCAAACTTCCCAGCCTCAAAGATCTTCCCCTCTGAGATAGTACCCTTGATAGTAGGTTCCTGATAAGGGCCAGTAACACCTGCAGCAAGAAGAAGGAACAAGAAGAGGAGCACTACAAATGATGTGATGGCTAGTTTCCGAGTCACGAGTCTGGAAAAACCGGAAGGACAAGACGAGGGGATTTCCTGGTACACTGGGAAACAATGTGTGTGTGTGTGTGTGTGTGTGTGTGTGTTATAATACACTGAATTCGTAATATATTAATTGATAAAGATATGTTCAGCTTCTTAAAACAAACAAACAAAAAAACATGACGCCTTGCTGCCTAGATGCAGTAGTAAGATAAACAAGGACATAAGCCGGCAAGTGGTGCCAAGCGGTCTATAGCTACACATGACAACAGCGGAGAGCCAATTATTCACAGGCTGTCTTGCCAGTCTGTAATTCTATCTAATCTCCATTCAAAAATTTAGATAAAATTTGAATTAACTACATGACTGTCCAATCTTCCATTCATCAACTACATAGTTTTTAAACTAATTGTTACCAATCTATAACCTAAATTAACTTGTTCCCCTCGCTGGGTACTCCTTCAGGCGAGTGTTGTTGAAGGTGACATGCCAGTATGGTTTAGGCGCTGTCAGCCGCAGTCCAAGACTGGCAGTGTGACGTAATTGTTGGGAAAAAAATTCATACATTTCATTCAACACGGTGATCGAGAATGTAACTGTTGATAGCCAATTTCCGTTAAGTGCTGCCGGTAATTACTGACAAATTATTGTACGTGACCGTGAAACGTTCTTAAATCCATTAAGAAACTTGTTAATAACAGGTACAATACATAATTATAAAATGGGAGTTCTGAGCCCATCCCCCTCCACTGTTCCCCTGCCGAAGCCACCTCTATGTATACCTCACGCGTGGGCGCATGCAGGGCCCCTTACCGGACAAATTCAGTTTCAGGTTCGTCTCTACGGACTCATTGAGTGTGCTGTGTCGCACCCTGTCGCGATGAATTTTGTTCATGGCGTGTACCCTCCTCGCCGAAGTGTGCATCTTTCATCCAATGGCAATCTCTAGAACACCCGTGGACTTCTTCAGCCGCAAAGGGACCAAGGTGACTAAACTTGGCTGGCGGCTCCAAGCTAACCGCTCGCCTGGCGTTGTGTGGCGAAACGTGAAACTGAAACAGCGAGGCTTCAAAGACGTAACGCCTCCAGCCCATGAGACTTTCGTCCTCCGTCTCCCAAGCGAACGTCGCAAATAATTATTTCAATATATTACCTCAATAGCTCAAATGATTAAATGACACAATATATATATATATATATATATATATATATATATATATATATATATATATATATATATATATATATATATATATCCCTCAGATACTCAGATACGGCCGTGCACATTCACAGGTGCGAACATTTCCGAGTCATGAAACGTTTTTTCCGCAGCAATCCTTCCCCCCTCTCTCTCTCTCTCCCTCTCTTCACACACACACACACACACACACACACACACACACACACAGCTGTCTGATGTGTCAAACCCTCACTTATAAAACCACCCACCCGCCGCCCGGTGAGTCCCGGGGTCGGGACAGCAGCGTGTCCCCTGTGCTGCCCCGAGGACGCGGCGCCCCGCAATAAGCGTGTTATTTGGTGCACGACCAGCAGGTGTTTATTACCTGCCAACGAGATACTTCCGGCACCGACGTAATGAGGAAAACGGGCGGGCGGTGTCTCTCTCTCTCTCTCTCTCTCTCTCTCTCTCTCTCTCTCTCTCAAACTGTCTGTCTGTCCATCTATCTGTCCGTTTACCTTATCCTTGTTACGTGTTGCCTACATCCTTGCCTTATATTATTTGGTCAGACAATTTCGTCTCAAAATTGCATACAAGGTTATGACAATGAAAGGCTATATATATATATATATTTTTTTTTTTACGCTTGCCATATCTAATCTTTATATTCCCTGAGCGTGAATAGACAGATGCCCATGAAAGATTAAAAAAGAACAAAGAAAAAAAAACGTAAGAATGACAAACAACAAAACAGTCTCTTCACCTTTACAGAATTCGGTGAAACAAAATAAAGAACAGTCCTGCAACGCTCAGCTGCCTCTCTTTGACCTTTGAGCTTGTATGTGATCTACGTCAACCCTTTCTTTAGACTGATTGGGACACCCGGCTCGCCACAACGTAGTACCATCCGCGGGGCTTTCCCAGAGTATTGCTTGTCATGTACCGAAGCAACAAGAAGGAAAGACAAACGCTTCCGTGGGAGGGTGCGGGGGCTTGTCTGAGTAAATACGACACCGCTACACGAAGAGGCAAGGGTAATGTGTTGCTTATAAGGTATGTGCTCCTGTTTCGTGAGCACTTTATTGAATTTAATGTGATTTTTCCCAAAGTTGACATTTACAGAATTTATAAAGAAGAGTCATGCAACGTTGTGAAAAGAATCAGTCATTATATTATTATTATTATTATTATTATCGACTCATTCTTTTTCTTCTTGTTTTTGTTCTTCTTCTTCTTCTTCTTCTTCTTCTTCTTCTTCTTCTTATTATTATTATTATTATTATTATTATTATTATTATTTTCATCATTATTGGCATTTTCTTCTATTTTTTTTATAACTATAACATTTTCCTCTTCCTGGGATAATCCATCTGCTTACCTTTTTTTTCTTCGCGGTTCCAGTCTTGTGTCTTGAAGAATTGTGTTTTATTATTCAAGCTCGATTTCGAAGTACGTGGAAGCGAGCGACAAGGAATGCATCGCTTGAAATAAAAATACTCCGGTTGATTTTTAGTCGCTTTCCCCCCGCCACATATTACGCATTCATCACATTTCCCAGACACGTGCACTGAAACCACAGTGATAAAGCGCAAACACACACACACACACACACATACTTGTATATATCCTGCACTTATGATGTGTCAAAGTCTAAGGTCGGCATTATAAGACACTTTCACTTCTCACATCCGCTATTTCTAAAGGTCAAAGAGGGGGTCAGTCGGGTTCTAATGAGTGTTTCTTCAGGTTCATGGTACAGAAGAAGGGGTCAAAATACCACCAGGATCATAAAACTACCCCTGGAATTGCTCACAACTCCTATCAAAGCCTTGTCAAATATGTGTTATTGGGCGGCGAAATGTCTTATAATACTTATAATACGACCTTTAGTCTTGTCTTGTCTTATCTTGTCTCGTGATCCACTTTTCGAGAGCACAAATCAGCGCGATGGGCTCACAGCGAAGCCTTCCATTATCATATTTTTCTTCGGTTATGAAACGAATTCACTTGGTTTTATTTCGAAAAATGTATGAAATATTTTGTTTACTTTTCCCATTAACATTTATAGCATTAAAGCAACTCTATAGAAATTACCTATATACCGTGAGCTTGTGAAATAATAACAACAATCAAACATGTTCTGTCCTGCCTATAAATAGCACCTACGTATACACCTCAGTTGCTGACCTGCACGAAGATTCTTTTTTGCGTGCACACCCGCTGCTGAACACCCGCTAAGAGAAGCTATATAAGTTGCCCTATCAACCAGAAACTATAGTAATGATAATAATAATAATGATAATAATAATAATAATAATAATAATAATAATAATAATAATAATGTGAATAAAAACACCATTACCTCATCGTCCACCTGCTTTAACCCATTTTCTCTGCTTCCCTCTTATCAGCCACTGGTAGCGATAAAGAGAAGGAATTCCACTTACTTGCAATCTCCTCGGCCAAATCCCTCAGTTGTCTGGTGGTGTCCTTCATGATGCCGAGGTTTACTCAGTCTTCAACGGGAGAAAAATATACTAAACTCCTCTTTAAAAACAACCTCCTTTACCCACCACACGCGACAGTCAACGCAAACACTCCTTCCACCCACTGACACACAAAATACAGTGCTGGGTTGCCACAAGAAAGGCGTGGACGAGCTGCATGCACACTGGCTTCGGTGGACACGTGCCGCCTCTTGCCGTCTCACCCTCTGTAACAGTTATTAGGCTGAACTCTTCCGTTACTATTTTAAGCATCACTTGAGGAGAGGACGTCTGCACGCAAGCCTTGGGAATGGCACACTGACTGAGAACAGCAGCGATGACACCCTAGTACAGTTTCCGCACTATCTCTCAATTGTCATCAGATCAGATATAGATACGAGTGGTCAGTGGCTCCCCTATAGACAATGAGATCGGTGGTCCTTCAGTCACACAAATGCCATGCGCTGCTCACGATGGAGTACGCATGATTTGTATTGCGTGACAACAATAAACTTATCAATCCATCAATCAATGTTTACGAGCATGTTAAGGAGGTTTGCATTGACAATGGTAATACTTTTTCTGAGTTTGAATATATTCCTATGTAGCATTTCTTACTTGAAAGGAACAACCACATCTATATACTCGTAGAAGTCGAATTAGTTTTTAGCGATATCTTTAAGAGCATGTTCTGAGGCTTCACACTGACATTGGTAATACTTTTCTCATAGCTTAAAATTAATATATTCCACAATAGCATTTCTTATTTAAAAGGAACAGCAATTTTTATACACTCGTATAAGTCGAGGTATTTTGAACGATTTCTTATGAAGGTCGAGTTTAGGAGATCCACTTTGTCACGTAGCCTACTACTTTTCTCGGAGCTTATACATATTTTTCAATCGTACTTTTACACGAGATTAACTTTATCCACGAGTCTATGGGGATAATGATCGGTTTTCTAGAGTTGGCGGACACTAGTAACGGCGAGACGAACACTGACAGGCTGACACAAATCCCCTCGTCACGTCTTGATGCCTTTCACGTCTCGCAGTATAGAGGTTTCGTTTCCCCTCTGCGTGGATGAGGCGAGTGGCGGGACTGGTGGGACGAGCCATCGACAGTGAACAACCAGTAAAGGCCAGTTATCTCGAGGGTACATGACCGCTCTCTCTCTCTCTCTCTCTCTCTCTCTCTGACACACACATACGTTTATCATATCATATTACTTGTTTATATTTCGATCTTAAATTCATGATACGTCATCACCTAACACACACACACACACACACACACACACACACAAAGCACCAAAAGGAGGGGTTACCATCTTAAATTTTGATCTGAAGGAAACAAAACGCGAATTTTAGCGTGCAATAAAGTGGTATACCCCTTCAAACATCTAGCCATAAATAGGACAAAGAAAAAACACTGACATCTTCCAAATCATAGTTAACGTAAATAGCACACACACACATATATACACACAAAAAAAAAGAAATACTGTCAGTCGTGAAACCATCAATTACATTTCACTTTCAGCTCGACACAAGTTCAGAGTAACGACTTCGATGTAGCAGAGAATGACAGGATGATGTACAGTAGACATAAGGTGTTGAGGGTACGCAGTGGTCGTGAGGGGGAGTGCACAGTTGCAAGATGATCAGTATTAATTAATGTTAAGCTTCCCCTGAAAATAAAATGCAGATACTCGTTGCAGCGCTTAGTGGTTTTTTTTTTCTTCCGTGTCGCTGAGCTGTAAAAAAAATATTAAGACAAAAAAATAAGGAAACAGCATATACGAGGTCATTTAGCTTACACATGGTCGTTCCTAAGAACCCCATCCATTAATATATTTAACATTTAATTGAACCTCAGTGGCATTTCTATTAAGTAAACATACACATAAACAGGGCGACATGCAGCAAAAATTGTGGTGATGGTTAATGATGTTTATTTCAGAATAGTACATGAAGGAAAAGGGGGGTGACACTACAACAGGCTTTCGGGTTTTACATCTCACAGAAAAGTGGAAAAATATACAAATACTGGGCAGGGAATGTCGGCCAGTATGGACAGACCAGCTCGGAGTAACTAGAACATCGATATTGTTATTATACTATTATTATTATGAACGTGTTCGCTACCTCAGACGGCCGAAAGGGAGAGCTGAGAAACGTAAGAAACGGATCTCGGTGGATATGTAGTGACAGGCAGATACTCCAGACACAGTTCAATATCTGTCGTGTTTTCCTCTTATGCAGTTTTTAGGTAAGAAAAAAATCCATGGAAATCAGAACACTTAGTTGACTTTATTCTATTTACCTTTATGGTAGTTTTTAGGAAGAATAAAAATCTGATACATGTGAGAATTAAAGGTTAGTGAAGCTGAACAAGTTTTCTCTTTTCTTATGGAAGAATTGAGGCAGGAGAAAAATTCATCAAGAGAAGAGAATAGGGTTTAAATTTGTTTTCCAGTTATGTAGTCTTTAGGGAGGAGGGAAATCTGACAATAGAAGAGAATAAAGGTTCATTTTGTCTTACGTTTTTGTAGTCTTTAGGCAGGTAAGAAGGCTGGTGTAAGGATAGTGAAGGTCCATATTGTTTTCCTCTTATGCCGGAGAGAAGGCTGGTGTAGGAATAGTAAAGGTTCATATTGTTTTCCTCTTATGCCGGAGAGAAGGCTGGTGTAGGAATAGTGAAGGTTCATATTGTTTTCCTCTTATGCCGGAGAGAAGGCTGGTGTAAGGATAGTGAAGGTTCATATTGTTTTCCTCTTATGCCGGAGAGAAGGCTGGTGTAGGAATAGTGAAGGTTCGTGGCGGCGTGTACCGAGTCGTAGCGAACACTGGACATTATATAAAAGTACAAACAAGGAGCCCTGCGGAGGAAGGTTCCCGCTCCTGAGCCTCCGGTGGGACACTCGAAGTCAGGCGTGGACGGACCCCAAGCCTCCCGTCACTCCCTGCGTGCGAATACTTGACCTTTTTTTGTGGGTTTTGTTTTTTATTAAGTACCAATGAAAGCTGGATTCAGTTTGAGTCACCGCCAGGGGAGAGCAGTGGCACCTATAGTTAATGATATAATAAATAATTAATTACCACAGACAGCTTCATGGCGTGCTACTGACGGAGGCGACAGGTTGGCAGCGTATTATAGTTTTACAGTTAACATGGACATCTTACAGTTTACCCAGAAAGCGTTGTGCATATTCGGATTATTAATATTTGACCCAGACAACCAACCGATAGATAGATACAGTGTGCTTTATATTATATCACGAAACGTATGATTATAGAACAGATCACAAAGAAAAGACGCCCATATGAGGCACTACTGGAATGGTGACAATGGCCCACTGATACAACGAAACAAAACCAAGCTGATCTGTGAGTTGTGTTGACCACTCACAACACAAACACACACACCCGGACACACACACACACACACACACACACACACACACACACACACAGAGCTCACACGCACACACTGACACACAGATATACACAGCGAGAAACACTCATCCACACGCAAGGGAAGAAATATATGATGAACAAGCTGGATTGAAATTTTGTAAAGTTGAGAAAAGGAACAGCTCTTTTTCTTTGCATTAATCCGAGAAGCCTCTCTGCGTTACAAAGTGTGCGCAGGTTTGTTCCAACGTCCATATAACAACAAGTCGGGACACCAGGTGACGAGAAGGCGTGTCCCGACCTGCTGTTATGTGGACTTTGGCTTGTTCTTCTGTTTACAAACCGAGCCCCCGGAGGACAGCGGGGCAGGGGAACAGGGAGATCACATGCGGCCACGTCACTCTTGTTCTCTTCGTCGAGACTCAACACTCACTCACTCTCTCTCTTGCTCTCGCTCTCTCTGCTACTTTGTGCTACCAGATGTCACGCGGGGTCGCCTGGCACCTGATGTAATAAGGCCTTTTGATGATATTGAGGAGGGAGTGGTGGATGGCAGGTGTTCGTTCAGTGGGCGAACACCTTGGCGAGCACGGCGGCCAGCACCAATGAGGGAAGAGACACGCTCACGAGGGCAGCTCCGTTCTCGCTGCTTGAGGCCTCTGCAACGGTAAGGAGAAGGTTAGTCCCATCATGTAGTCAGCCGGCACTTCCTAGCTCCTCCTCCTCCTCCTTCTAGTCCTCCATGTTACCTCAAGTGACACCCAGACATAATAAAGTGAGTTCTCGTGTACTCTTATAACCTCTACTTAATTTTGGGCGAGTTACACATGACTCAAACCTTCGACACCTACCTATTTGCGAGTATTCTTCAATGTCAAAAACCCCAGACACTCTAACTGAGGAATGTACAGTAAAAAAACACACACACAAAAAAAAAATCCGATCCTCACGTCTCCATATAGTCTCTACTCTTGCCTCAGGTCAGTTACACCTTTAATCATGTACCTGTTTTAAGCATTCTCCAAGGTCAGATGGTATACTGGGTAGTTCACCCTCGATGATGAATGCACCGCCGGACAGGACACACCCGACCCCCGTGTATCCACATGACAGCTACGCTTGTTCTCGGGTCTGTTACACACCCTCTAATCACCTCTTATCTGCGAGCACTCTCCAAGGACATAAACTCCGCACAGTCAGATCAATGGCCTAAATCCCTCACCTAAATTGATATCAGAACAGCCAAACCGGTCAACTCGTCCTCATGTACTCGTATCACCTATTTTCATGCCCTCAGGTCGCGGACACAGCTGAAAATCATCGACCTATTTGTGAACACCTTCCAAGGCCAGACGCTCCAATTAGTTTTATCACGCCAGGATTTTCACAACACGTTATTGAGTGTTTGATTGATTACGGACCACGAGTCAGGCGAACGGGCAGACAACTTTTATCCGTGCGCCATTTTTTAGCACTCTTCCAAGGTCAAACTTCAGTCAGTTCAATAACATTAAAGACTCCACAACACGCCGCCATTGATTGCTTGATTACCCGGGGAACATAACTCAGGAGGCGAGTCAATAAATGCCAACACACATATCATCATCATCATCATCATTCCTCTCACATAAGTGTTACAACATCGACAAGCAGAAAATCAATTGGCTTGGATAATAATAATAATAACCCGTGATGACTTTTATGCACCACAACACAATGACTAATACGTCTGAAAGATGACATTGCAAACATATTACCTTAAAATATCTTTAAAGTGGTTCAGTTAATCGAAGTCAAGTCAACATTTGTGTCATGCCAATGCAAATTTTGAGAGGGGAAAAAAGGGGGGGGCGGGGGGTCAAGCTACTTATGTTCTGGAGACAAAACTATTACGTCATTCCAAAGGGAGGGAGGGAGGGAGGGAGTCTGCGGAAGGCAACGTTATCAGATTATAGTATGCACAACATTGTATTTTCCGGTTTCTGGCCCATAAATATTGCAAAAAAGAGCATCAATAATTACCGATTTAACAGTAATTATAAATGCATATCGTTATCTTTGTGGGTGCGATAGTTTTTGGTCAGAAATCGGCAAAAACATTACGCCAAGTACGACAATCTGGTAATGTTGGCGGAAGGAGGTCAGGGGATACTCAAATGTCAGTCAGGCGCATACACTACTGCCATAAGGGGAAAAAGAGAAGGCCGTTAGATGCATCATTCACGAGGGGATAATAAATACATAAGGAAATAAAAAAAAACATGCAGCAAACACGTGTCTGTCTCCCTCTCTCTCTCTCTCTCTCTCTCACACACACACACACACACACACACACCTTTAAACTCTCCTCATCATCATAACCATAAAAAAAATCGCATCGCCCGACACGCCACGCACATCACTTCTTCGTAAATCAACAACACGTGCTGAATAATAAACGGAGCGAACGCAAATTGCCTGAAATGGTAAACCCAACATTATCTTTCTCTTTTCAACCCATCACACAAAACGAAAATAAATCACTGAGGAATAAGATAACGGCAATAGAGAGGTATACATAAATCGTCTCATCTCAAATGTATGCATATAGCGGGGTTTTTTTCCTTCTTTTTTTTACGCCCTTGCACTGTCGCCTCTGCTGAAAAAAAAAAAAAAAAAAAAAAAAAAACTGACAGGCTATACGCAAAGCCAAACCCGTCGCTGTAGTTAGACGCTTCCATCCCTCACATCAACTATTTCCAAAGGCCAAAAAAGAGATCAGTCGGGTCCTCATGAGCGTTCTTTTAGGCTCATGGTACAGAAGGGTCAAATTACCACCAAGGTCATAAAACTACACCCCCCAACTACGAAAGCCTAGTCGAATATGTGTGCTTGGGAAGTTGGGAGCGGGATCTCATGAGTGTTCTTTTAGGCTCATGGTACAGAAGGATCAAATTACCACCAAGGTCATAAAACTACCCCCAGAAATGCCCCACAACTACAAAAGCCAAGTCGAATATTTGTGCTTGGGAGGCGAAATGTGTAAGGATATGGCTCTTAGTACGGTGGTAAGAAACAAAAAAAGAATGAATATAACGTTTATGAGTCTATGGCAGGCTGTCTCTACACATAAAAGGTGCTATGGTAATAAAACATCGCTATTGACTGGATCCTGCATCATCCCTTACTATGAAAAAAATACACCTTTCACAGCTCACGTATTCTCAATCTATCATCACCACATTTTCTCCTCTCTTCTTTTCCTCCTCAGAGTAACTGGTTGCCTCCTTCTTCTTTTCCTCCTCCCTCCACACCCTCTCCTCCTCCCTCCACACCCTCTCCACCTCCTTCCACACCCTCTCCTCCTCCCTCCACACCCTCTCCTCCGACTTAACTCCGACACCCTAACTGAGGATTGTACAGTCAAAAAAGGAAAACTCAGATCCTCAAGTCTTCATACTGTCTCTGCTCTTGTGAATCTTGATAATATATAGCAAGATAAGGTAAGTTGGGGGGCATACGCTATGGGTGCGCGTGGCCTCAGTGCTCATCATACATACATGGATACAAATATACTCGTACACACACATACGCGCGAACACACTCCCTCGGTCTTTCCTTCTCCTCTTCCACCCCCACCACTGTCCTCTCCACCACCACCACAGTTCTCAAACTCTACCACCACTGTCCTCAACCACCACCACCACTGACCTCCTTCACCTCCACCACTGTCCTCAACCCCCACCTACACCACCACCACTACCACTGTCCTCCACCACTACCACCACATCTTCCACCCTCACCACCATCACCAGTCTCCTTCACCATCACCACCACCTCGAGGCAACACCCAAAACCCATCACCACCCGGAGGTCCTATAGAATGCAGACAATAAACACCTCAGTTAATCAATCACTTCCCCCCCTCCCCCTCCCCCTCCACCCCCCCCTTCGTGACCTTGCTTGGAAGACGAGTGGGCGTTCGGGTGCGAGGGAAGGAGGGAGGGAGGAGGGGGGGGGTTGAAAGTCTCAGAAAAAGGAATATTGGTTTTCTATCTCTTTTTTTCTCTTTTTCTACGTCTTTTCTATGATTTCCTCTTATTGGCTTCGTTTCCTCTTTCTTTCTCTCTCTCTCTTTCTTTTCTTATCTTCTTTCCTCTCTATCCCTCTTTTTTCCCCTCTTCTCAGCTTCGTTTTCTTTCTTTCTCCTTATCTCCCTTCCTCTCTATTCTCTTTTTCTCCCTCTTCTCGCCTTCGTTTTCTCTTTTTTCTTCTTTTCCTTCCTCTCTATCCCTTTTCCTCCTCTTAGCCTCGTTTTCTTTTCCGTTTCATGTTCCTTCTTTGTCCCTTTTCTTTTCCTGTTTTCATCTCCGTATTCTCTTTTCTTATCTTTCTTCTTTGTCCTTTATCATTTCCTCTCTCTCTCTCTCTCTCTCTCTCTCTCTCTCTCTCTCTCTCTCTCTCTCTCTCTCTCTCTCTCTCTCTCTCTCTCTCAATCTTTTCCTACTTTCAGACTTGTTTTTTCTCTTTCTTAATTTAGTTTCTCTCCATCTTTTCCTCCTTCTGCCATCGTTACCAGTCCCACCATACTGTCTTTATCTCTTATTTATTATGTCCTCGCAATCTTTTCCTTCTCCTCTGTCATTGCCTTCTCTCATCGTTTCCATATTTTCCTCCTTCTACGTCCGCTACCAGACCCACCACCATCTTGTGTTCTCTCTTCTATGTTCTCTTTCGTCTCTATCTATCTCTTCTTTCAGACTAGTTATTTTCCCCCTCTTTCGTCTTCCCTCTTCATAGTCTCATTCTCTCGTTTTTTTTTTTTTAATTTCTCTTCTCTTCCTTCCATTATCTTCAACCCTGTCTGCCTCTGTTCCTTCATTCTGGTTATTCTATGTCTTATTTTCCTTCTCTTTCACCTTTCCTTCTTCATACCGCCTTGTTTTCTCTTTCTTTTATTTTTTCTCTACTCTTCAATCCATCATCTTCAAGTTCCACCACCGTCTTATCTCTCATCTTCCCTTTTCCTCCTAAGACTACGTGACTATTTCCTCTTTCTCTTCTTTTCCTCCTTCCTCCACTCCCTTTCCTCCTACATACTCCGAATCTTAATAAAAACATGGCTGGGTACGAGGAGACATGATTCACTTATCTCTCCTCTTTCCTTTTCCTCCTAAGACTGCGTGACTATTTCCTCTCACTCTTCATTTCCTCCTTCCTCCACTCCCTTTCCTCCTACATACTCCGAATCTTAATAAAAACATGGCTGGCTACGAGGAAATATGATTCACGTGCTGTTCGTCTCCTCTGTGGGTCGGAGGGAGGGACTGTCTGGAGCCTTGGTGAGGTTTACAACACCCAGTCAATCGGGACTTAATAACACCATCACCACCACCACCACCATCACCACCACCAAGGAAGGAGCTGCTTGATTGATTGCCGGCAGCAGCACCACTCACCCAAGTGTACTGGATGTGTCATAGTGTACGGACATATAGTGTAATTTAATGTAAGGTAAGGTTAAGACACAATACAGCAGGGTTGGGGTGAAGTCAACAAAGGTACCTTCATCCTTTTGAGGCTATATATGTATACTGTTATATGTATGTGTATATCTCAATAAATGTATCAAATCAAATCAAATCCCCCCTCCCCTCCTCCCAATGGCCCCTCTCCCCCCTTTAGCCTCAGTCCCTGGTGTCCGCCGAGGGTACAGACAACACAGTCGATAATGAGGATGACGATGACGAAAACAAAGCGAGTCAGTGCGATGTAATGATTCCCGCACGGCCATCTTCTTCACCCCTTACTCCAAGAAGTGATTCACCCCTATTCACTCATCTACTCACCCCCACGCACACTCACCGCCATCTCTCTCTCTCTCTCTCTCTCTCCCTCTCTCTCTCTCTCTCTCTCCCCCCCCCCCCCGCCACATACACGCAATCAAGAGGTGGTTGGTGTATCAAACGAGGCCTTCCTAGAATCTGAGGAGCGCCTAATTACAAAAATACAAAAAAACAACAACAAAACAAAAAAATGAGTGAAGTGCCTCAATTCTATATGCAATTGTGGATTTTTTTTTATTGTTATTATCATTATCATTTTTTGGTTATTACTGTTATCATCCGTGTACTTGTTTTTTACTTATTTTTATTCACTTTTTTTTCTGCCCGATGCTTTTTTTTTTTACTTCCGTCCTCGAGTTGTTATATAAATTGGGGCAAATAGTTAACGTCCTTCTCTCTCTCTCTCTCTCTCTCTCTCTCTCTCTCTCTCTCTCTCTCTCTCTCTCTCTCTCTCTCTCTCTCTCTCTCTCTCTCATCATGGATATTGACGTCTGCGCTACGCAAAAAAATGTTATGTAAAAATTTCTATAATAATTACACCCCACCTTCTTCCCTTCGTGTGTGTGTGTGTGTGTGTGTGTGTGTGTGTGTGTGTGTGTGTGTGTGTGTGTGTGTTCTGATGTAGCTACTGGGAAAAATTCACTTGCCAGTCATTGATTTATTATATATATCTGCTAAGGGAGAACCTCAAGCGTGTGCGTGTGTGTGTGTGTGTGTGTGTGTGTGTGTAAGGAGTTATGTACAAGCGACGGGGGAGGGGTGTGGTGGCGGCGAAGAATGATTTATATATTTCCGAAGTTCCGAGTACGAGAGAACTTTGATATCGGAGGCACGCGAGAGAGAGAGAGAGAGAGAGAGAGAGAGAGAGAGAGAGAGAGAGAGAGAGAGAGAGAGAGAGAGAGAGAGAGAGAGAGAGAGAGAGAGAGAGAGAGAGAGAGAGAGAGAGAGAGAGAGAGAGAGAGAGAGCATAAGGATTAGCTATATATATGATGCACTCAGTCTGCATTGTCGAAATTAGATAGCGTGGTCTTCCAGGAACCAAATGACCTAACACTGTCGACCTTAATTTTCAGAACTTGCCTTCCCATCATCACCAGTTTCAAGTATCGTCATTCATCGCAGTGTCTGGCTGGCGTGGTGAAGAGACAAAGGTCCATCTTATTAAACGTATCGGGCTCCCTTCGCGACCATTTCCAAGGCCACAGAGAAGATTAACTGGATTTTCATGAGTGATTTTCTCGTTCAAGGTGCAGGAGTCGTGTAAAATTATCAGTAAAATCACAAAACAGTCCATGAAAATCCCACCACCTTCTATGATAAGCTTTTAAAAAGTAATATCAGGAGGGTATAAGGACACCTCTCCTCCCGAAATTGACCCCTCTGTCGGCCACCTCTTTGGATTCTTTTTAGGAGCAGCGAGTAGCGGACTTTTTTTTTATTATTGTTTCATTTTTTGTGTGCCCTTGAGCTATCGCCTTTGTTGTAAAAATAATAAAAATAAAGGGCCGATACGTTTAAGAAGACTACGGACCAGACAGCATCGCGTGAAATCGTACATCCATTATGAATTCCGAATGAAATATGACGGTGCGGCGCAGGATAGCAACAACAACAACAAGAAAAAGTAGTTACAATCGAGGTCATGTGATAGAAAGTTAAATCATGTGTGCCCGAGACAGATATCTTACTGGCTTTGCGCGTTATCGCGTTGCATTACCGGGAAAATGTCAAGGCTCTCGTGACGGCCAGACCTGCTGATAGATGGCGCCGGGCACGCTGCGCTTGTTTCGCTCCAGACTTGTGGCTTGCGATTCCTGCTTGTGGGGTTCAGTAGTATCTTTCCCCTTGCTCAGTTTCACTTCAGAGGTGGTTTACGATTCTTGCTTGTAGGGTTCAATATTATCTATCCCCTTGCTTAGTTTCACTTCAGAGCGGTGGATTACGATTCGTGCTTGTAGAGGTCAGTAAATACCTTCTTTCCCCTTGCTCAGTTTCGCTCCAGAATTGTAGCTTGTGATTTCTGCTTGTAGGGTTCAGTATCATCTTACCCCTTGCTCAGTTTCGCTCCAGACTTGTGGCTCATGATTTCTGCTTGTAGGGTCCAGTATTTTCTTTCCTCTTACTCTTACTTACTATATCCGACTACTTGATATTTATCGTTATTATTATTCTTTTATTTATCGACCTCCATTTCGTGAATTTCAATATCGCTGATCTCTATTTATTCAGAGTTTAGTGTTGGTCTTAATCGGCAATAAACTTGGCGATATTATTCCTATCTGACAACGCTATTTATCGTTCCAATATCCGACCACTGTAATATATCTGAACCTTTTCCACTTATTTTCACTGTTTATTAACGGCCTGGATAAACTTAAATTTGGTGATTGTTACTCAGATTCACAATTTGGATCTCAAAAATTATTATACATTGTCATCGATATCATTGAAAAAAAAAAAAAAAAAAAAAAGGAAACTCAATTGTGCCACCAAACGAGTACATACTCTTCTCCCAAACCCACACAAGGTAATCACTGTGTACCTGTAGATGTATACACCTGTTCACCCAGACGCTGATAAAAGGTGTGAAAGTATAACATGCGTTTAGAACGACTGACAAAAAAAGTGCAAAAATGGAACATCAAACAACGAAAAACGTTGCTAAAAAATCGTTGATGAATCAGAAAAAAAAAAACATTTAAAACATCAGTGGATAAGATGAAATAAAACGAGTGCTATACAGGTGTACTTAGACGTATGTTTAAACAGATATTTAGATAGATAGACAGATAGATAGATGTTTAGGTATGTGGAGAGAGAGAGAGAGAGAGAGAGAGAGAGAGAGAGAGAGAGAGAGAGAGAGAGAGAGAGAGAGAGAGAGAGAGAGAGAGAGAGAGTACTACACTGACAGACAGACAGACAGACGGGTGGTGCAGCACGTGGAGTGAGTGTGAAGGTGCAGGACATAATAATAATAATAATCAGTGCGCCATATATGAAGGTCGGCCGAAGCACACTTTGGGAGCGGGGAATCACCAAGTCCTTCGTTTTTTAAGTCAATGAATCGAGCAAGTCTATTTATACCCGTACGGCCTCTCTTTGAAGCATACGGGTGACGCACGAATGAACAGTTAATGAGGGACTTTCTGACTACTTTTTTTTAGTAATTATCTTAAGTTAGTTATTAGATTTCAGAAAGTTTATATAAATGTCAGTGAATCAAGAAAGTCTACTTGAATCCGTACAGCCTCTCTCTGAAGTACACGGGTGACGCACCAATGAACAGATAATGAGGGACTTTCTGACTATATTATTATCTTTAGTAGTTTTTAGATTTCAGAAAGTTTTTATAAATGTCAGTGAATCAAGGAAGGACTATTTGAATCCGTAGGGCCTCTCTCTGAAGCATACAGGTGACGCACGAATGAACAGATAATGAGGGACTTTCTGACTACATTATTATTTTTAGTAGTTATTAGATTTCAGAAAGTTTATATAAATGTCAGTGAATCAAGAAAGTCCACTTGAATCCGTACAGCCTCTCTCTGAAGTACACGGGTGACGCGGGAATATAAAGAGAGATAACGAGGGATTTTTTTTGGCTAGTTTCTTGTCATGTAATACAGTAGATTTCAGGAAATTTATATAAACGTCAGTGAATCGAGGAAGTGTTTTTTTTTTTTTTTTTTTATTCGTACAGCCTCTCCCTGAAGCATACTCGCGATTAGGGAATTAAGAAAGATTACGAGGGACTTTTTGACTAGTCCCTTGTTATTTGATTTAGAAGATTTCAGGAAATTTATATAAAGGTCAACGAATCCAGTAACTCTATTCGCAACGCGTCTCTCTCAATCATACTCGTGATTAGGGAATTAAGAAAGATTACGAGGGACTTTCTAACTGGTTTCTCGTTATCAGATAATTTATATATACGAAAAATACGAATCTAAATCATCATACGAACGCTGGTTTAAGATATCGGAAGGAGTTTTAAGTCGCGGATAAAAATGATCGAACACTTTCTTCAGGGCATTATAATAAGCAGTTTTAATGAGCCCCGACCTTTGACCAAAACAAAAGTCGTTAGGAAAAACTTGACAATTATGAAGTTTTTTTTCCTCGTGACATTTGAATTTCACATAATTGCCAATAAAATCGTACATCTACATATATATTTACTCTTTGTCCCTCAGTTCGACGTTAAAAGAGCGTAAATAATGCATAGGTCAAGGTTTACTTAGAATTTAGATCTTGGCACGGGTGAAAGATAAATGACCTGTGACGCAAGCAAGATTTCACGTTCTCGCTTTCTCTATCGATTTTTGTATTATTCTCCCTCTATATTGGTGTCCCAGGGCGTTAAAGATCCATACGTAGAAGAGAAAGGTTCTATAACGTTAGCAAGAGTTTACGTCCTCTATTTAATGATTTACGTAGTTTTATTTAAGGTTCTTTTCTTATTTTCTCCCCAGAGTGTCACAATTGTGTGCTGCGGCCGAGTACGAGGAACATCCACCGAGCCACCAAGCCTTACCGGAGCCTTTAGAGTTGGCTGATCCTTTCTTGTTTGAGGTGCCTGTGAAATGGAAACACGACTTATATAAATAGAAAAGGTTAAGATGCCACGACATTCATGAGGAAACTGGTGAGTGAGTCCTGCCCCTGCTCGTTCTGGCGCCCTCCGACCATGCCCACGCCCTCAGATAGATATAGATGGATAAATAGATAGATAGATAGAGACATAGTTATTGCAGGTCGTGTCACTGTGAGCTTTGAATACACAATACCCAAACATCGACAAACGCTCTGCCGTGTAAATTGGAAAGAGGACAAAGGCGAATCGTATGCATGAGCACGATCGTATATTAGAGCAGAGTGGCAGCGGAGAGAGGAGTGCTGTACCGTAGGAATCGGGTTCAAGGAGAGTGGAAAGTAGTCCTGAAGAGTAGGCCTATGCTGTATGCCTCACACCATCTACTCTCCCTATCAATATTCTATTTTCTAAGCTTTTCGTGAGTTTGTCTATCGTACTGGCATTCACTACATGACTGACACACCAAATATACGTATTCATCCATCACTCTGCCTTTAATACGTCGAAATTTATCTAACTTACTTTAAACCCATTGATACGATACCTAACCTTGCTCTTTCACCACATCAACTTCATCAACATCCCTCTTGCTAAATCCTTTCATCCATTTATAAACTCCATCAGGTTGCCACTCACTATTCGCCTCACCAGAAACTATAAAAGGAAAGAGAGTAAAGTTTGCCTCACCAGGGATAAAGGGAACCGAGGAAGTCATATTTCTAGCCTCCAAACCGCGCACCGCAAATGACCCTGTAATGGTGAGTCAATGGCCAGGCAGGAGAGTTCAATGTCCAGGGAAATTCTAAAACAGTTACCTCTACCTGCTGAGTAATGCTGTCCTAAACCACACCAATGTAGGCCCGCCCGCGCCCCCTACCACTCCGCCCTTTCCTCTCAAACACAGTAACTTCCCCCTCCTATAACCTCCCCTCTCCCCTCCCTTCCTCCATCGATGTTCAATATGGGAGAGAAGGGGGCGCGGGTGATGGCCGAAAACAGGGAGAATAAAAGAGAAAAAAGAGTAAAAATAAAAATTGATCGGGATATAGTTCCATTTTCCCATATTGAAGACATACACGGGAGGGAACGGTGATCATGAAACACACACACACACACACACACACACACGCACACACACACACACACACACACACACACACACACAGGGTTCGAGGGAGGGGGAAAGAGATCCTGTGTGTATACTTGGCTATTGACGAAGGGAGGGAGGGAGAGAGAGCCGAGGGAGGAAGGGAGTTGGAGGGATTCAAACTCAGCGGAGGAGGGAAGGAAAAAGGGATGAAGGAAAGGGGAAAAAGTGAGTGAAGAATGAAGGGGAGGGAGGGAGGTAAGAGTAATGAAGGCAGGGCAGGTTGAAAGGATGAAAGGAAGGAAAAACGGGAAGGAAGAAATTAAATGAAGGAAGGAAGGAAGGCAGGAAGGGAGCAAATGTAAAAGAGAATAAAGAAATGAAGGTAAATAAGACGAATGAAAGAAGGCAGGGAGAAAGGAGGGAAAGAAGATAAAAAAGAAGGAAGAAAAGCAGTGAGGAAAGAATGCATGAAGAAAAGAATGATAAAAGGAAGACAGGGACGAATTTAGGTTAAAGGGAAAAAAAAAGTAAATTGTAAAGGCGAAAGAGAGAGAAGAAAAACAAGAATAATGAACGGCAGACAGGAGAAAGGAGGAAGGAGGGTGGGTATGAGAAAAGAGGAGGAGGAGGAGGAGGAGGAAGAAGACCAGGATATTCGATGGAGGATGGGTGGGAGGGAAGGCTGGCGGCATCAACAACGACGGACAAGGAAGGGGAGAGGAAGGGAGGAAGGGTAGAAGGGAAGGAGGGTCAGAAGAGGAGTGGTGTGGGCTGAAAAAAGAAAAAGCTTACTACATCACAGACAGAGGGAGGGCGGAGGAGCAGGAGAAGGGGGCGAGGGAGGGACTCAAGCCACAGTGTAAACATTAACAGCATTCCTGGTTCGCCTCTACTGCACTGCAAACCGCCACACAACAGGGGGAGACTTCTGTATACTTGGTAGCAGCAATAGCCACTGATGTATGGATGTATATACTAAGACGTGGTGTGGCCTGCATAGACTAGGAAGCGCGTATACCAATAGGGGTTAATGGTATTCCAAGGCTAGAAAGTAATGCAGAATATAATCTAGTAAGTTAAGTCATACAACATCGCCAAGTCTACTCTTCGTTAAGGTTATAAACACAACAGCAAAAAATAATCTACTGTAGTATTGTAAGTTACGATTCAAGAGGGAGGGGAGGGAAAGAAATGGGAGGGGAACGGTGATGGGAGGCGAGGGAAAATTAAGGAGGGAGGGGGAAGGAGAGGGAGATGAAAAAAAGGGACCGGGAAAAAGGTGAAGGGATGATAGGGGATGAAGGGGGGAAGGAGGCAAGGAAAACTGGGGAATAAGGAGAAAAAAAGGGATTGAGCAAGAATGAAAATGAGAGAGAGAGAGAGAGAGAGAGAGAGAGAGAGAGTAGTAATCAACCAACACGCGCACACACACACTACAGGGATTCACAAGCCTCAATCAGGTTAATGCCGCGTCACTGCCGGGCGAGACACTCCGGAGGCGCCGCGCCCTACGCAACAAGGGCGGCGTGGCGTGAACTGCTGACACAATGATGCACGGCGCTGCTCCCTAAGCCGTGAACACAGGAAAGCAGGAATTAGGTCTAATCTCAAGAGTGCACTGAATTTAATTGTTTTCTCTTTCCGCTAAAACGCCTCGCGAAATGAAAATATAAATACAAAAAGGTACGATTAAAAAAGATTAAACCAAGAAACAAAAATCTTACCGAATATCAGGTATATATTGTGAAGCTTAATTTTGGTATTGAAAAAAGAATACATTAACAGATACATTGTGAGAATTAGCATTTTCCTATTGTACTTATTATTTTACTTGACTGTGTTCACTTTATCAAACCTAAATACTGGCCAGGTCGTGTAGTCTATCTGTAAGTTACTTTTTTCTTCTTTGCAGCAAAACAGAAAGCTATCCTCTTTTGTTCCAAGGGTCGCTGAGAGCCATCCAAACAACCCTGCTTTAAATCACCGTAACGAGCGTCAAGAGGTCACAGCTGACAAGACATTAAAGAAAACGGGGTGCCACATGCCTCAGAGTTTCGTTTCCTTTTCAAAATGTTACTGTAAACGTGGCTGAACTGAACTGAAACCAAAACTAAACTAAACTGAACGGGAAGTAAAAGTAATGATAACAGAAGCGTAGGAGCGCGGCCCTCCGGAGTAGTCTCGCCCAAGAATATAATAAATGGGTAGTCTGCTGCGTGCGGGGCGGCGCGTCAATCCACATCAGCCAGAGTCCAGCCATGCACAGAGACTCCAGACCACTCACCAGCGTCAGCCACCTCCTCATTCTCCACATAATCCTCCTCCTCCTCCTCATCCTCATCCTCCTCATCATCATTCCCCTCCTCCTCATCATTCATCACCTTCCCCTCCATCTCGGCCTCATCCGCATCATCATCATCATCCTCGTCATCGTCAATAGGGGCAGCTGAAAAGACTCCTAAGGTTGGTGCATTATGGAAGGACGGAAGAGGGGAGTGAGGTGAGGTGTCCTGGGGTCGGTCATAATATTCCCCTCTGGACATTTTCCCCAAGACAGATTCCCCTTTGGACGTGTTTCCCCCGGGGTATTATATTAACATTAGGTTACGATAAACAGTAACTTTTTCATGAATTTAGTAAGGTTATGTTGCTAATTTAGTGGGGCTAGGGTGGGTGTTAATTTTGAGGGCTAGTGTGTCAATTAGGGGGGCTAGGTTGCCAATTTTGGGGGGCTAGGTTGCTAATTTAGTGGTGATCGGTTGCTAAGTTGATGGGGCTAGGTTGCTAATTTAGTGGTGATCGGTTGCTAATTTAATGGGGCTAGGTTGCTAATTTAATGACGCTAGGTTAGAATTTCCTTTGTTACATCATTTGGTCGGGAGTGGTTAGTTTGAAAATTGGTGATGAATATCTAAGGAGGGGGATATGTTTGCGATAGGGAGGATGTGCAGTAGGGGTTGATGTCCAGGGCGGAGGGGGGGGGGGGGATAAGTCAGGCGGGAAAATGTCCTACACGCGAGGCTTCTTTGCGCATCGTTGCGCCCTTCTGCAGACCTCCAGACAGGCAGCAGAAGCGCAAATGGTGATGAAAAATGAGCACCTTCACCTAGAGGGGATGATGGCTCTTCACTTCCAACACATTATGGTGGGAAGCATACACTCGTTGAGCAAGACGAATGATGGTGAGTTTGTTCTTGAGGTGGTAATGATGAGTTAAGGAAAAGTAGTAGTAGTAGTAGTAGTAGTAGTAGTAGTAGTAGATGCAGTAGTGATTTGCCATTGTAATAATAATAATCGTAATAATAATAATAATAATAATAATAATAATAATAATAATAATAATAATAATAATAATAATATAGTAATAAATGTAAGAGAGAGAGAGAGAGAGAGAGAGAGAGAGAAAAGTAAAGAAACAGACTGAAGCAACACTAGAGAAACTGAGAGACAGACAAACAATAAAAAAATAAAGAAATAGACAGAAGAAACACTACACCAGCAGCATTACCTGACTTGGCCTTCGTTTCGTCACTTTCGGGTTCGGGTTCACTCTCGGGTTCGGCCTCGGGCTCTGCCTCGGCTTTGGGATCGGTATCAGAGGAGGGTTCGGGGGAAGGTTCCGCGGTGGTGGAGGCGTCGGGCTTCTTGGGGGTGGCGGGGGTAACGGGGCCCGTGGGGGCAGCGCTTGCACCCGCGCCCTGTTCCTGCCCAGCCACGAAGCCGCACAGGAGAGCCACGCCGAGCAGGGCCAACACGCAGGGACGAGTCATCATCTGCAGAGAGGGAGAGAGAAGAGGGTGTTAGTTAAGCTGATGGGGTTTAAAGTGCTTGAGTTGTGCTGTGTTCCGTTTTGTGGTGTGGTGTTGTGTTCGGTGTGTGTGTGTGTGTGTGTGTGTGCTGTTCCACGAAAGGTTTTATTTATGTGTTTGTTTGTTTGTCTGGGTGGGTGTCCTGCATACTATATACTAATACATTTTTAGCTTCAATTGTTTATTTTATTTTAAAGATGATGTTGAGATGATTGCAGGTGATGAATGTAATGAATGTGGTGGAGGAATGCCTTAGAGTTGAAAATGAGAATGGATAACTCGATGACACACTTCCACCACCACCATCACCATCACCACCAACAACAGCAATAACAACATCAAAGGAACAACAAAACACATCATAAAAGCAGGACAATCTAATTATGAACAACTTTTAACTTGTCATTTTCTTTGTATCCAAATTCATAAGAGTAGCACCATGAGAGAGAGAATGAGAGAGAGGGGGTGGAGGGCAGACAAGCAGGCCAGGCGTGAGGCAGCCACCACTCACTAACTGGTAATTACTCGAGAAATTGCCTTGACTCACCACCTGACACCCAAACACCCACCCAGACACCCACACCCGCGGAGAGACGACCCCCTACACCCCCCCTAGCCTGGACACCCCACCCCCCATGAAAACACCCACCTGAATGCCCTACTACTTGCTCAGCTCCCCCTCTCATAGATTCTAGTTCACTTTCGATGCTCCGGTGCAAGTCGTCGCGTGGGTGTTTTAATGTGACCTCCGTACGCCAGGGCAGCAGATTTAGGGGTCAATTGGTGTCAGACCCCTCATTATAGTACCGATGACGGGGTAACATCCTCACCGCCACGGCCATAACAAGACCGCTATTTCTAACGCTTCTACTACTTCCATTGTGGTTAGTGTATTTTCATTGTCGCTGTACTTGTCTCCCTGTGACTTGTGCTTCTTCAATGTTTGTCTCTGTTGATACTCGTTTATCTTCCACTGTCTGTCCTCGTCCTTCTATTGTTAAATTATACATATTGTTCCGCACACACACCAACACCATCACCTCCACCACCCGTTACTCCTATTACTACTGCTATAGATGTCATAACCTTTGCCATTATCAACAACATGACCATAAGACCATTACTCCCAACACAACTACTACTTCCATCACCTTAACCCACTACCTCATTTACTATTACTACTACTACTACGACTATTACAACTACTACTAAAACTATCACCTCTACTATCATCTCTATCACTCCATCCTCACCAACAGTACCATAAGACCATCATTCCCAACACCACCACCACTACCATCACTCCCTCTACCTACCACCTCTATTATTACTACTACCAATACCGTTACCTCAGTCATTACCACCATTCCCACTACTACCAAACCACTATTCTCATCACCTCACCTCTACTACTACTCTTACTACCAACACCATCACCTCCACCCCTACTACTACTACTACTACTACTACCAACACCACCACCTCTACTACTGTCATCACCCACTATCCCATAACCCCCTTTCCGCTCCTCACCACCACCACCATTTCCCCTACCACTAACCCCTCCACCACCACCATCACCATCACCACCACCATCATCACGTTCATCTTTACGACCTCTCACCCCTCTTGTTATTGTTGACTTGTTTCGCTTTTTTTTATGTTTAAGTTTCCGTTTCAGTTGTTTATTCGTCTTGTTCTGAGATCGCTATGTCTGTGAAGGGCAAGACCGAAGACTGGACGGACATGTTGGGGAACGAATTTTGGGGCACCAGACGACGAAGATGGATTGAATAATAATAAAAAAAATAAAACGGAGGTGATTAATTATACACTTCGCCCATCTTAAACAGACACAAAAAAAAAGGATGGGAAAAATATGATGACAGCAGATGAATATGATGAAACACGGCATTAATCATCACAAGGAGGAGGAGGAGGAGGTAGAGGAGGAGGCCATGACATCACCCTAACCTGACCTGACCTTAACGGAATTTGCCAACTCGTACTACACACAGTTTCCTCTTGTTTCTTCCCCTCCTTCCTCCCTTTCTCCCCTTTCACGACCTGCATCACGGCACTTCCCTCCCTCCCTCCACCTCCTCCTGCTCCATACCATCCCCTACCACGGCCGCCATATACCCCAGGGCCCCTAAACCCCTATAGATCCATGTTCGTTTCCGCCCAGAGGATTGAACACCATATACAACGGGATCGAGCCCGGGCTAACCGACATATAAGGAATTGGAGCGTGCACGATGAAGGATAGATGGCGTGTACGGATAGGAGAGAGAGAGAGAGAGAGAGAGAGAGAGAGAGAGAGAGAGAGAGAGAGAGAGAGAGAGAGAGCACTTAGTAATGTTTGGTCAAGACTAACCTGCTCGCTGTCTCAAACACCCTCATCTGATCTTTGACCTCTCACCTCTGACCCCTGCCCAAGGACGACGGAGCAGACGGGCGAGACAGGAGGGAGGGAGGGAGGTAGAGAGGAAGAGACAAAGGGTAATAGAAAAAAGGTAAAAACAGAGGTAGTAGTAGTAGTAGTAGTAGTAGTAGAAGTAGTAGTAGAAGATAGAGATAGTGATTATAATGACGAGAAGAGAAAGGAAGGCAGGGAAAGAAAGAAGGGTGAAGGATAAAAGAGCAAGGAAGTGGCATAACAAGGAGGAATTGAGAGAGGAAGGAAGAGGAGGAAGAAAGACAAGATGAAAAGGGAGGCAAGAATGGAAGGAAGGACGAAGGATAACAGGGAAAAAAAAAAGACGGCTGAGACAAAGTAACAGTATAAGAAAAAGGAGGAGGAGGAGGAGGAGGAAAAGGAGGAGGAGAACTTAAGAGAAAGAGGATGAAGAGAAGATAAGAAGCAGAAAGGAAGCAAGGTAGGAGGAAGCAGCAAAGATGAATAATAACAGATAAAATAAAAGATGTTGGAAATGAGAGAAAAAAAGGAGGAAAAATTGATGGAAGGAAGTAGGAAAGAAAAATGATAATGAGGAGGAGGAGGACGACAACGAGGAGGAGGAGGGGTGGCAAGGGAGGAAGAAAGGAGGATAAAGATAGTTGGAGAAGCGGAAGTAGTAGGAAAAATATGAAGGAAGGAAGGAGGAGGAGGATGGAGGAAGAGAGGAAGAGGGATGAAAGAGGCCATCACTTTATCATTGACTAACAACACACCTTCTTTACCTTACCTCCTCCTCCCTCCCCCCCTCTTCTTTCTATTGTCACTGCCCCCCTCCCCCCTCCTCCCTCCCCTCCCTCCGTACCGTCTCTCTCTTCCTCCCTCCACATTCTATATAACCTCTTCCTGCTTCCGTCTTCCATATCTTTTTATCAGCCTTTCTTTCTTTCCACTCCTTCCGTTCTGCTGTTCCACCTCCTCCTTTTGATTCTCCATTTCTATCTTCCTTTTATTAAGCTGCTCTTTCTCATCCTATTCGTTTTCATATTTTTCATTATCAGTCTTTTGTTCCACTTCTTTCGTTCTGCTATTCCTCCTCCTTCTTTCGATTCTTCATTTTCTCCTTCCTTTTCATATTCTCCTCATTCTCCTTTCTCTTCCTTCTTCTATTTCGTATTTTTTTTCAGTCTTTTTTTCCACTCCTTTCGTTCTGCTATTCCTCCTCCTCCTCTTCCTTCTTTCGATTCTTCATTTTCTCCTTCCTTTTCATATTCAACTCATTATCCTCTCTCTACCTAATTCTATTTCATATTTTTTTCAGGCTTTTTCCCTCCTTCGTTCTCCTCCTCCTCCTCCTCCTCCTCCTTTCTATTTTACATTTTCCCATTTTCTTTTCACCATCTCTTCCTCCTTCTACTGTTCGATCCCGTTCTACTCCTCCTCCTCCTGCTCCTGGTCCTCCTCCTCCTCCTGCTATACACCGCCGTCCTCCTTCCATACTGTTATCTCCACAAGAAACCTAACAGGATCACCTCCCTCCCTCATGCACCTCCCTTTCCTCCGCCTCCGCCCCCTTCACCTCTCCCGCCCCCCCCTCCGTCCCTCCTTCCCTTCGCACTACTTGAACCACCACCACCACCACTAGCCCCAGTGTTTGAATAGCCACCATCACCACCACCACCACCACTACCACGAACACCAATATCACCACCACCACCACCACCTCAGTCCCCAAATCCATCTCAGCTCTGTACAGATATTCCTGGTGACCTGCTTACGCTACACCACGTAATCCTCCAGTCTATAAAGCCATCTATTACACCTGCACATGACCTCGTTTCCACACACACACACACACACACACACGTTTCTGGGATATGACTGCGTGTGGTTATGCAATCTTATTCCTAGGCAATTCTTACACATGTATAAAGTTGTTTCTTGTGTTTTCCATAAAACGAAAAAAATACGAATGCAAATAAATCCTGAAATAAGTCTTTATATAATAGAAAAAAAATATATCTATAAAAAAAGATGTAATCAAGCCGAAATGAAGTACTTCCCCGTAGATTCCATACACATAAAGAACCTTGGGGTGATTTATAAGAACCTCCGTAAGCCAAATGGTCGTTGCTTTACGGGCGTGTTATTCCGACATGCATACAAGCAACATTTTAGCGAAGTCCGCCATCCAGTCCCGCCGATTTACGCAACTCAAAAGGACACAAAATCATATGGTCAGAAGGACTTAAAATCACACGTCGAATATCACGAGGAATCCTTTTGAACACAGAGCCACGAAAGTACTGTCTCACCCAAGAACGTTAAGTAATGTAAAACGGTAAACACGTACGTCCTTTACAGTTACTATTAAGTTTTCAGTCGTTTTTCGTAATTTAATGTTCATAACTTCACAAGATGGCTGACTGCGACTACGAACAGAGGAAACGGCGAGAGAGAGAGAGAGAGAGAGAGAGAGAGAGAAGAAACAATACAAAATAACAACTGCCTCCTTTTCCATCACAGACAGACAGACGCACGGGATCATTTCCTTCCTCTTCCTTGCGGTTGGTCACTGGTGGATGGAGGGGAAGCAATGTCATACGATCCGGAGAAAACGATCGGTGTGTTTCATAGAATCATCGGTGTTGCCCTTCTTCCCATCCATCAAACATAACTGACTGACCTATCACTGCGAGAAATCTTCACACACACACACACACACACACAATTCTTTCCTGACTGGTGCTCGTTTTCCTATTGGACGAGAGGCTTGAGAGCTCTAACTTGTTGGCTCTCTGACTTGGGCTTCGTTGTTGTTGTTGTGGTGGTGGTGGTGAAACAGGAAAACAATGAAAGAAAAAGGAGAACGAGGAGGAAGAATAACAAAAGGCTATAAAAGGTGGTAGTGGTGGTTGATGGTTGTGGTGGTATTGTGGTGATGGAACATGAGGAAGAGTAAGAGGAGGAGGAGGAGGAGGTGGAGAATATAATACGAAGAGAAAGAAAAATAAGAATTGAAGAAGAAAGAGAAGACGGTGATGGTGGTGGTGGTGGAACTAATAGAACAAAGGAGAGGGAAAATATGAGAGGAGGAGGAAGCGAAAAATATAGATGACGAAGAGGAGGAAAAGTAAAATGAGAGTTGAAGAAGAAAAAAGAGAAAACGGTGATGGTGGAAGCTGTGAAATTAATAGCACAAAGGAGAAGGAAACGAAGAAGAAAGAGGAGGAGGAAGAGAAAAATAGAGAAGACGAAGAGGAAGAAAAGTCAGACGAGAATTGAAGAAGAGAGAGAGGTGGTAGCTGTGGAAGTAATAGAATAAAACGAGAAAGAGAAGAAAGAGGAGGAGGAAGAGGAGGAGAAGCAAGAGGACGAAGAGGAAGAAAAGAAAGAGAGAATTGAAGAAGAAAAAGAAGACGGTGATAGTGGTTGTAGTGGAAGTACCAGAACACAAAAAAAAGGAAAAGAAGAAAAAAGAGAAGGAGGAGAAAGAGGAGGACAAGGAGGAGGAAAAGAAGAAAGAGCAGGAGGAAGAAGAGGAAGGGTGGAGGAGGAGGAGGAAATTGACCAGGGTAATTACAAGCCGTGGTGATTAGTCGACCCTTATGATTAGGTTCAGAGACGCGTAAATTGAATTGATACCGACGCGGATGCTTCACAAATTGGCCGTTCTCGTTATCAGTGATGTCTTTAGCTCACGCCCAAACTCTTAGGCGATGGGGAACTCTGATAGATAATTCCTCCACCCCCCCTCTCTCTCTCTCTCTCTCTCTCTCTCTCTCTCTCTCTCTCTCTCTCTCTCTCTCTCTCTCTCTCTCTCTCTCTCTCTCTCTCTCTCTCTCTCTCTCTCTCTCTCGCCTATTATCATCATCCGAATTTTAGGATATGATTGGTCTAATTTTTTTGGTGGTTTCAGTTGAGAGAGATAATTTGCCGTGTGTGTGTGTGTGTGTGTGTGTGTGTGTGTGTGTGTGTGTGTTGTAACGTACTGCAGATCTTTCCGTTCTCTCTCTCTCTCTCTCTCTCTCTCTCTCTCTCTCTCTCTCTCTCTCTCTCTCTCTCTCGCTTCATCTGCATTTCCCTCTGTGTGCGCGCTTTCTGCCTGCGCGAACTCGTGGTATGTGCGAGGGGTGGCCGCGCGCCGCTCAGGAAGTGTTTGGGGTCCACCAGAGCTCGGGCCAGCCAGCCAGCCAGCTCTTCTTCCCCGCGGCGAGGGATGGACCTAATACCTATGGATGGACCGACTCAGCCAGCCAGCCTGGGGCATTCAGGGTTCAGGGACCAGCAGTGAACGTCAACGTCACTTTGGGTTAAGAGGACTCCCCCCCAAGACGACTTTCAATAGCGGTGCACAGACGAACTTATTTCTTAAACTTGTACTTATTTCTTAATCTTATCTTCTATTATTTTTTTTCTTGAATTTGGCTTATTTTCTTCGATGTGTAAGTTTACTCTAATTATATATTTTTATCTTTAATTCTTGTTCTTACTTTTTCGCCGATTCATTTATTTTTTCTTCCCTATATCTAACCTTTCTGTGCCTTACCAAAGAGGAAAAAGGCGGAATATGTAAAAAATGGCTGCCAGCACGGTGTAACACGATCCTTTATTTAATCGTTCAACTGAATCTTCTCAGAATACAAATTTGTTTACCTGTGCTGTATCTTTCTCTCCTTCATCCTCCTTAGCTAACTCGGCAACACACAGGGACGGTAGCCGACGAGCGCCGCGAGAGTCTTCAGCCTAACCCCAACCCACCAGCCAAGAACGGTCGGTATGTCTGACGCAACACGTAAAGATTTCCTTCCCCGCCGCCGGCCAACCACCTGTGGCGCGGCAGTTTTTCCGTGGGCAGGGCCGTGGGTGGCCTGGCAAAAGCCGCACCTTGTAGCGCCTCGCCTCGCCCCACGTGGAGGAGGGAGCCTGTCTTCGACCCACAAGGCGCGAGGTGTGCAAGGGACGCCGCTACTGCCTCGCCCAACAGCCTTAGAACACGAGGCTACACTGAAGACTAAAGCGAGTCTGTCCGCCTTTCTCTTTTCTTTCATTAGTTTCATTGTGCCTAGGAACGTTATCTCCTCTCTCTCTCTCTCTCTCTCTCTCTCTCTCTCTCTCTCTCTCTCTCTCTCTCTCTCTCGCTGCAGGGGTGTGGTCGAATGTTAAAGAGGATGCGACGCTCCATTAGCACCACATCTCGGCAAGGTGTGGTGGCGGAGGTCTGCCCTGCTGCTAAGCTTACCCCAAGGACAAAATTACCCCGTGGACATTACCCCTACACGACCGAAGTGAAGGGTATTTTCCCCTTGGATCTTTCTTTCCCCCCTCCTCCTGGGCATTTCCCCGGACTGATTTCCCCTAATTAGACATTTTCTTCCCCTCGAAATTTCCCCCTTTAAGTTATAAAATCCCATACCCTCTCATAATTCATCTATCAACATTTTTTCTTATCGAAGTAACCCACACCAGCCAAATAAGGGTAACCTGAACTTTACAAACAACAGCCACGGCCCTCTAGTTGAATTCATAAGGGATAATAAGCAGAGGGAAATATGAGCGACCCACGGAAAAATCTCCATGAACATAATCCCTACAGACAAAAGCCGAAGAACATAATGCCCCAGAAACGATACTCCATTGTATACATTACCCCAAAAGGACGAAACCCTCATGAATATAATCCTAAATGACATGAAAAGAAAAAACAACAACTTTGACACAACCCCCCACAGACAAATACAAAACCTCGGAAACATTAATATCCATGGTTAAAAAAATGACAAAACCTCCAATGAAATAAAACCCCTTGAAGGAACAAAAAAGATAACTTCGCCATGGACAAAAAACCTCGATTAACACCCATCATAAAGCCATTAGAGGAAAACAGAGAAGAAAAAAAACATGGGCAAAACCGTATGGAAAGTGCAAAGATGGACGAAACGACGCTAAAGGTTCGACATCAGAGAGAGAGAGAGAGAGAGAGAGAGTCGTGACAGCTGGTAACGGTGACTCATTTCAGTTACTGTTCTGCAAACGTTGTCGGCGAGCGCGTCAAACTGTAATTTTTAATGGACGCAACTTCGAGCGTCGGTTTACATTGCCTCTCTCCTTTACCCCTCACCCCCCTCCCTTCCTCAAACACACACACACACACACACACACACACACACACACACACACACAATGGGCCCGTCCCGTTCATCTGTACACACTACTGATGTCACGAACGCAATGAAAAGAAAAATAGAGAAAGAAAAAACAAATCTAACTGTAAATGTTTGATGTGTCCAGAAACTCTAGCCGACATCGAGAGCAAGAATTCTGATGTCATATTCAGTGTTGGCAAACCTGGGAACATGTGTGTGTGTGTGTGTGTGTGTGTGTGTGTGTGTCCCCCAGTAGTGTCCCCGGAGGTACCCGCGCCGAAGAAAAAGAGGACCAGGGACCAGACACTCGAGACGGTGGACGCGCCGGCGACTGCAGTGGAGCCAGCACCCCGCGAGGCCCAAGGCAGCTGCCAGGCGACCCAGACCCCACGGACCTACACTTTCAGTGAGGGCGAGCTGGTGGATCTCCTGATCCGCTACGAGCACCTCACTGAACAAGAGGAGGAGGCCAGGTTCGAGAGGATCCCGCACGAGACAGCCCTCCCCTTAGTGAGGAGGACACTCCGTGACGGGAAGCCGCTCCCAGCCTCCATCCGCACGGCCCGCCCACTGGGTAACCCCCCACGCCACTTCGACCATAAGCAGGAGGTTGAGTGGGCGACATATGAGGAAGAAGACGTCTCAGAGGACGAGGTCGACGTCGGAGGCGTGGACGAAGACCTCTTCCTGAATGCAGACAGGGACCTCACCGACGAGGAGCTCGCAAGCTACTACGCCGGTGACCTGTGAATAACATGACATTTTCCCATGTGTATTTTTGAACATTTGTATCCTCTGTAACCTATGTATTGTACATCGGGCAGGCTGCTTATTTAGAGCTTGCTTTGATAACCGATTATTTTTGTAATTTTCATATTTATTTTTATTTTTGTGTAAAAGTTATCAATAAACTATTAAAGCAAAGTGTGTGTGTGTCAGCCATGAGGACCAAGAAGTAAGCTCTGAATGGCATATAATTGGCAATACAGACTGTGAGGAGAGACAGGACGGGGATGCGGAAACGGTAAGGGCGGTGGCGGTGATGGTGGTCGTAGTGGTAGCGGTGATGGTGGTGGTGAAGGGGAAATTTAATCACTGGTGGCGGTGGAAACTGGGCGTGGACCCTCCAAAGAGAACAGTTAGAGGCGGGGACGGAGTGGAGGATTAGTGGGAGATACGGGAAGGAGGAGGAGGAGGAGGAGAAAGAGAGGGACGAAGGAGGAGGAGGAGGCGGAGGAGAGGGACGAGAGGAAGAGTAAGATTAGGAAGAGGAGGAGGAGGAGGCAGTGGCTAAGATGAGGGCACGACATCACGCACACAGGCTCGCGTTCAGACAAGGCGTTAACCAGTCTCCTTATCTCGTGTGGGGGAGCGCGCGCTGAAGGAGGCAAGGCGCATTAAGCCAAGAGCCTCGAGGTGTCATGGGCGGCGATCACGCTAGGCTGCAGGGGCGGGAGAGGGCACGAGGGCTTGATACGAGGGCCGTGAGCGTTCCGGAGAGGTCACGGAGGTTATGGAAGGTCTAATTATGGGGGGTAATGAGACGCCGCCGAAGACTACTGGTTCTCACGGGGCAGGGGAATGACCGGGAGGGAGGAGGGAGGGAGGAGGGGGAGGAGGAAGGCGAAGGGGGTACATCAAGGACAGCAGAGGAAGGTCAAAGGGTCACGATATCCAAGGAGGTCATGCTTGTAAATATCAATGAGAGAGAGAGAGATTATGGACATACCTCTAGTGTTAATAATAGTTATATGCTAAACAACAGTTTGTGGTGTGGTATCCGTTCACCCCCTCCCCACACCTCCCTTTCCTCCTCCTGTTCCCTCTGTCCAACATGATGACTCCTCTCCTCCTCTCCTTCCTCTTCTCTCTTCTCGCCAACTTCCTCTCTCCGCGGCCCCACCTACCTCTCTCCCCCCGTCCATCTCTCTGTCTCTCCCCTAACCAGTAATTTTATCATTTTATTAATATCCTGTTTTGTATCTCAACTTCTATTTTTTTACCGTTACCTTTACCTTTCATGTAGACGTTAAGTAAATATAAAGTAAATTCAATAACTTATTCATTTATCAAGGAAAAAAGTGAATGAATGAATGAAAAGTATAAACGAGAAAAGTGGGACAGCTTTTTTTCCAGCAAACCAGATCAATTATTTTTATTTCGATATTCAGATTAAAAACTAGACGAGAGCGAAATCCAGCTTAGAGACAATTAGTAAAGTGGAGTCGTGTGTGTGCTGTCCATGCCCGTTAAGCCCCCTCCCTCACGCCCCACACACACTGCCACCTCCCCTCATGCCCCTACACACCATGCCCCTTCCCCAACACACAAGTCAGGCCGGTACGGTACGAGATCATGACGGACTCACGCCCTCAATCCTCGCTGCCTGGCGCACTGAATCACACCCTTCTTTCCTCTCCTGCTCTCCCTGATCTTCTGACCTCGCGAGACACTCCTCACAACCCAAAACAATGGCAGGGTATGACGTCTTGGCAGGGGTGAGATCGTGGTCTGCTGGTGGTGGACGCAAGCCAGTGGTGCAGCGATTTCGTTTGTGTGTCCGTCTTTTGTTATCATCCTTGTGTCCATTATGTGAGGTTTTGACGGCTACCTTCTACCCCGTGTGAGCATCTGGGGTAAGAGACGGGTGGGCAAGGGGCAAGGGAAGGAGGGAACGGCTGGGCAAGGGGCTAGGGAGGGAGGGAACGGCTGGGCAAAGGCAAGGGGAACAGAAGGAGGAACAGCTGGGAAGGAGAGAGAGATTAAGTAAGATGGGTAGTGAAGAACGGACGGAAGAGAAAGCAGCCGACGAAGTACAGAAAAGGAAAATAGGGACTGGGGACCGTAATGATTAAAGAAAAATGGAACGATGAAAAGGCAGACGACTATAAAAAAGGAAGGTGAGAAACGAGAAAAATAAGGACTGAATAACGAAGAGATTACAAAAGAAGGCAGGGGAGAGAAGGCATACTACTGGAGAATGAAAGAAATTAGAAAAATAAGGATTTGTGAACGAAAGAAGAGAAGGCAGACGACTGGGAGGGTGAGAAATGGGGCAATAGTGGATAGCGGCAAGGAGAGGCATGAGGAAGATGGCTGGGAAGGAGATGAGAAAGCAGACTGGAGGGAGGGGAACGGAACGGACTGGTACGGAGAGGGAGGATGAGGACAGAAAGAGGATAACAGAAGAATGGAGAAGGATTGAAGGAGGCGAGATATATATAGAGGACTGGGGGAGGACAAGAGAAAAGATTGTAGGACGAAACGGAGAGGAACGAAGGGAAGGGAAGAATGGAACAGAAGGTTTGAAGGGGGCAAGATACAGAGGAAAGACTGGGAGGAGGACGGAACAGAAACGAAAGAGGAAAAATGAGGACTGTGGGACGAAAGGGGGAGGAAGGAAGGGAAGAATGGAACAGAAGGTTTGAAGGGGGCAAGATACAGAGGAAAGACTGGAGGAGGACGGAACAGAAACGAAAGAGGAAAAATGAGGACTAGGACGAAAGGGGGAGGAACGAAGAAGGGAAGGCAAGGGAAGGGGGAGAGATACCAGTCATACCACACCGTCCAACTGGTCCACCAACTCCCACCCTTGGCAACGCAGCGGTCTGTTTTCCCCACTAACTGATGCCTCGCTCCTCGCCGTTTCCCCAACACCTGATCCTTCCTGGCAACACGTGGGAAGTTAGGCCTCACACTACACGACGACAACAGCATACGAGACCTTCAAAGCGCCAGAGAATACAGGGGGACGCAGAGGGAGTGAGGAGGAGGAGGTGGGTTGAGTGTGGGAGACGTAAGTGTCCCTCTCGTCCCCGTCTCTCCTCGTCCTTCAAGCCTGCGTTTATCATTCCAGTTGTGTCTGCGTGGCCTGAGCTCGAGTCGTGTGCTCAGATACGTAAACATCTAAAGCTCGGGGAAGACTGACAACACGCCCGTCTTTCCTTCCTCCTCCTTCTCTCCTTCTTATGTATGGCTCCTCATCCTCCTCCTCCTTTTGTGGCCCCTTCCTCCTCCATGCCCTCCCGCCTTTTCCTCCTTCTTCTGTAATCCTGTCCTACTTTCCTTCTTTTAACATGTTCTTACTTCATTTTTTCCTTCAATATGTCTCCTCCTTCTCTCTCTCTCTCTCTCTCTCTCTCTCTCTCTCTCTCTCTCTCTCTCTCTCTCTCTCTCTCTCTCTCTCTCTCTCTCTCTCTCTCTCTCTCTCTCTCTCTCTCCTACATGCCCCCCCCCCCCTTTCCTCCCTCCCCTGAAAGATGCCTCCACTTCTCCCCAACCTTCTGCATTCCTCCTCAAACCCCTTCTTCCACATACCTCCACCTTCCCCCCTCCCCACGTGTCGAAAGGGTGACTCAACAACGGAAATTCCTAATGGCTAAAACGAATGGAAGGATACATTTTTTCGTCTTTTTTTGAGCCGAATAAAACCAACCCATGTGGACCCATGCAGGGCTGCCACAGAGAGAGATTCATCTAAAACCTTCACCTTCACTTCACCTAATAATTTCTTCTCCCTGAAGACTTTGTAACTCAACATTCAAGAGAGCCCGGACCCGACCACTGACTTTAGCTCCTGCTGGTGACGAAACGCCTAACAATCAACTATTACAAGCAGTGTTTACAAGTTTTTCCGCCCGCCCCGCACTGGCTTAAAATAATGATTTCGCAAACAAAAGGTCTGGTGGAGAGGCTGTGACGAAGCAAGGTGAGTGAGTGAGGGAATGAGGTGAGTGAAGAAGTGAGGGAGAGGGAAGTGTGTGGTGAGGCGAGTGAGTGAGGGAGGGATGAGAGTGCGTGATGAAGATAGTGAGTGAGGAATGAGGGAAGGATGGGGACGCGTGGTGAAGGGAGTCAGTGAGGGATGGGGATGCAAGGTGAAAGGAGTGAGTGGGGAAGTGCGTGAGGTGCGTGTTGAGTGAGTGTGGCGGTGGTGGCCTCGCTCCGGGGTAGGCTCGCGGGGTTACTAAAGTTGCAATAACACTGGAATACCTGTTCTTATCTTGCCAGTGTTCGTCTTACACGCGTGATGGGGATGGATCTTGTGGTCTCCTGCTGGTGCGCCTTGGTGTTCATTCGTGCTCAGATTACTAAAGCTACATAAGGCATTAATAGTTTATGGTCCATGGTGCAATGTTAAGGCCTTGCCCCAGGGTACAGCCATCAGGGGGTTACTTGTGAAAACTGCGATACTCTTTTGTTCTCACAGTTTTGTCCATATATCATGAAAAATAGTTTCTTTTTAATAGAACAAAGCACTAGATCAAGACATTATTTATGGTAGTATGTTCATCCTCCCTCTTGGATTGGCTGATAAATGGGCACCTGGGGATATCTGGGAGAGGTAATCTGTGGTAACCCGGATGGCCTTGTGTCCCGGGATAATGGGATCTTACCCACCACAGACTCAAGGGCCAATGCGACGGAGATAAGGACCGAGGCCATGCGCAGCTAAAGCGTATGCCCCAAACTTTACTTCAGAGTTGCCAGTACAGTCTTTAAGATACTATTAAAACGAGGAGGGTATCAGGACACTTCTCCTCCCGAAAATGACCTATCTTTCGGCCACGCCTCTTGACTCTTTGTAGGAGCAGCGAGTAGCGGGCTTTTTTTTATCATTGTTTTCTTTTTCTTTTTTGCTCTTGAACTGCTTCCTCTACTGTAAAAAAAAAAAAAATGTTTCATGTAGTTTTCTTGATCAAATTACCACTGCTACAAAGACAATGATAGTACTGTGCAACAACGGCAATACTAGTTTTTAATCCTGGCCATTTTGAGCTTGCATTTGTGTGTGTTTTTATGTTCGTATCTTGTAGTCTTCTTGTGTCCTTGGGTATCTTGAGCAAAATACTACTGCTAGTTACATACATTAGCAGTTCATGAAGGCGTATAATATTTTCTTTTCTACCCAGCCTATGTTTTGCGGGTCCCCGATGGCCACACAATTTCCTGATGGCAATTATATTTCCCTTAACATAAATAAGCATTTGGCAAGAAAACGAGGGCGTGGCTGTGCGGTGAGGGGGAAAAATGGGCACCCCAGTTAGTGCTACATGCTGCCCGGGCCTGAGGGATGGGTGGTGACCTTCAGCGGCCCCGCGCTTACCCCCCGACCACAATCATGCGCGTCTGTCCCCCTCCTCCCTCCCCCAACCACAATCATGTACCTCTGCTCCCCCTTCCCCCTGTTTCCTTCCCCCCATACACTATCTCGCGCGTCTGTCCCCCTCCCTCTCTCCTCACTCCCCTCCCCCATGCACCATCACGTCCTTTTTTCTCCCCTCCCCCCCTCCCCCCACACCATTATGCACTTCTGCCCCCCCCACCTCCTCCCCCCACCTAGGTCACCTTGCTGACACGTCGATTTCTGGACGTAACCAGTTAAGTTTTTAAACAATTCAATGCAGGAACCTTTTTTTTCTTCTTGTTATTCCTTTTAAAATGCCCATTAACGTTTTTCTTCCATTAAAAAAGATGAGATAATATTATTTTCGTGTGTGTAAACTTCGAACCAATTCAGTCAATCGATGCTTCCAGTCTATCAAAATATGCATGTAAAAAAGTGACGAACATGTTTTTGTCACCTTACCTCACAACCCATCAAGTAATCAGTCCAATCGATACTTCCACAGCAAACTCACACTTCATACTTTATACAGTGCAGACTGATAAGAATGTGCGTGCCTGCAAACATTTGACATAACTGCAATAATAAAATGCAAAAGATGATCACTGAAGCCAAAAACCTGTATGAAGAATGTCTGGCCCTTCGTCACAACTACAAGAACACACACACACACACACACACACACACACACAAACACACACACAAAAGGATGGTCTATAGAAGCCTAACAACAACATCGCGATCAGGTCAATTCCGGCGCGAACCGGCCCATTGAGTTACGACATATCTTTCCCTCCCTCCTCGTCCCGCCCCTTCCAGCACCTCAAGGTCGGGTTACATTGATTCACCTCATGATTTGCAGTCCTCGAGGCGCCTTGTGAGGGGTTACCTGGCTTGCAACACCTTTACTATCCCTCAACCCCATCGAACAGGTAAGAGCGTAACATCCCATCCAGAAAACATCTTTACACTACTTGGTTATACGACATCCAGGTAACCCACTGTAACACCCCAAGCAGGTAACAAATTGCACCACCCTTGCCTCCCTCCCCCCATTTCGAACCCCTGTCCAGGTAACATTGTAACACCCCACTCAGGTAACGAATTATCTGTAACACCCAGGCCTCCAATTCCCATAACCCCCCTCCAGGCATTGTAACGCCCTTAACTCTCAACCCTTCCCCAGGTGTGATTCTAACCCTAACTTTCAACTCTCACTCCGTCCTAGTAACAGATTTTAGCTTTTCTCTTTCATCCCATTTTGTTTTGCTTTCAACCGTTCGACTCTTCAGTTTCATCATTAGAATATCCATTTCCGCTTTCCTCTCAGTATCTCGTCTCCCCCAACTTCTCCCTGCAAATATCAGCACCCTTCCTCCGGTCTAGATAACAAATTGTAACCGTTAATATTGAAAGCACTTTCCCGCAATAACCGCGAGGTGTGGAGTGACTCATCAAAGTTTCACCTCATGACTAACGCAGAATACAAACGAATCAAAGAGTGAAAGCCAGACGACGGGGCACAGGAGGAGGGAGGAAGAAAGAGAAAGAGAGAGTAGGTGGCTTTGCGTGGGTAGGAGGGAAGGGAAGGGTGGAGAGAGGGAAGTGAATGCGACATAAAGGGAGCGAGGATGCAAATGAGTGAGTGAGTGAGAAAGTGACGGTGATGGCAGATGAGGACAGGAAGGAGTGAGTGAATGGTGGACACATGGGAGAAAGGTGCAAGGGAGAGAGGGAGTGAGGGAGGAGCAGGGAATGTGGAGCGACGGTAAGAATTAAAATATAAATAGGAAAAATTAACAAGGGAGGAGATAAGGAAGGAGGAAAGTTAAGCGATGATGCAGAAAAAAATGGACAGGAGAAATAAATTAATGAGAGGAGCGCTTGAGAGAGAGAGAGAGAGAGATCAGAGCACGTAGTATTTGTATGACGAAAGAGAGAGAATATCAGAGCTTTTGGGATATGAAGGAGGAAAAGGAGAGAAAGGAATCGGATATTTTTCTATGTGTAAGAGGAAAAGAAAGAAAAAAGAAATCAGGGCGTGTGGGATATGTGTATTTATGAATGAATGAATGAATGGATGAATGAATGAATGAATGAAATTGATGCTCCAAAACCATTCGAGAGAAGTGCGACTGAAGAGGAGCGCATAGAGAAATGCGAGGTGTTGGTAAGACTGAACATACATGGAGACAGGAAGAAGTGGAGTGTGTAGATAAGGGGATGGACAGACAAGCATTGAAGTGGGTGGGAGAGAAGAATGAGAGGTATTGATAGAAGTGGAATTGGAGACAGGAAAGAGTGGAATCAGAGTATGTGTGGACGGGTGGATAGACAGAGGGAGAGGAGGAGTGTGAGAGACGTTGAAGAGAGTGGAAGTGCAGGCAGGAAGGAGTGGAATCAGAGTGTGTGTGGAAGGGTGGATGGACAGCTTCGGGTATTCAGGGGAAGTGTCGCAGCCCTGTCAGGACATGTGCAAGGAATGGGAACGACACACACTTTCTATTCGTAGACGCGCACACCACCCACCACCACCCACCCACCCACCACACACACACACTTTCTATACATATTCGAGAGATAATTTTGCCTACATTGAATGCTATCTTTATAAAAAAGAAATAAAAACTCTCTCTCTCACACACACACACACACACACACACACACACACACACACACACACACTTACATTACATATTTAAGTGATAATTTTGCCTACCTTGAATGCTAACTGTATATAAAAAAAAACTCTCACACATACACACACACACACACACACACACACACACACACACACACAATTGCACAAATTCTTACTTGGCGTGAATGACAAAACTGACAGATATTAATGCTGAAGCGAATTTATGGCCAGCAAGTGAGTGCAACTATGACAAAAAATAAAGGAAGAATACTCAGACATGCATACAAACCCCCACCCCACCACCCCACACACACCAAAGGAGCGCAGACATGACGTAATGGAGTGGCAGGGTTAGGGGATGATTAGAAGCAGAAAGTATGACGAATCAGAGTGGAAAATACTGGGGAAAAATATGCGATAAAGGATTACAGACATACATCCTTTGAGCACCAACACATCACACGCTAAGAAAAAAAATAATAATAACAAAATCCCGTGACTGATGATGATGATGTTGATGATGGTGGTGATTAAGAAGAAATATGAACAGATGAAGAAGAGAAGATGAAAACGAAAAAAATAATAAGAATAAGAGAAGAAAACGTAAAACAAATATGCATTACAGATTTAAGCAACACGCACTAACGATAAAACTAGGAAAAAAAAAAAACTTATAGACTTGCATAACTATGACACACACACACACACACACACACACACCATTACTAGGACAAGTAAGGCGATGACGTGTCCCTTCTCCTGGCGGACTCTGGCAACGGTCGAGGCTCCGCAGGTGTGTTTGTAATAAGTGTGTGAAAGCACCTGGGCCGGAATACTAACATCTCGTCCTTTCCCCGGGTGTCGCCATAGAACAGGATACACTAGTCAGGCGCGGAGAAGGAAAAGTGTGACGGCCCAGACAACACAACACTAAACAGGATATATACGTGCATTGTTTTTGTCCCCCCACACACTCCCACTCCCACCCCCCTTGTTTTCATTCTCCTATTTTACTGTCCCTGTGTTCATATCCATTTCTGATGTTAGGATATGATGAGTTAGAATGTAAGTGTTTCTCTCTCTCTCTCTCTCTCTCTCTCTCTCTCTCTCTCTCTCTCTCTCTCTCTCTCTCTCTCTCTCTCTCTCTCTCTCTCTCTCTCTCTCTCTCTCACTAGGGTATACTCACTTAATCCTATACTATATTCTAACACTTGCAGTCTAACTCGTCATATCCTAACACTGCTCATCTATAGGAAACCCTGTATCTATCTATTTATCTATCTGTCTGTCTATTTGTATATATCGAATTTTCTTTTTTCTTTTCTTTTCGTGATCAAAGAGAATGTTCAAAGGAATGTAATAATGGAAGTAAGGAAGGTGTAATGTTTTTGATTTTATAGTCTATTGAAGATTGAGGCGGTTTATGGGTATGGATAACAACAACGACGTCTACCCAACTACCTACCTACATACTTAGCCTAATACCTCTACTTCACCTACCTACATACTCAGCCTAATACCTCTACTTCACCTACCTACATACTCAACCTACTAGTTCTACCGTCACCTATTCTATTTATATCTTCCTTTACCTTCGTCCACTCATTTCCTACCTTCCTTTCCACCTACCTCCACCTTCACCTAATTCTACTTTCATATATTTTTATCATCCTTTTACCTCCACCCAATCTTTTCCTACCTACCCACCTACCTCATCCGTCACCTCATCTACCTGTAGGCTACCTTTAACTAATTCTTACCTACCTCCATATACACCTATTTTTAACTTCCTTTACCTTCACCCATTCTTTTCCTACCTACCCACCTGCCCCCACCTTCACATACTCGTCTACGCGTGCCTTCAGCCACTTTCTACCTTCACTCTCATCCACCTCTCAATCCACCTTCCACCTTTACACGCGCACAACACCAGGAAGAAAACAACAATACCCAGACAGAGCGATAAACAAAGACAGCCCAATTGTCGACTAGAGAGACAGACAGAGATAGAGAGGGAGAGAGGCAGACAGAGAGAAAGTCAGGTCAAGGTAGTTGATAATGCAGGGGGCGTTGAGATACTTGGAATGATTTATGCATTAGTAGTAATAGTCGTAGTTATTGTTGTTGTAGTAGTTAGAGTAGGAGTGGTGGTGGTGGTGGTGGGATGCTAGATTGGAATAAAACATGCATGAAAGACGTCATTATGCAGATGGCTCCTAAATGAACAGGCATTGAACGGTCTACCTGACATGATTCGCTTCGTGCACCACCACCACCACCATGACCAACACTACTACTACCACCATCTCCACCACCACCACCACCACCACCATGACCAACACTACTACTACCACCATCTCCACCACCACCACCACCATGACCATCACTACTAATACCACCATCTCCACCACCATCACCACATCGTACTTCCCCTCCTCCACGTCATCACCACCACTCACCACACCCTCACCACCACCATCCCCCTTTCTCTTCCCTCTCACCACCACCACCACCACCTCGTCCTTCCCCTCCTCCACGTCACCACCACCACATCCTCATTGCTTCCCCCTTCCCCTCCTTCTAATCATCTCCCCCCCCCCCCTTCCCTTCCCTCTAATCATACCCCCCCCCCTCTACCCCTATCCACACGTCACTTAATACGACATAAAAACAATGTACTGCCACACTTTAACTTCTCATACTCTCATACAATAGCTTTTAAGCATTGCCCTCACGACATCCATTAGCAATTAGCCCTCTTAATGGTATATTAGGAGAGAGCGATATGCCACTCGTCTTCTGGTATTTACTTAACGATTTTTTGTGACGACGTAGTGACCCAAATAGTAGGCTAGTGTGACCCAAGAAGAAGACGAAGAACCTTGAAGATCACACCAGTACTAGAACCACCGTCACCACAACCTAATCTATAGCCTAACGTAGCCAAACTTAGCCTAATATAACCTAGCCAAGCCCTGTCAAGCCCAGCCTAACCTATCCTAGTTAAGCTTACTCCTAACCTAACCAAGCCTAGTCCGATCTAACCTAGCTAAACTTGACGTAACCTAGTCTAACGTAACACAATCTTCCTACATACTATTTCTTCACAGACACGTACAAACATACATACGTTATACCTCGTCACCACACCACCACTATTAACATACCAACACAGCCTACGCCACAACCAACGTAATTTCCCTCAGCCTACACACACACACACACACACACACACACACCACCTCCACTTAGTAAACGTCAGCCTTGGTGCCGCCTAAACCCAGCGCCGCAAGTGGACAGCAGCTCCACTTTCTCCGTCAGCGCGCGAGGCCACACGTCCCACACGCCGCGACGGATACGCAAGACATGTCCACCTACACCTCCGTCTCTTTAATCAACACGGGAAGACGGTGGCCTGACTAACAAGTGTACAGCAGGCGTTAGGACAGGTGATAGAAAGTCTGTGGTATTATTTCTTTTGTCTGGAGTGAATAGTTTAAGTCCATCTCCACTTCCTCCCTTGCAAAATAGTGTCTCGTTAGCAGAACACGTAGATGGCTTGACGAGCGACTGTATGTTAAAAGTCTGTAATATGGTTCTGTCTGGCCTATAAGTACCTTCCTACCTTCCTTGGCCTGTAAGTACCTTCCTACCTCCCTTCCACCTCTGAAACGTTTGTAATATGCTTGTGTCTGACCTCTAGGTACCTTCTATTACATTTCTAATTTCTGAAACGTCTGTAATATGCTTCTTTCTGGCTTCAAGGTACTTCCATCCCTCTCATCCTCCTCTAAAACGTCTGTAATATGCTTGTCTCTAGTCTTTAGGGAACTTCAATCCTCAGTTCCATCGCTACAACGTCTGTACTATGCTTCTGTCTGGCGTCTAGGTACTTCCATCCCTCTCATCCTCCTCTAAAACGTCTGTAATATTCTTATCTCTATTCCTTAGGCAACTTCAATCCTCCGTTCCATCTCTACAACGTCTGTAATATGCTTCTTTCTGCTGCCTAGGTACCTCACTTTGTCCCTCTCTTCCATCTCTATACCCAATGAGCGTACGGTAACAGAGGGGGCGTCTGTAATAGTAAGTATGTATGTACCCTTTGCCCCCCTCAAGCTAGCTCCTCCCTCCCACGGGCCTCCACCAAGGGCCAGACCTGCGGGTGGGGTTTGAGGTATTACGGAGCTGACGATACACAGAAAGCCACTCGCCGCTCTTAAAGGTTAATTGGCTTTCATGAAAATTGTGTTGACGACAGCTTGAGATAAACAGCTGAGGGATAGTTCTAGTGGAGAGGTGGAAGTGAATGGAGGGTGGTTCTCATGGTCTTTTTTTTTTGTTTAAAGGGAATAGTAGTAGTAGTAGTAGTAGTAGTAGTAGTAGTAGTAGTAGTAGTAGAAGTGAGATAGTTATAAATAGGAAATATTGTACAACTACCAAACAAAAACAAACAAAAAAGAATACTGATGAAGGACAAGTTTCCAATCAAGGTGTGTGTGTGTGTGTGTGTGTGTGTGTGTGTGTGTGTGTGTGTGTGTGTGTGTGTGTTTGTTCAAGGTAGCTGCACACCCGAAAAAAAAAAAACACCTCCCACATCACCTGTTTGAACCACCACCACCACCACCACCATCACTCAAAGCCATAACCATTAAAAGCAACATTAACATTATTTTCTACCCATTAAGGACTATTTAAAACACTAATTATTTTTAGAAGTACCAAAATCCACCCCCTCTACTCCCCTTCCCTTCCCCTCCTCCCCTTCCCCCCTTCCGCTAAATGGCCACGCCCACACCTATCTCTCAGGGTTGATAAATGGATACTTTCAATTAATCTCTCTTTTCTCTTTTTTTTCCTTCTTTCCTTCACTTTCTCGCTCAAAGAAGGAAAGTGAGCGAAAAATTTATGGACAGGTTAAATGATTCTTCTTTTGTTCGGCTTCAGTCACGAATCAGTATGCACAAACGCACACACACACACACACACACACACACACACACACACACACACACACACACACACACCGCTGACTCTTAACAACAAACGGAACCGAATTAAAAAAAAAATGGTCCACCGCTTTCTTTTTTTTATTATTTTCTTTTCCTCCTTCGTTTTCTTCTTCCACTTCCCTTTTCCTCTTCTTCCGTTTTTCCTTTCCTTTCTTTCTCTCCTCTTCTTCATCTCTTTTTTTTTCTCTCCTTCTGTTGCTTCTTCTATTTTTCTTCTCTTCTTCCTTCTCCCCTTTTTCATTTCCTCTTAGTTTTCCGTCTTCTGTTCTCATTATTCTCTTTTCTTCTGTCTCATTTTCTGTCTCCTCTATCTCTTGTCTTCATTAGTTTCTTTCCAGTTTCATCTTCATTCACCTTCTGTTTTTCTCTCTTTCCCAATACTTTTCTTCCTCTCTCATGCTGTTTCCCTTTTATTCCCTTCTCCATCACCTCCTCCTCCTCCTCCTCCTCCTCTCCCCATTCCCCCCTCCACTGATATTACTGAGAGCGAAAGTGCGGGTGGGTGTCTGGGTGGAGGGTGCGCCGGGTGGACTAAATGGGTGTGGTAGGGTCAGGTGACATTTTCCAAACTGATATCACTCTTGCCCTTCTTCCCCTCCCCTCTCCTCCTCCTCCGCCTCCCTTCCACCCGCCGCTCTACTTGCTGGCTAATTACCCTTCTCTCATTCATCTATCTCTTCTTCGACCAGCTCATTACATTGTCACATAATCATCAGTTTAAATCCCTTCTGTTACTTCTTTTTTTCCTACTTCTGTCCCTTCTCCTTCTCCTGTTCCCTTTTCGTTGTTTTCCTCCTATTTTTTCCTCCTTCTTTTGTTATTTCATCATACTTTCCTTCCTCCCTTCCTCTTCCTTATATTCTTCTTCTTCTTCACCCTCCTCCTCCTCCTCCTCCTCCTCTACTTATTCCTCCTCCTTTCCTTTCTCCTGCTTCTCTACTTTTTATCTCCTCCTTCTCCTACACCATTTCCTCCTACTCTTTTTAACCCTTCTCCTCCTCCTCCATCACCTCCTTCATCACCTCGTCCTCCTCCTCCGCCACGCCCTCCTCCTCCTCCTCCTTCCCACCACACGGCAACATTAATGATAATAATTCGTTGGGAAATATTTACGGTCTGATCCAATTATGTGTTCGCCACCGTGTAATAAAAATGATTAAACTCCACTCCTCGTTTTTTTTTTTTTTTTTTTTTTTTCCCTGATCCAATTTTGTATTTTGAATGAAAGAAGCGGCAGAAAGAGGAAAAGGAGAGAACAGGCGGGAACGAAATGAAGAAGAGGAGAAAGTTAAGGAAGAGAGAGAGAGAGAGAGAGAGAGAGAGAGAGAGAGAGAGAGAGAGAGAGAGAGAGAGAGAGAGAGAGAGAGAGAGAGAGAGAGAGAAGGAAATAAAGGAGGAAAAGGAAATAAACTAAATGTACAGGAAACGGAGAGAAAGAGATAAAAAGGGAAATGGAGGAGAAGGAAATAAAGGAGGAAAAGTAAATAAAGTAAATAAAGAGAGAGAGAGAGAGAGAGAGAGAGAGAGAGAGAGAGAGAGAGAGAGAGAGAGAGAGAGAGAGAGAGGAAATAAAGGAGGAAAAGGAAATAAAGTCAACGTAGATGAAACGAAGAGAGACAGGAACAGGGAAATGGAAAGAGGAAATGAAGGAGGAAAAAAATAGCACAAAAAATGATTAATAAATTCCACTCTTGTATTTTTTCCTCTTCCTTTTCAATTCTCACTTCATATAATTTTTTCCTCGGCACAAAAAAAAAAAAAAAAAAACTGACTCACGAATCCCACGCGAAAGTTAACTGACGTCATCCTGTTTTTTTTTTTCTTTCTTTCTTTCTATTTACTTCTTATTCTTTGCTTTTTTTGTTTTGTTTTCTCTCTTTTTAGGTTCAAGTGTTCGTGCGAGAGAAGTTTTATTACACTTCTTTTTTTTCCCCTTTTTTATTACATTTTTTTCCTTCGCTATCTCTTCAACGATTTCTCTTTTTTTATCTTTTATGTTTAACTTTTACTTTATTATTTATTTTTGTGTCATCTGAGTTTCAAGAGAAGTCAGGTTTTTTTTTTTTTTTACTTTTATGGGGGAGTATTTTGAAACTGATCCACGTAATTAAGTTAGAGAGAGAGAGAGCAAAAATTTCCTAAAAAAAATAATAGACAAAAAGAGAAAAAGCGAACTAGTATAATAACGAGAAAGAGAAAGAGAGAAAAAGAGAGGCAGAAACAGACAAACGCAGACAGAAAGAGAGAGACAGGCATATACAGAGAGAGAGAGAGAGACGAACAGGCGAAGTGAGGGACAGAGACAGACAGAAACACAGAGACAGAGAGGGAGAGCGAGAGAGGGAGGGGCCTTGAGTGATCGATTTGGTAAGTCTGGGGAATTAATTAATGGCGCTCGTTTCCCTGCCAGGCAGAGACTCAGCACTCGGGTCACGCGGCCCTGGCATTATACCCACCCCGGGGACGCCAGCCCACCGTGACTGATGCGGGGCCCTGACGACGACGCTGAAGGAGGAGGATTGAAAGAGGAGGATTGGAGGAGGATCAGAGGAGGAGAAAGTAGGAATACGAAGAAAAATATGGAGTGCAAAAACTATGAAGAAGAAAAAGAAGAAGAAAAAGAAGATAAAAATACGAAGAAAAATATGAAGTGCGAAAACTCATATCAAGAAGAGGTAGAAGAAAAGAAAAAGAAAATAATAATACGAAGAAAAATATGAAGTTCGAAAACTCATATCAAGAAGAGAAAGAAGAAAAAAAAGAAGATAAGAATACGAAGAAAAATATGAAGTGCGAAAACTCATATCAAGAAGAGGAAGAAGAAGAAAAAGAAAATAATAATACGAAGAAAAATATGAAGTTCGAAAACTCATATCAAGAAGAGGAAGAAGAAGAAAAAGAAGAAGAAAAAAAGAAGAAATGGTGATAATGATAGTGAAAAGAGTACGAAGAAGAACATAAAGAATACAAAACGATAAAAACGACGACCAAGAACAATAAGAAGAGGAAAAAAAGATGATGATGACGATGATGATGATAATTAAGAAGACAGATAAGAGAGACTTTCACAAACTCAGCATAGGTCACCAAGAGAGAGAAAAAGACCACATTGGCAGGTAAAGGTCCAGAGATTAGCAAGAAAGGTTAATTAAGAGAACACGAATCAACACTCAAAGACCTTACAAGTGTGCAATGCGAAAGTTTAGAAAGTGAGACAGTTGGGGAGAAGAAAAAAAAAAAAGACACATTAACAACAGAATAGAACAAGAAGACTCATGCGTGAGGAGACATAAGAAGCCATGGGACTGATGAAGCCTTGGATCATGACGAAGCCGTAGGTCACACGAGACACGCGCTGGTGAAATCCGTAGAGGCAATCAGGTGCAGAATCGGGTCACGGGGAGCAGGTGTCGGGCAGAGGCAGAGAGCGCGGGGATGTGAGGCGAGTGATCGATAGGTGAGGGTTGAGAGGACAGCAGAAGTCACGAATACGGGTGCTGAAGGTATATATGTTAACCAAAGGGAAGAGGGGAGAATTAGGTCATAAGGATAGGGAGGTATATGGTGGGAAAGTGAGGATGTTGATCAGTAATGGAAATAAGGGAAGAAAAATAGAAAGAAAAGGTCGAAGATGCTGTGTAGTTCAAAGATAGAGAAAAATAGACGAATGAAATCACAAGGATACGATAATGTCAAAAGGATAGGGAGGTATATGGTGGGAAAGTGAATATGTTGAACAGTAATGGAAATAAGGGAAGAAAAATGGGGAAAAAAAGGTCGAAGATCCTGTACAGTTCATAAAGAGAATAATAGACGAATGAAATCACAGGTATACGATGGAAAGGTGAAGATGTTGATTGATAATGGAAATGTGGCAAGAAAAGGTGAAAGTTTAAATGCCACAAAAATGGGTGTATAAATCCATTGTAACTGAATAGGATAGAAAGAAAAGAAAACAATTAGATAAGAGTGACAAGCGAATGTAAGGTAGAAAGTTGAGGGAATGAAAAAGTAATATATATGTAACAAATATAGAGACGTCTAGATGCTGTATAGTTTAACAAGAGAGAAAAGATAAAGAAAAAAAATCGAGTATATGGACATGGAATTGTACTGTGGAAAAGTGAGGAAAAGACGCAAGAAAAGAAAAAAAAAAAGGAGTCTAGACTGTCACAAATATGAGTGTTTAAATGCAGCGTAGTTATATAAGAGAAAAGAAAACGAAATAGATCATACAGATATGCAATTAACTAAGCGGTGTTTGTGTGTGTGTAGGTGTGTGTAAGTGTGGGTGTGGGTGTGTGTGTGTGTGGGGGGGGAGAGAGAAGAGGATGCTTACCAATATGAGATGAAGAAAAATAAAAGAAGAGCAACAAGGCGAGGATGGGATTTGGAGAGGCAGAAGAAGAGGATGCTGATCAAAATGGGATGAAGATAAAAAAAAAGAAAGAGGAAAAACAAGAAAAATAAAAGAAGAGCAACAAGGCGAGGATGGGATTTGGAGAGGCAGAAGAGGATGCTGATCAAAATGGGATGAAGATAAAAAAAGAAACCAACAACACGAGGGAAAGGAAGCGTCACGAATCAAGGAAAAAGGAGACGCTGCCGCAGGTTAATTAATTAGCTTGATGCAGGAACACAATCAAGAAAAAAAAGACTATCGATGAACCCTTCTCAGAACCACACTACACATTTTTTTCCCTTTGATCAGCTGCTTACTTATGGCTACAGGGTGTATAAAAAGCCTGTTCATAATACCCGGCTGACTGATAAAAGCCCGCCTCCAGCCCATCCACTCAGTCAGGGCTTCCACTCTCTCTCTTTTAATGCACCTCGCCGGCTAATTACATGATGGATTCACTGACATCCTCTCACCCTCCACCCGCTTCCCTTCTCTCTCATCCATCACTTTCCACTCTCCACTTCATTTATCTCAATCCACACTCTCATTTCCTCTTCCCTCCACTTCTCTTTTTCCTCACTATTTCTATTTCATCTCCCCACCACTTTTCTCTCTATCCACACTCCTTTTTTTTCCTCTTCTCACCACTTCCACTTCTTTCTTTACCCTCACTCTTATTTCCTCTTCCCTCCACTTCTCCCTCTCCCCTCCACTTCTTCCCCTCTTTCCACAGACTCCATTGCACTCCCCTCCACTACCTCAACCTCTACCTCTCCATCGCACTCCATCACTCCCTCTTCTCTTGCCACCATCTCTATCTTCCCTCTTATCTACTTCTTTCACCTCTCACTTCTCCCTCTTCCTCTGCTCTCTACCACCTCTCCCTTTGCTCCCTCTATATCTCTCATTCATCCCCACCGTCACTCCCTCTGCTCTTTCACTTCTCTCTCTCCTCTCTAACTTGCCTCTCCTCCCCTCTCTCTAGCACTCTCACTAACAACACCTCTCCCCTGCTCTCCCGTCGCTAGTGATCAGTGTCTGTTCGGGGAAGAGTGAGTGTGATGAGTTGCGTGTGGGAGGAGGACGAGGAGGAGGAGGGAGGGGGAGGAGGTAGAAAAGGTGGGCGGAGCTTGAACGCCAAATTAGCCTGAATTGAATGTAAGTAGAGCAGTTTACGTTCTGTCCCCCTGTGTTGTTCATTCACCGTAGTTGCTTTGCTTGTCCTTCATTCATTTATTATTGAGGAGTTCCTGTATTTCCTTCCCTCATGCATGTTTGATTTGTGCCGTGATGTCAGTAAGGCTAAACTACCTCCCAAGTTCTTTCCTTTTTTTTTCCTTTTTTTTTATTTCAACCTTTCCTTTCATCAAAACTTTACTTTTTTATCATTTTTTTCATTCTTTCCTTCCTTACTTTTCTTTTTTTTTTTTAATTCCTCCCATTCCATCCGTCCTTATTTTACTTCTTTATTTTTTCAGTTCCTCCCTTCACTTCTTTCAATCCTTTCCCTTTCTTTCCATTCTTGCTTTACGTCTTTTTTTTTTAATCTTTCCTTTCCTTACCTCCCTACTTTACTTTTTTTTTATCTTAACTCCTCCCTTTGCTTCTTTCAGTTCCTCCTATATTCCTTCTCTTTTACTTCCTTTAACTTCTTTCAATTTTCTCCCTTCCTTCTCTTCCGTTGTAAGCCCTTAAAACATATTTGTTGGGCGTAATGTACTGTTATCAATACTTCCTGCTCGCATATATTACCGCATCCTGCCCCCTTTTAATACGCCTTAGACACACACACACACACACACACACACACACACACACACACACACACACACACACACACACACACACACACACACACACACACACGTTACCTAACAACCCTTTGACTCCACGCCTCGCTTCTCCTATTCAATCACCGCGAAATAACAGCCATAAACACACACACACACACACACACACACACACACACACACACGACGGACTAACCAATGGAAGACTCGCATTATATTTTCCAGAACGCCACACCGCAATCTGCCTCCCCGTCTTCAATATCAATCCCCGTTCTGTTAACTTCTCATTCCCATTCCTTAATTAACCTGGCTGTGAAATATCGTGTTGACGTCCTGCCCTCCTTCCTGTACAACACGTTCCGCCTGAGCTCGTCCTCATCTCGTCTCGTTCTCGTTCTAGTCGTAAGGTGGTTTCAGGAATTTCATTAGAGAGGCAGGTGAAGGAGCCAGCCGTGTTGAGTATCGAGGAGCAAGAGGAGGAGGAAGTGGAGAAAGAGGAGGAGGAGGAAGAGATGGAGAAGGAAGAGGTGGTAGAAGTGGTGTTGACAGAGGGCGATGATACATATAAGTGAACTGATAAGGCTTTGACTGCAGTAGAAAAAATAAAGAGAGAGAGAGAGAGAGAGAGAGAGAGAGAGAGAGAGAGAGAGAGAGAGAGAGAGAAGGCTGTGATGGCCAAAAGGTGTGCAGTTGGCTGGTCAAGTGGTCAAATGTACACACAGATGATGATGATTCACCTTAATGACTGGCCTGACGCACACACACACACACACACACACACCTGCACCCCCACATGTATCAGGAAGTGGCATCTCGCTCTGCCGAAGACAGGAAGTGACCTGTTGAGAGAGAGAGAGAGAGAGAGAGAGAGACAAACATGCCCATTTCTCTTTCGCTACCTCCTCCTCTTCTTCCTCCTCTATCATCTCCTCTTCTTCCTCCTCCTCCTCCTCTTCCTCTTCTTCCTGATGGTGTTGCAGGAAGCGTGTCATTGGTCCTCAAAGATGGCACTCATGACACCTGCATAGCGCTCTCTCTCTCTCTCTTCGCGCGCGTGTGTGTGTGTGTGTGTGTGTGTGTGTGTGTGTGTGTGTGTGTGTGTGTGTGTGTCTTATCTCTTGGCGCTCCTGTTTGCATGATTTCTATCGCACGCTTATCCAAAGCTCACATCAACAAAACAAACAAAAATAATAACAATCACTATCAATCACTAATCAACACACACACACACACACACACACACACACACACACACACACACACACACACACACTTTTCCCCCTTCACTCCCCCTCCATTACACCACCATAATACAGACACCTCAACACCCAAGGCCAACTGATCACCACAAACCCGCTCTGCATGCTTAATAACGATGTAATGTAATAGGAAAAAAAGGAGGAGGAGGAGGAGGAGGAGGAGGCGGAGAAACCATGGAAACACGATGATCAAGCAATATCAAACCCGTGTGATTGTTATGAAAATCTGTCTGTTCTGATGATTTTATTCTCTTTGTCGGGTACTTTTGCCAACAGAACATATTAGAACACTTCTTTTTCGTAACTCTGCTCCACTCTTTTCACAACGAAGGACCGAGTATTGTATTTTTTGAAAGGGATTACAGTTTAGTTCTTCTGCAGGATGTTTGTTGCAATGACGGATGAGGAGCAAGAGGAGGACGAGGAGGAGGAGGAGGAATACATAGGAATACATAGGAAGAACAGACACCAGAAGACCTATCGGGCTATGGCGAGGGTGTCTGTTTACTATCGCTACTACTAGTAATCTACGTGTGGTAGAACAGGACAGAAAAGATGAAGGCTCCTCCCCAGCCACCTCTCCCTCCGGCAACGTGCCGGCAGGAAATAGTTAGAAGAGAACACCATGTACCTTTAAGGAAGAAATGGACATGGAAATTTTACAGTAAAGAGAGAAATAAGAGGAAATCACTGCCCTTAACTTACACTATTGGTAACCTAAGCTGTGGGGAAAAATGACTTCATTACATAAGAACACAGAAACACAAGGAGACTGGAAGAGGACGAGTGGCCTACACAGGGCAGCCTCAGGGTTCCCCCTAATACTCACAATGGGTGAGGTGTAGTTTCAGGGGCACAGGTGGAGGCTTGATCTTCGTTTTACCGGCGGTACTAGGCACGCACCAGTAACCTGTCACCTTACTGCACCCACACCTCACTCCACCTGTCATGCGGACATTAACTGTTGCTTTACTCTATTGTTAACTTACGCTACTTGCAATCTAGGTTGTGGGGGAGAATAATATGGATTTAGGTTGACGTCTTGCTGCAATCTGTCTGAAAACATGCGAAGAAGGGTCAGTATAATTTTATATCCCTGAAGTACTTATCCAATGAAGACTTGAAGCTATTGATACTCTGTGCGCTAACTACTGACGGTGGAAGTCTATTCCAGTGATCGACGACTCTATTATTGAAAAAAAAAAAATGCGCACCAATGTGTTACATCGGTTTCCCTTTAACTTCATACTGTTGCTGCGTGTTATTGTGTTGGTGTCTCTCTGAAATAGGCTAACTGGTTTAATGTTGTCGAATCCAATAAGGATTTTGAACACTTCAATTAAGACCCCTCTTATCCTTCGCTTTTTTAGGGAAAACATATCTAAACGCTTTAAACGCTCGTCATATGGCAAGTTTCGGAGCGCTGGAATTTGTTTGGTTGCTCGTCGCTGTATCCTTTCTAGCAAAACTTGATCTTTGATATAGTTCAGTGACCAGAACTGAACGGCGTATTCTAGGTGTGGTCTTACAAATGCTAAATATAATCTCTTCATAAGTTCGGGTGATTTATAATCAAAGTTTCTTGATATTAATCCTAACTTCATATTGGCTTTTTTACTCGCTGCAGAACATTGATCACTTATTTTAAGTGTTACTGATAATGAGGAGGAGGAGAAAGAAGAGGAGGAGAAAGAGGAGGAGGAGGAGGAGGAGGAGGAGGAGGGGGAGGAGGAAGAGGCAGAGGAACAATGACTACTAACCTAGGACAATGGGTACACAATCTGGGCACACACGCACCCTCGCCACGCAGGTGTGCCTCCACGTGCGTCCCTAATTACCGCGACACAATGAGACTGACCACCTGAGCCGAGAGCACAGCAGGTGACGACAATACGCTTACCCATCAATAAACCTACGCGGGACAAACATACTCGCCTTGTTAGCACCTCATTAGGGTTAAGGTAATAAGCTTCTGTTGATATTAATTACCTGACATATTCTTCGGTGGTTGTTGTTTGTTCTATACCATCCATCTTTTTTGTTGTTGTTGCTGTTGTTGTTGGGTACTTTCTAGTCTATCAATATTTTTTTTCTTTCTATATATTCCTTCAGTACTTTCTTTCTATACAGTCTATCAACATTTTTCTCTCTCTTAATATTATTTCTACACTTTATCTATACTATCAACATTTTTTTTCTTCCCATATATTCTTTTTATACTTTCTTTTTATACTGTCTATCAATATTTTTTTTAATCATGTAAATTACCCGAATCCTTAAAGCTTCCCCTCATTATTTTCCGGCTTAGGATTACTCTCATAGTGACGGGGTTTTAATAATTAGATTGTACTAGTAATGTTAATAAAATGTTATCATGTCACGATTAGATTAAGGTTTACATAACGCATTGATCTGTGGTTCTCCGCATTGCTATTTTTAAGTGAACAGATAGTAAAACTTCTACCTGGATCCTAACTTTCAATACATATCCTTAGCTACTATACGGGTTCTCGGCCTCACTACTCCCTGCATGGCCAATGATTTTACTCCAATAGAAAGCGAAAGAAAGTGTGCTCTGAGTCCCAAACAGTCATCTAATCAAAGACTCGATAACACTTGCACTTACATTGATTATTGACATTGACGTTTTCACTGTTATTATTCTTGTTCGGTTAGCGAGCGAAAGTTATGCTAAATTCAAACCTGCACTGTTCACTTGTACCCAAAATTTATCGCCCACTTTATGAACGACGGAAGAGAAACTGAACGAAAACCAAGAGAAATGAACGCTGCTTACTCTTACATGTTATATATTTTAGTTTCTTTCCATATTGATTTGTGTTCTGGAGTGGTGGCGTTAATTTTCTTGTAATCTCAGCAAAGAAAACAATAGTACTTTAAATATTTGAAAAGCTATAACTTAAAATGGACAAATAATTCATGCAACTCGCTTAATCAAAAAGTATGTGGTACTGTCAACTGGTTTATGTATACGGTAGCCATATATCTTGTACTATAATGTGGCTACGCACCCTCTGTTGACCCATTCATAAATAGCAGTTACTCAGGAAGACAGTTAGCTCAATCATGCTGGCCACTTATTAAATATATCAGACGCACGAGCGAGGCTATTTTATTTTTCATTCAGTCATTATTAATTTATCTTATACACTAATTTATCCATCAGTTTATATGTACATTTGCTGTTTTATTTATTTGCTTGTTTATTTCGTATTTATGTATTCATTTATAAATATATTTTAGTCATTCATTATTTATTTATGAATTTATTAGTTATTGATCAGTTTAAATATGTACTTATATTTGTAACTTTATTTATTTACTTATTTAATTCCGTGTTTATGCCTTCATTTATCTTTCTAATATATTCCTCTATGTACCTTTTGCTGAGGTACTACAATACAAGCATATCAACAAACCTCTGTTCATTCCGTCTGGCTTCTTGCAAACCTCTTTTATGATCGCATGTTTTAACAATCTGCCTACACACACACACACACACACACACACACACACACACACACACACACACACACACACACTCTTTGCTCCCTCACCTCACGCAAAAATGTCCAAATCACTCTGTTCGACATATCCAAATTTATTCTTCTTTCGACGTGCGCGGGAATACATTGAAGCGATTATTCAGATTCGTGCAACATAAAATAGATTAGCATTGTCCTTGTAACTACATCACAGGAGACTGAATACTGTATGAGGAGTGTAAGTGGATATTGTTCTATGCATCACCCTCCCCACAGCGGCTGCAACTGAATATGCTTTCCCGGTATTTAATAGATAACATTTCATAATCGGATTAAATAAGTACAATATATTCTATCTATACATTTTCAATACTACGTGAATGTTACACACTATGAATTCAAGCGGTGCGATGAACGTTTGAGTAGCCTCTGAACACGCGTGAACAGGAGAAAAAAAAAAAAAAAAAAAAAAAAAGGGGGAAGCGGACGAATGGGAAAGGAAAGGAAAGATAATAGAAGGGAAAGGAATAGAAAGAGTAAGATAAAAAGGAAAAAAATCAAGAGGAAAAGTAGGAGGAGGAGGATAATGAGAGCGAAAAGTGCAAAGAGGAGGTGGAGTTGGAGGAGAAGGAAGAGGAGGAGGAGGAGGAGGAGGACGAATGGGAAAGGAAAGGAAAGATAATAGAAGGGAAAGGAATAAAAAGAGTAAGATAAAATGGAAAAAAAAAGTAGGAGGAGGAGGATAATGAGAAGGAAAACTGCAAAAAGGAGGTGGAGTTGGAGGAGGAGGAGAAGGAGGAGAGGGGAGTAGGGAAATCCTGTGATACGCTTTCCCGCCCCTTTCTCGAACTCCCTCCCCCCCTTTACGCATCAACGCCCCCCCCCCCCCCTCCGCCGCCCCCCCACACCCACAACCCTACTACCGCTCCCATATTATCGTACTCAGCACATTGTATTTTCCGGCGTCTGACCCATAACTATTGAACAAAAAAACACTCAATAATTAACCGTTTGAGTAATGACTTTGATAGAATCTCGTTATTTGTGTGGGTACGACAATTTTGGGTGTGAAACCGATAAATGCAATGCTCTGAGTACGATGATCTGGTAACGTTGCCTCTCTCTCTCTCTCTCTCTCTCTCTCTCTCTCTCTCTCTCTCTCTCTCTCTCTCTCTTCCCCCCGTCCCTTTGTTGCCCGTACGTGACTCTCCGCCCCTCAAGCCCCCCGACGCAGCCCTTGTATGCCGCTGCGAACTCCCCGGCATGCCTGTCCCACGTACTAAGGACAAGGGAACTGGTCTCCACCGCCGTCTTCTGAATGGCTGGAGATCGATGTGCTGTTCCGATCCCTCCCTTGGAAGTTTGTGTTAATACTTTTTTATTGAGTTTCGCCTCCTGTTCATGTTTACAGAGGATCTTCTTGGTTGGAATCTATAAACAGCTGCAGTATCATGTAAGAACGAAGTGTGTTTCCCATTCTAAAAGATGAGACCACAAATAGCCAGCCAGCATCTCCTATTCAAGAGCAGCAGCAGCAAACACTTACAGGACAAAAGCTATAAAAACGCGGGTTACAGGAAAGCATGAAGACGGAAAATAGAATGATAACGAGATGAACACCAGCAACGCATATAAACACAGAGCCAACCAACACTTACAGATCAAAAAGGAAAAAACTTATGATGCTAAACCAAAATACACGCAGGTTTCATGAATTTCCCGACGACGGAAGAACTGGAAAGGACTGGGAAGGACTGGAAAGAATAGGAACACCACCAACACGTACAAATATAAAGCCATCAAACATTTTCAAATCTAGAGGCAACTGAAAGACGATTCCAAACCCTATACACGCAGGTTTCATATGTTCGCTGACAACATATGAACCCGGAAGGACTGGGAACGACTGAAAAGGACTGAGAGCGAGGCGTGGATGGTCATGCCTTAAGAAGTTCGACCACGTACGCCCTTGTTGACATTGCCTTCCTCCTCTGGCGCTCCTACTACTGCCGCTGCTGCCCCTTGCCGCCACAGCCACTACGCCTCACCCGACCTCGTCCACCTACAAAATCACGCGTGGAAGACAGATGGACGGCCAGACAGGGATGATAAAGGAAATGGATTGGATGGCAGGAGAGGGAGGGACAGGGGAAGGGTAGGTAGACAGGGATAAAAATAAAGAGGGATAGGACATAGACAGAGGAAGGCAAGGTATGGGAAAAGGGAAACGGGATATCAGGCCTTATATAACCACACCAGCTTGGGATTGGAGAAATTGAGGCTGACAGAAGAGGAATGAGATGGACACTGGCGGAGGGAGGCGCGGAAAGCAAGGATAGGATTAAGGGGAAAGGGGAGAGCAGGCATAGGAGAGGAGGGATAGGGGCATGGCAGGATAGAAAAACATAGAAGCAGAGGGGTAAACACAAGCAAAGGGAGGCAGGGTAACGATAATATAAGGGGAAAGGGGGAGAAAAATCCTTAAAATATATACCCCAAACACAAGCTTGGTGGAGGAGGAGGGACAGTCACAGGGGTATGGCAGGATAAAAAAACATAAAGACAGAGGGGTAAACAAAAGCAAAGGGAGGCAGGGTAACGATAATATAAGGGGAAAGAGGGAGAAAAAGCCTTAAAATATATACCCCAAACACAAGCTTGGTAGAGGAAGAGGGAAAGGGCCAGGGGAGGTAAAGGATAAATACGGAGAAAGGGAAAAAACAAACCTTAAAACATATTCCCCCACAAACCAGATTCGGAGAGGAGGGGGGACAGGGGAGATACAGGTAAAGGCAGAAGGATGGGACGGCTCTACATGGGAGGGGGGTGAGGGAAGGGTGGAAGAGGGAGATACAGGTAAAGGCAGAAGGATGGGACGGCACTACATGGGAGGGGGTGAGGGAAGGGTGGAAGAGGGGACGGAGGGAAAGACTGACCAGAAGACGCGCCTAATCCGGTACGGCACCGGGATAATGTTGCCAGCCCGCCCGGGGAAAACAAACCGCGGGCGCGGGGGTTATCAGAGGGATGGGCGCCCTTGTCTCGTGGCTTGATGGGGGGGGAGAGAGAGAGAGAGAGAGAGAGAGAGAGAGAGAGAGAGACCACCACCACCACCAGATAACGCAAAACGCAAATCACCAACCAACAAACAGGCTAACAGACAGACATGCAGACAGACAAACAGGCGTAAGCTTTAAACTGGATAAACCATAAATATTTGCCGCGTAATTAAGTCATTAACCTCTCGCCCTCATCATCGACTAGCCATTAGCGGTGACCTTGACCCTCGACCTCTAACCTTCCCTCCGCGACCCTTCCCTCGATCCGTCACCTCGCGAGTGTGCAACATTAAAGGCACCGACCGACCACGTGACTACACACACACACACACACACACATTGAATCTACCTGGCTCTTTTTTTTTCGGGGTAAGGAACGTGGGAATTAATTAGTTTTATAGTTTTGAAAGGTAGTATGTGAAAGGTCTCTCTCTCTCTCTCTCTCTCTACGTGCGTGCCTGGCAGTGTGTAGTTGCGATAACCCTCGACTTGCTTCTCTTTGAACTAAATAAAATAAGAAGAAAAACGACGCGTGGATACATGTAACATTATTTTTCAAAGGTCAGGAATGCATACACAAAAATATATATAGTATAGTTCACCCTGCGTGCGTGTCAGAAAATTGTAACCATAGCAGTTCATATTAAGAGGATTGGAGGGATAAGACGCACTACCCCGCACCGACACACACACACACACACACACACTCAGAGGGATGGACAATGACTCAAAGGGCTCACGTCACGAAGGTCCGATGGGGGAAGGAGGGAACGGCTGAAGTAATGTCATCAATGCAGGTCCTGAATGTAATGAGGAGGGCGTGGGAAGAGGGAACCGAGGACCAAGGGCAGCGAAGTGAGCCAACCAACCAACGCACTTCGCTGAATCCTCTCCGATCACGCACAGCTGTACCTACGATGTTCTTTTTTTTTTGTCCCTTCTCTTTTGTTGTCTGTGTTATTGTTCCTTACTCGTTGCTATCAAAGGTACACTCGCACATAAGGTATACGTCTCTACTATTATCTTATATTTGGTTCTCTCAGTTCCCTTCCATGACTGCGTTTTTCACAGTTGGCAGAGGTAATTTATTAGGGGCGGACATAAGCCTCATCACTTTATATTTTCTCTCTTTCTGTTGCTTTTATTTTAGGATTACGTTTTTTTTTATTCCACTGTCGATGTTTTGTTTTTGTTTTTTACAGCAAAGGAGACAGCTCAAGGGCACAAAAAAAGGAAACAATAATAAAATAAAAAAGCCCGCTACTCGCTGCTCCTAAAAAGAATCCAAGGAGGTGGCCGAAAGAGGGGTTACTGTATATTACTAAGCCTTCTTTTTGTAGAGTCTATCACTGGGTATCTCTGAAATATACACGCACATAAACTTGAACACATACACACAATCACAAACCCCGCTAGCAATCAGTGTGTATTTCCACCTCACGTTGCTTCATACAATACCGAGAAAGAGAGAAAACAGTATATACAGAGAGGTGATATTCTCGAGGGTCGCATCAGGGGAATCGTGCGTTATAAGGAAGAAAATGAGGTAAGGTAGGCGAAGTTAGCGGAAGAAGCCTTGAAAAAGAAAAGTAAATGTAAAGTGAAGTTATTTACCTTCACCACAGGGACGCTTGGTTCGCTTGCACTTACTTTGGGATCTGAAATAAGAAAAAAAAAGACATTGTAGTTTTATTTTATCTTATTATTCATGTATTTGTTGTGTAAATGTGTGTTAATGTGTGTGAAAGTGAAGGTGTGTGTGTGTGTGTGTGTGTGTGTGTGTGTGTGTGTGTGTGTGTGTGTGTGTGTCTGGTCCACCACAAGCTGTGTCCTCGCCAGAACTTCATTAAAGGAAAGAACTTCGAAAATAACTCCCAAGAAAACGTCAAACATTAACTACAACGAACGTGCAGAAGTTTAAGCGGGGGGAAACGAGGCTACTCCTGTGTGGGGGATTCTAGCCGCCAAAACACCTTAAAATTAGTGGAAAAATACACAAGGAGATTACTTGAAAGATAACTCAAAATTACTATAAAAATGTTAAATCTGCTGGAAACACTTTCAAATAATTGGAAAAACACTTCAAATTACTGGCAAAACAACTAACAATTAATAGAAAAAGGACTTTGAATCTAGCCTACTGGAAATACGTGAAAAAAGTGGAAAAACTTAAAAATTAGTGAAGAAAAATGACGGCTATTGCATAAACATTTCTTAATTACAGTAAAACATTGAAAACTACTGGACAGACTAAAACTTATTGCAAAAACACTTCATCACAACTTTAGCAGGAAAAAATAAACACTTCTAAATTACGGAAAATTCCCCAACGCAATACAGGAGGAAGAAACACTTTAAAAACACCCTGAAAAAACATCAATATAACCAAAAAAAAAAAAAAAATAGACCTTTAAAGAGAGGGCATGAAAGGGACCGCAGGATACATTATTTAAGCCAGACCGTATCGTTCAAGGAGCCTCCCAGACACTCTCATTGCGCATCGATTTCACATAATTGCTCTCCAGAAATATACTTCCAGCGGCCACCTGCATGACCTTCCCACCCGCCGACCACTGCAGGAACGATATTAACATAGAACTATTTCCGTGTAAAAAGAGAAACGAAATTGACTCGCATTATTAAGCAGATAAAGTATGAGCGAAGAATTTTACATGATAATAATAATGATAGTGGTGGTAGAGGTGGTAGTGGTGGTAGTAGTAGTAACAGAAGTATTTAGTTGTAATAGTAGTTGTGTTTATTGTTATTGTAGTGGTGGTGGTGGTAGTGGTAGTATCGACAGTGACAAACAGTTATAGTAGTAGTAGTAGTAGTAGTAGTAGTAGTAGTAGTAGTAGTAGTAGTAGTAGTAGTAGTGGTAGTAGCAGCAGTAGTAGTAGTAAAAGTAAGTCGTTATAAAGAATATAATAATGATGGTTAACTAAAAAAAAAAAAAAAACTATCAAATTCACAACCAATTTTCCATCCCTCCTTTCCTCCTCCTTTTCCTTCCCTTTCCTCTCTCTCTCTTTCCCTTTCCCTCCCTTCCCTCCATCTCTCGCCTACAACACCCTATGATTTACGAACGCAATACAGAGGTACAAAAAATATATATAAAAAACAACATAAACATAAACACTGCGCTCTGAAAAGTCTGAATATATTACGTGATAACACCGAGCGCGCCGCAACACACACACACACACACACACACACACACACACACACATGCCAACGCTCTGGGGTACAGCGTTTAATTTAGCCCGATATGTATACAGAAAAAAAAATTGCGTATACATATTTACGAAGAGTGAGGCAGTACGTAGTGTTGCTGGGGGGGGGGGGGAGATTGGGAACAGGAGGGGGGGGAGGGGGGAGACTCGAATAGGCGCAGGAGGAGGAGGGGAGGAGGACTGAGGGTTTGGGGGTAGGTAGGGGGGGTGGAAAGGAGTGGGTGGGGGGCTGGGGGAGGCTGGAGTATGAAGGGATGATGATTGCATAGGAGGGGTAGAGGGTAAGGAAGGCAGGAGGAGGAGGAGGAGGAGGGGGAGAAAAGAGGGAAAGGAGTGTGTGTGGGTGTGGTGGAAAAGCTATGCAGAGAACCAAAAGAGGGAGGTGGGAAAATAAAAAAAAGTGGGAAGTAAAAGCCAGGAAAGAGAAAGAAAGAATGAGAAAAAATGTGGAGGATCGGAGGAGGCGTGTGCGATGGTGAAGAGGATGGTGGAATTAGATAAAAGCATAAAAGAGGGAAAAGAAGGGAGGGGGAAGTGGAGGAAAGACAAGAAAAGCATAGAAGGAAGAAAAGAAGGTGGGGAAAGTGGAAGAAAGACAAGAAAAGCATAGAAGGAAGAAAAGAAGGTGGGGGAACTGGAGGAAACACAAGAAAAGGATAAAAGGAAGAAAAGAAGGTGGGGGAAGTGGAGGAAAGACAAGATGCTTTTAGAAACAAATGGGAAGAGGAAGGGGAAGGAATGGAGGAGAGAGAGGAGAGTGAAAGAACGAGAGAGGAGGAGACAGGAGAAGAAAAAGGAAGACCTACTCCATACAACTGTACACTCCTGTCTTTCCTTCTCTCCTGTACCTTCCTTTACCTGTACCTGTACCTTCGCCACTAACCCACTTCCTCTTCTTACTATACCCTTGATTAAAAAAAACAAAAAACAAAAACAGAGTGGGTTAAGAATGAAGGACACACGAGGATATAAGGATACTACAAAAAACACAGACTGGTTACACATGGGAGCTCCTGAGAGTGTGGGTTATATTCACTAAATCTCCCCCCCCCCTCCTCCCCCCATCATCCATAAACATATCTAACCTACCTTTAAAACTCTCAATCGTGTTTACATCATCTCCATAATGTCTGCTCGGTTCGTTCCACTCCTCCACCGCCCTATTCGTGAACCGGTTCTTGCCTATTTCCTTCCTGGACCCGAATCTGTCCCATTTGTACCCATGGCTGCGTGTTCTTATATCTGATTTTAATATAACTACTTCATCTAAATCGCCCTTGTTAACCCCCTAAAAGAAAACTGATGAGAAAATTACATGATAGAATAGGTAAGTAAGAGAGGTAAGAGAATAGGTACAGAGTGAATAGGAGGAAGAGAAAGGAGAAATGCAGGATGGAGGAATGGACGAAGGTAAAATGGAGAGAGAGGGAAGAAAGGGAGAAGAAAATACAGATGACAGAGGAAGTAAGAGAGGGGAGAAGAATGGGTGCAGAATCGTGGAGAAAGAAGGAATGCTGGATGGAAGAAAAGGAGAGGGAGAGGGAGAGAAGATAAGGAGAAGGGAGAACAGGGAGGATGTGTGTCGGGTCGAAGGAAAGGAGGGGGGGGAGAGAGAGAGAGAGAGAGAGAGAGAGAGAGAGAGAGAGAGAGAGAGAGAGAGAGAGAGAGAGAGAGAGAGAGAGAGAGAGAGAGAAAGAAAGAGGAGGGGGGAGAGAGAGAGAGAGAGAGAGACCAGAGAGAGAGAGAGAGAGAGAGAGAGAGAGAGAGAGAGAGAGAGAGAGAGAGAGAGAGAGAGAGAGAGAGAGAGAGAGAGAGAGAGAGAGAGAGAGAGAGAGAGAGAGAGAGAGAGAGAGAGAGAGAGAGAGAGAGAGAGAGAGAGAGAGAGAGAGAGAGGAGGAGGAGGAGGAGGAAGAGGAGGAGGTGGAGGAGAAGGAGGAAGAGGGGAAATGGAGGTGAGAGGTGACACCACTCCCAGGAGGCCTCACCAACTTCACAAATTACCTCCAACTGCCTTCCTCTCTCCCTTCTCTCTGGTTCCTCCTCCCTTCCTCCTCCCTCCTTCCTCCCTCCCTCCCTTCCTTCCAGGCTCCTCCTTTTCCTCACTCCATTACAACATCTTCATGACCTTACATACCTCTTTTTTTTTTTTTACTCAGATTCCTCCTCTCCTTCCTCTACTACCAAGAATAAGATTAAGTATGATACGAAGACCAAGAACAAGAAGAATAAAAAGGATGGAAAGGAAAATCAGAAAAAAAGAAGAATCGGAAGAAGAAGAAAAAGAAGAAAAAGAAGAGGGAAAAGAAGAAAAGAGGAAGAAGACGAAGAAAATGAAGAAGATAAAAGATGATGATGAAGATGAAGAAGAAGCGGAAGAAGAAGAAAAAGAAAAGGAAGAAGACGAAGAAGAAGAAATATGAAACGAAGAATCCACGCAGAAATATTACGTAAAAAATAACCACGAAGGAGAAACGTTCCAAAAAGACTGCCTATATCGAAAGATTTCTGTGGTTTTGACTTTACATAACCCCCTCCCTTTCCCCATCTCTCTCTCTCTCTCTCTCTCTCTCTCTCTCTCTCTCTCTCTCTCTCTCTCTCTCTCTCTCTCTCTCTCTCTCTCTCTCTCTCTTTAACCCCCCATCAAATTAACATAACATTTATTACAGGATGTCTCTCCCTCCCTTTCCCTCCCCCCCTCTTCAGTTAGCGTTCCCTCAAGGTCTGGGAGGGAGGGAGGGAAGGGAGGAAGGAGGGAAGGGAGGAAGGAGGGAAGGGAGGAAGGAGGGAGGGAGAGAGAATGAAACACAGGTGACGAGGCGGCTGGCAGGATGGACGTGCATTAGGGCAAAGAGAACACCTGTGGAGGCCGGAGGGAGGTGGACAGGTGGAGGTGGCAGGTGGAGGCCGGCAGGTGGATATGAGTCACTCTGGGCTGGGGTGGAAGGAAGTGGAGGGGAGGGGGTGAGAGGGGGAGAGTGGAGGGGAGGGTGGAAGACAGAATGAGGGTAGGAGGTGTGGATGGAGGAGTGGAAAGAGGGAATAAGAGGAAGAAGAGAGAAGTGGAAGAAGGGAAGAGGGAGGGAGGGAGGGAGAGGGGAATAAAGGTCAGAGGTGGGGAATAGTGGAGGGAGGAAGGAAAAGAGAGAAAGGAAGAAAAGAAGAACGAAGCAGAGGTACAGAAAAAAGATGGGATAACGGTCAGAGGTGATGGTGGAGTGGAAGAAGAGGGAAAGAAAAGAAAGGATGGAAATAGCAAGGAAGGAAGGAAGGAAAGAAAAGCGAAGCAGAGGGAGAGAAAAAAGATGAGCTAATGGTCAGAGGTGATGGGAGAGTGGAAGAAGAGGGAAGGAAAAGAAAGGATGGAAATAGCAAGGAAGGAAGGAAGGAAAGAAGAGCGAAGCAGAGGGAGAGAAAAAAGATGAGCTAATGGTCAGAGGTGATGGGAGAGTGGAAGAAGGAAAAGCAAGGAAGGCAATAGCAACGAAGGAAGGAAGGAAGAGCGAAGCAGGAGGGGCCAAAAAGAGTATATTCGAGGAAAGCTGTGAAGGTGGCGGCGCGATAATAGAGAACATTATCCCTCCCTCTCTTACCAGGTCTTCAACGACACACCGGCGCCGCGTAATACCCTCCCATGACTCACTTCCAAACCCACGCCCCCCTCGCCTGGAGATGGGAAGGGGGTGGAGAAGAAGACGGTGGAGGAAGGGAGGAGGAGTTTGGACACAGAGACAGGGCGTGGTGTGGCATGACGGGGTTGCGTGGGGCAGGGCGTGGTACAGCAGGAAGGGAGGGAGGGTGAAGAAGGAACTGAGACATGCACGGTAGCGGGGTGTGGGTGTGGCGTGGGATGGTGTGGCTGGATCGGAGGTGGTGAGGCTTGCTAGTTGGGTGTGATGTTGCTTGGAACAGTGTGACTGGCTTGGATACGAAATGGCAGGCTAGTATAGGGGGGATGTGGCGTGGGGTGGTGTGGCTGCCTTGGGGGTGAAATGGCCGGGTATTTTGGGTGGAATGTGGCGTGGGATGACGTGGAAACTTTGGGCGTGATGCAACGTTGAGATTTAGGGCGTAGTGAGGCGTGGCAAGACAAGGAAGACTAGACTAAACGGTGTTATGCATGGCGTGGTGGAAGTTTCGTTAGGCGAGACGAGACGGGCGTGGTGTGGCGTGGCGTGGCAGGGCGTGGTGGAAAGGCAAAGAAGACGGGTGGGGCGAGGCGGTGAGGCGGTGCATGGCGTGGGTAAGGCGGGTGGCGCGGTGGAAAGAGAGGGATGGATGGTGAGGCGGCGTCGGGCGATCGGGGCGGGGCGGGGCTGGCGTCGGGTGGGGTGGTGGGTCGTTGCGGGGGCGCGTCGAACCTGGCGGCCTCGTGGGGGGCTCCGGTGCCTTCCCTGGCGGCCTGAGCGACTCTCCGGTGACGCTCCTCGAGGCCGCCCTCTCCTTGCTCCTCCCTAACACCTGACGCAGTGATAGCCGGAAGGTGTGCTTGCCAGTTCGTACGCACCGTTCCTATTTGTACGCACGCATATCAGGAGAATAATAGTCTGAAGATGTACTCGCCAGTTTGTACGCGCCGTTTCAGTTAGTACGAACGCATATCAAGAGAGGAAAGTACAATGTGAAGGTGTGCTCGCCAGTTCGTACGCACCGTTCCTATTTGTACGCACGCATATCAGGAGAATAGTAGTCTGAAGATGTACTCGCCAGTTTGTACGCGCCGTTCCTAATAGTACGAACAAATATCAGGAGGGGAAAGTACAATGTGAAGGTGTGCTCGCCAGTTCGTACGCACCGTTCCTATTTGTACGCACGCATAGCAGGAGGGAAAAATACTGTCCAGAAAAGTAACCTGAGAACCTTGAGGTATAAAAATTGAACTGTTGTCAAAGGAAAGATCATTTACAGGTTCTTTATTATATAGTTTTCATACTTCATTCAATTTCCCGGAAGTATATATATATTTTTTCAGGCAGTTTGTTATTGGTTTTTTTCCTCATTCAAGTGGTGTGTGCGAAATGAAGGACACACAAATTGCCCTGCTGTTAAAAGAAAGAATATCTATCAGGTCTTTATTTATTTTTCATGGTTCATTCGATTTTTCAGAGCAGTTTCTGGCCATTTTTTCCCCTGATTTTTTTACATACTTCGTTTATTGTTACAGAGCAGTTTCTTATTATTTTTTCCTGATTTTTTGTCATAAATTCGTACCTCATTAAATTTTCCAGAGCAGTTTCTTAATATTTTTTCCTGATTTTTTTGTCATAAATTCGTACCTCATTAAATTTTCCAGAGCAGTTTCTTAATATTTTTTCCTGATTTTTTGTCATAAATTCGTACCTCATTAAATTTTCCAGAGCAGTTTCTTAATATTTTTTCCTGATTTTTTGTCATAAATTCGTACCTCATTAAATTTTCCAGAGCAGTTTCTTAATATTTTTCCCGATTTCTTTCATAGCACATAAATTTTTCCAGAGCAATTTCTTAATATTTTTTCCTGATTTTTTGTCATAAATTCATAGCTCATTAAATTTTCCAGAGCAGTTTCTTAATATTTTTCCCGATTTCTTTCATAGCACATTAATTTTTCCAAAGCAATTTCTTATTATTTTTTCCCTTACTTTTTTCACAGCTCATTAAATCTAACAGAGCAGTTCCTTATCATTTTTTTCCCCTGAATCAAGTGGCGTGTGCGAAGTGGAGGACACACACCACCGCCTACCTCTCTACCTTATGCGGCCGTGACTCACGCTCCACCGGCGGGCGCAATGGTGTGTGTTTTGAGGTGACAGTCATCCCGTTACACCTCGCCCCGTCACACGCTTGCCACTTCCTCATGTCCCTGGCGCGTGGGTTCCCGAGGCGACACAAGCTTGCCAAGGTTGTGTTTATCTCAAGCTATTGCTAAGCCGCTATTTGTTATGGTCAGGGCGTTCACTATGAAGGAATTAGTCCCGTTTAGTAGATATAAGTTGTGGGAGTTTTGTCGTGCCTTCCGTGTCAGAGATAATAGGATTTAGTGTTATAAATGGACTCTGCTTTCAGTTTAGTGCCTTGTCCTGTTTCCTTCGTCCTTGTGGTACATCTTAGAATCTTTTTCTTATTACTTATCTGCAAATCACGGGTGCCGATAATCTTTTTCATGGTCACTGCGATGATTTCCGAACTAAATCTTAAGCAGTGTATGTCAGCTTCTTCCTCTTTTTCCCCTCTTTTTATTTTTATAGAGTCGCGTGTCGGGGGCATTATCTTGAGTGTTGTTTTGCCCTTGAAATGTCTCCTGTACCGTAAAAGAGAAAGAAAAAAATCGTGCTCCACCTCTGCCTTCTATAAGCCTCCTCCTCCTCCTAACACGTCATAACTGCCACATTGCTGTCACGAGTCGCCAGGCCATCAACAGCCCTGCTTTATTTCACTCGCGTACTGTCAGCGGCCTCTGTGCAGTGTCAAGCAGGACTCATTTTTCTTCCCTTGCTTTTTTTTCTTACAATTGTTTTGCCTTGTTTGCTCCGCGTGACAGCGAATATTTTAGCTGGACATAATCCGTGTGTGTGTGTGTGTGTGTGTGTGTGTGTGTGTGTGTGTGTGTGTGTGTGTGTGTGTGTGTGTGTGTAATTTAGGACTGTTTGTGGATACGTTATATATGTGGGTGTGTATGTCCGTGTGTGTGTGTGTGTGTGTGTGTGTGTGTGTGTGTGTGTGTGTGTGTGTGTGTGTGTGTGTGTGTGTGTGTGTGTGTGTGTGTGTGTGTGTGTGTGTGTGTGTGTGTGTGTGTGTGTGTGTGTTTGGCTCCGTGCATATACATCCGGTTGCCTTCACCACATGTTTACCTATCCTGGCCTGTCTGGTTGTCTCGCCCAGGTAATTACTCCCCGTGACCCACCTAGGTACAAAGATAATCATGCAGGTGGGGCGGCCCGAAAGTCATCCGCCGCCGTTTAAGCAATCACGCCTCCGGTCACCTTCACCTTGCCCACTGAGGGTGGCGACTGTCATTTGTATTGGTCAGTTTGTGTATTCTTGCGTACTTTTCACCTGTTTTTTTTTTTATTCTCTCTCTCTCTCTCTCTCTCTCTCTCTCTCTCTCTCTCTCTCTCTCTCCTTACTTTCCACCTTTCCCGCTCCTCTCTACTTCATATGTTAATTTTTAAAAGAGCATGAGCGTCACTCTTCACCTCGATTTTAAATTGTGAGCGTCCCGAGCATCCACTGGCTTATATAAATTCATCGGTCCTTACCATCCATATTACTTTCCACTTTTCTTTCTGTCACTGAGCCTCAAATGTATATGAAAAGTAGTTGAGACCCTCCTTTCATTTTCTCTCAACTTTAAGTATTCCAAAGGCAATGGTTTATATACATTCTTCGACCCACTCAATTTCTATACTTTTTAGTCCACCTTCTCATTCCTGTGCTTTAAATACCCATACCAAAAAGAGGATAGGTAATGACGTTATCTCCTTCCTGTGGTTCAAATACCCATATCAAGGGGACGATGACGTTCTCTCATGCTTGTGCTTCAAATACCCGTGTCAAAAAGAGGACAATGGCACTCTCTCCTTCCTGTGCTTCAAATATCCATATCCATGAGAGGACGACGACCTTTCACCTTCCCTTCACCTTGAGAGGCCAACACCTTCGTGGATGTTGTTTTCCAATCAATCAGCGGGAAGTAGAGGCTGCTGTGGTGTTATTTTTGGTGGTCACCCAACGCCTGCCCGCCGCCGGCACGCCCTCGAGGTAAACAAATTATATCATGCCGGCGACGGCTGGCCTCGCGCGGCGCCACGGTGAATTCCTCGCCAAATTAAGATTCCGAAAATATAAATGTTTTACTCCGAGGATTAGAATTTAGGCTAAGCGGGGGTCCAGGAGCTTGTATTCAACAGGTGTAATTGTCGACACTTTCACCTGGAGAAGCAACTCAAAATGTTCCGTGTTCAAATTAAGGGTCTGCGTGAGGGTTAGTTTTTTATTGCTTTTTGCTCCGAGGGTACCCAAGAGCGTGTATCCAACAGGCGTAATAAAAACCCAGCGACTGAACTAGCAACTAAAAGACTTCTTCACTCTGGTTATTCTGACATCCTCCTGCAACAAGCCGCATCATTCTTCTTTTTTTCTTACGGTGTAGCAGACAGACTAAACGCTACAAAACAAAGAAGAGAGGAATGCTCGCTACATCCTGCTCCTATAAAGAAAATAAGACACCGGAACAGGGACATCAAATTTTATGTCCAAATGTGTCTTTATAAAACCTGTTCCAATGACGATAATATTAGAGAAGAGGAATATATGAATGAGGAAGAATAACAACTGCAACATAGACGGGAAACTCAAATCAACTCAAAACAAAAATAGCAAATCTAAATCCTGAGGTGTCTTGATAAAACCTGTTCAAACGACGAGCATAACAAAGAATAACAGTGTAGACAAAAGAGAAAGAATAGGAAATGTAATACAGACGGGAAAATTATATCAAACATACTGAATACTCCTAGGGTCGTATTCTCAAGCATTTCATCGCCCGAGTTCACATATTTGACAAGGCTTTCGTATGAGTTGAGGGCATTTTCAGGAGTAGTTTTATGACCCCGGTGGTAGTCTGACCCTTCCACAATAGCAGGAGCCTAAAGAAACACCCATTAGAACCCGACTGACTCCTTCTTTGACCTTTATAGAGTTGATGTGAGAAGCGAAACTGTCTTATAGCACCGCCCCTAATGTTATCTACGGCGAGCATAACAATAACAATGGACAAAAGAGCAAGAAAAACAAATGTAACACAAACGGGAAAATTCTATCAACACCGTTTCTGAATGCTCCTCCTCCTCCTCACGCCATCTCCACCATTTCCTTGTATCCATAACGAGATAGCGAGGAGGCACGGGCAAGTACTGCTTGTGTGAGAAGAGGACGTAAACGAAGACAGCTAAATTGTGTCAAACGACGAAAGACCCCGCCCGCACGAAACGTTTTTGGTTAAAACACGGAACAGCGCTGGGGGTGGGGGGGCTGGGGCTGGGGGGGGTGGGTGGGCGGGAGATTTATGGGGGACTGGAAAGGGGGAAGGTCAACACAATATACACGGTGTTTGGGGGGAGGGGCGGCTGGGGGAGGTCAGGGGATGGGGGGGTAAGGTCAACACTATATACACGGCGTTACGGAGGGGAGGAGCGCCGGGGGGTAAGGGTTAAGGTCAACCCTATATACGGGGGCGGGAGGAAAGGGGGGGGGGGGGATCAACACCAAACTATGCCAAAGCTTGACTATGCACCTCCCTTCAGAATACGGCGCTTGGAGGGGAGGCGGGGCGGTGCAGGAGGGGGGCGGTCGGGAGGTCACGTCAACTCTCACTATACACTACATTTTTTGGGGGGAGAGGGGGAAGGTAAGGGGGGTCAACACCATGCACCTCCGCTTTGGTCACGCATATGGAGGGTCGTGAAGGGTGGGTGAGCATGATGTGTCAGAGCTGTCTTCATATTCTGCACTCAAGTTCCGACTCCCACCCGGACACTTATATATCTTATCTCTCCGATTTGCTGATAAGACCGGTAGTTAAGGCGGAATTGAGACCAAGGGGTGAGAAGGAGGCGCAGGAACATGACCTACTAATACCTCGATATCCCGCACCTTTTCTCGCTCCATCTGCCGCCAGGACACATTTTATATTTCATCTCTCCAATTTGCTGATAAGACCGGTAGTTAAGGCGGAATTGAGACCAGGTAGTGAAAAGGAACAGGAACACGAGTCCATACTTCGATATTCCGCACCTTCTCTCGCTCCCTCTGCCGCCCGGTCACTCTAGTACAGTATCCCATTAATAAGGACGACCCACTGTGAACGAGACCGGCGTTTAAGGCAGAAGAGAATGAGAGAGAGAGCAAGAAACACCGTTGCCAGATTATCGTGCTCAGAGCATAGTATTTACCGGTTTCTGACGCCTAACTATTGCCAAAAAACATGACTCTAACTCTTTTAACGATAACTATAAATGAGTTTCGTTATTGGAGCCCAGAAGACAGTTTTGGGGTAGGAAGTCGGGAAATATAAGCGGCTGAGTACGACAATCTGGCAACGTTGGCCAAAAAAGATTAATTAAAGATACTGAACACGATGGCACACTTAGATGAGATAGATAGTGAAGCAACGGAAGAAGCAGTCGGACCATAACTAGCCAGAAAGAATATAAAAAAAAGTAATGGAGAAAAAAATAAAGAAAATTAGAGAAAAGAAACACTATGCCACGAAGATTAATAAAAGGCACTGAACACGATAGCACACTTAGATGATGGAGATAGAGAGTGAAGCAACGGGAGGAGAAGTTGTGAGATTACTAGTCGGAAAGAATAAAAACTAATGGAAAAAAATATAGAAAAGTAGAAAAGAGAAACTAGGTCACGCTCAGATGCTATAGTAATAAGTATAGTAGTAGTAGCAGTAGTAGTAGTAGTAGTAGTAGTAGTAGTAGTAGTAGTAGTAGTAGTAGTAGTAGTAGTAGTAGTAGTAGTAGTAGTAGTAGTAGTAGTAGTAGTAGTAGTAGTAGTAGTAGTAGTAGTAGTAGTAGTAGTAGTAGTAGTTTATTTTCGCCCTGAGCTATATGAAAAGTGGCAAAGAGAAAATATAGAGAAACAGAGGAAGTGATGATGACGGAGAGAAATACAGAACAGCCCCACGACATCATCACAGTACGTTTATGGTCTGAAATCACGCGGTTACGTCACGTCCTTGCCCCTGGGTGTAGTGAGGAACCTGCATGACCAAAGTAAGTGAAATGAACAATCTGAATCAAACAATGGCTCAGGAAGAACGTAATTTCACGCCATTAATGAAGTGTGTGTGTGTGTGTGTGTGTGTGTGTGTGTGTGTGATGGTGGTCAGCTATGAAGCCATGTGTATCACTATTGTTGGAATGGAAGCAACGCCCCCCCCCCCCCCAACCCTTCCCATCCACCTCCACCACCCCCATCATTTGCTTCCCTCTCCATTAAATTAAAGGATGACCTCTGGCAACGATCTTCTCATATTGATCTAATGAAAAAAGTTACGAGTTGGAATAAAACAAGAAAACACGAATGGGAAAAACAAAATAATCACCACCAACAGAAGAAAAACAGTACAGGGGAAAAAATAATCTCAGAAGTAAACAAAACAAAAATGTAAATCAACAAATACGTAAAATATAACCTTATCAGGCCAATATTCTCTGATTATTATATATGTAAAAACAAATATTCGTGAGATAAGAATATAAAACACTACGGGTACCGACACACACACACACACACACACACACACACACACACAGAGAGAGAGAGAGAGAGAGAGAGAGAGAGAGAGAGAGAGAGAGAGAGAGAGAGAGAGAGGCAGACAGACATAGAGAGTGTGTGACTGCATGATTGGCGTGTCCGTACAGGCGGCCACTCTCGCGCCCTCCGCCTCGTCCGTCAGGCTTCTGGAGTTGGCACGCGGCCATGGCGAGGCGGGCGTAATGCAGGACCTTCGCGCCTCCTTCCTCCGTTAGCCCAGACGTCCCCCCCTTCCTTCCCTTGCCCCACCATTTGTCTGATACCTTCGTTAACAAATAATCAGTAAGGACTTTCCCATTTAAAGAAAATTCACTGATACAAGTCGTACGAACCATCCTAATTAGTAGTCATATTAAAAAACTATAGAAAAGGCTGTCTATTTATTATACTATACTTCTTATACCTTGGCCTAGTTTTCATATTTTTAGCCCCGATGATACGAGTGCGTACTATCCCATTTCGTACCAAAAAGGAAAGGTATGAAAAAACTATATGTACATTTTGACAATACCTCTTCTACTCAGCCCAGTTTTCCAGAGTACTTATTCCCCCTTCCCCCCCTTGTTGAGAACGTTAGGAATGGCGCGTAGTAATATAGCGAATCCACTATACGTACTTTTAAATGGCGGGTGATTATGTAAAAAAATATAATTGCCTATACTTCTTTTACCTCAACCTAATTTTTCAGAGTAATATCGACCCCCTCCCCTCTGATACGAGTGTTAGGAGTGGAACGGACGAATTATACGAATACACAGCAATTAATAGCGAATGGGGGAAAACACAGCAATTAATGGCCGGTGTTAAATGTAGGTGCTTACTCCTCCCCCTCCCTCCCCACCCCCCCACCCCACCCGCTCGTCCTGGTGAATGAGTCAGCAAGTCCGGCCAGCCAGCCAGAGCGGGATCGTGTTCAAGTGACCCAAATAATTATTTCAAAACGAGGGCATGTGTGACGGCGCCAAAACTGTCAGTGAGGAGAGAGTCGGTCCAGTGAAATTACGACGAAACTCTAGAAAAACCACCTAAAACAAACACCATTCGCAGTTTCCGTAGTCTCTAATGTTACGCTCAGGTCTCATTTTCTTATTATATCGTTCATAGGAAGGTCGGTAATTTCGGGAGCAACTTATCGTCGGTCATTATTAGTCGTCTCTATAAAAAAAAATAAAAAAAAATAAAAAAAAAATGCCTTTCTCAATATTTGTATGTTCTAAATCTGATGATAAGTGTGCTCCATCCTGCTCCGGTAAAGGTTCAAATTTCAAAACTTCACCTGGATCTCTCTCTCTCTCTGCCCAGACTTTTACAATTTTTAGGTGGGTTAAGATTATGTGCATGGACATTCACAAAGCTGCAAATTATTCCAGGTACGATAAACCTTAAAATCTACCTAAACGCTCACCCACACTTTGTCCAAGTTCTTAATGCAAGAGTTCACCCGTATTTTCATGCTTTCATCCCTTTCACTCTTAAAATCTGGAGCAGTTTTCCTTCGTCTGTAAATCAAGTAAGAAGTATCAAACACCTTTCCAACCGAATCTGACTCTCCTGTGTTGGTAAATCATCCTGTCCTCTGTTAGTGAGTAATGTTATAGCTATTTTTGTTTCTTTGTTTATTACTGTTTCGCCCTTGCGTTGCCCTTGTAGCTGTAACAAAGGTCGTAGCGTGCGTTAAAAAACAATACCCGAAGTCTGGTCGTGACGATAACAAAGTGAGTCAACTTAAGACGCTGAGGATAAAGAATAATTAGTTGTATTTTTCCTCACAGATTATATTCATGAAAGAGATTCGGGTATTAGAGCCAGAAAGCTTGAATTATTACTTTATTGTTATTATCATTATTATCAGTAGTAGTCGTAGTTGTAGTGGTAGTAATAGTTATTGTTTTTACTCCACTAATGTTCCTTTACTACCACTACCACTACTACTACTACTACTACTACTACTACTACTACTACTACTACTACTATTACTACTACAAAAAAACACCTTTTCCTATTTGAACGACGCCCCCATTTGCCAAAGAACAATATGCAAGATCAAGGAGAACCACTAACTCTTCTTTCTCCCACAACCTTGAGACCAGCCCGGCGTTGAAGCTCCCACCAGTGCCACCTCCACCACCATCACCACCACCACCATCCCCGAAGCACCGTTCCAACAATTTACTTTCCCTCGACAAATCGTCCTTGACAGCCTCCACCACCATCACCACCACCACCACACGACCAGTCCTTACCCCGAGGCACGTACACAGGCGGTGGTCATGCTACTTTCCCTCCGGGTTGCGACGATGGCACAATCATAAAGAGGAAATTACCAGCGGATTCGTGGACATGACAACGGCCACACCGACATTCACTGACCACTGGCTCGCTATCAACGCAGTGAGTGAAAGGACGGTGCTTTACTTCTACGTGAAGGGCAATTTCATCCATGGTTTTGTAAGGTCTGACTTTTCACGTGTGCTGAGACTATGGCCACGGTTAAGACATTCACTACCATTCCTTGACCACGGGCTCTCTTAACGCAATGAGTGAAAGGACGGTGGTGGTTTATTTCTCCGTGAACGGCATTTTCATCTATGGTTCTGAAAGTTCGGACTTTCCACGTGTGCTGAGACTATGGCCAGGGTTAAGACATTCACTACCATTTCTAGACCATGGGCTCTCTTAACGCAATGAGTGAAAGGACGGTGGTGGTTTATTTCTCCGTGAACGGCATTTTCGTCCATGGTTTTGTAAGTTCGGACTCCTTTTCACGTGTGCTGAGACTATGGCCACGGTTAATAGGCACTCACTACCATTCACTGACCACTGGCTTACTATCAACGCAGTGAGTGAAGGGACTGTGGTTTATTTCAACGTGAAGGGCATTTTCATCCATGGTTTTGTAAGGTCGGACTTTTCACGTGTGCTGAGACTATGGCCAGGGTTAAGACATTCACTACCATTCCTTGAACATGGGCTCTCTTAACGCAATGAGTGAAAGGACGGTGGTTTATTTCTACGTGAAGGGCATTTTCATCCATGGTTTTGTAAGGTCGGACTCCTTTTCACGTGTGCTGAGCCCATGGCCAGATTTGATAAGATCACACTAACATTCATAGATAATTTTGCTTGGGCCGTGTACCGCTTTGATCAGGTCTAATCAAACACCGAGGTAATCACTGACCTCTAGCTTGTTACCTCTCAATGCAACAAAAAGGACGGGCTTAGTGAGTGACGGGCATTTGTAAAAATTCCAACATTCCATACGTGTTTGGGCCGTGTACAGCGCTGATCAGGTCTAGTAAAACTCCCAGTGGAATTTACTGACCCCCAACTAGCTAACTTTCGATCAACAGTGAGGAGAACGGGGTATTTTTAGGTGAAGGCATTTATAGCAACTCTAACCATTCATACGTTTGCTTAGGTCGTTTATCTCGATGATCAAGTCTAATAAGGTCTGGTTAGGCTCAGCAGGATCCACTGACCACCTGCTGGCTACCTCTCTATCAACAGCGAGAAGAATGGGGTATTTCTAGGTGAAGGGCATTTATAGCAACTCTAACCATTCATACGTTTGTTTAGGCTGTTTATCTCGATGATCAAATTTAATAAGGTCTGGTTAGGCTCCCAGTAGGATCCACTGACCACCTGCTGGCTACCTCTCTATCAACAGTGAGAAGAATGGGGTATTTCTAGGTGAAGGGCACTCCTAATGATGTACACGTTTTCTCGAGGCTGCGGGCTCTTCACCAATGCCGAGCCGTGTAGCACCTTGACCAGGGCTAACAAAGGGCACTTCCATATGGCTACCTTAGGGGCTCCTCTTCCTGCCCCTTCCCCTCCTTGCCCTGCCCACCGCCGGCCCTTGATGACACCGTACGAAACAATTAAGATGTAAATAAAGGTATACCCCTAATTCAGGCTAATTAATTCATAAAACGCAGGGATGGTGGACATTATACCCGAGTTATGTATTCTCTCTCTCTCTCTCTCTCTCTCTCTCTCTCTCTCTCTCTCTCTCTCTCTCTCTCTCTCTCTCTCTGTGGTAAGGTTAGGTATCATACTTGTGGTTAGCATGACTGACAGGCAGAGAGAGAGAGAGAGAGAGAGAGAGAGAGAGAGAGAGAGAGAGAGAGAGAGAGAGAGAGAGAGAGAGAGAGAGAGAGAGAGAGAGAGAGAGAGAGAGAGAGAGAGAGAGAGAGTGTGTGTGTGCTCTGCAACCTCCACTACTCTTCACTGCTCCCTCTACCAATACCCCCTCCCAAAGCACCCCCCACCTCCAGCCCCCCCTGCCTGCCCCACTTCTCCCTCCCCCCAAAACCACAGCCGCTCACCACAGCAACATCCAACCGTCGATCCAGGTACGACCTGACTTGCATGTTAATACTTACAAAGAAAAAAAAAAAAAATGTGTGTCCGCTGGCGACCACTGCGAGGAAGCTGAGCAACGTAAACATGCAAACGCTGCGCAAATCCTCTTACCGATTGGTGTTTTATTGCTTGAGACTGGATATAGTGGTGTCCTTGGTGACGTGTTTTTTTGTGTGTGTTTTTTTTGCTAGTTTGATGTGGAGGGATGAGGAACTAGCAACATAAAACGATATATCAAAACGCAAATCCTCTTACCGATTGGTGTTTTATTGCTTGAGACTGGATATAGTGGTGTCCTTGGTGACGTGTTTTTTTGTGTGTTTTTTTTGCTAGTTTGATGTGGAGGGATGAGGAACTAGCAACATAAAACGATATATCAAAACGCAAATCCTCTTATAGTCTAATATTTCACGGTTACTGACTGGAAATAGCTGTGCCCTTGGTAATATACAGTTTTGTTTTATTAATTGACAGATCAGTAGAGAGGCGGAATCAGCAATATTAAACGATACATCAAAACGCATATCCCCTCACAGACTAATATTTTACTGTAACAGACTGAAAATATCTGTGCCCTTGGTAACACATCTTTGTTGTTGTTGTTGTTGTTGTTATTGTGAATGAGAGATCTAGAGAGAGGAGAGAGAGAGGCGGAATCAGCAATATGAAACTCAATATCAAAACGCAAATCGTCTCATAGTCTGACATTTGAGTCCAACGTTGCCAGATTATCGTATTCAACACGTTGTATTTATCCTTTTTAAGCCTCACCTTCTCGTACCTAGACAAATAACGAAAGAATATTAAAGTTAGCGTTAAAACTGTTATTTATTGATGTTTGTTTGTTTGTTTTTGCTATAGATATCAGTCAGAAAATACGGGGAGTACGATAATTTGGCAACGCTACATTTGACTGTTAAGGGGTGGAAATAGCTGTGCCCTTGGTAACATATCTTTTTTTCTTATTGTTTGAGAGATATAAAGTGAGGAG
>NC_066522.1:14417752-14452752 GCF_024679095.1 Eriocheir sinensis
CGCACCACATAACTCACACTCACAGGCATCATATTAACGCTCCTGCCCCACAAAACGATGAGTGCAAAGAGCGTATAAGAATGCATGAATACACTCCAAAGGTAACACGCACAAGCACGGTGTATGGACGAGGCTGTGGAGCATGTCAGGTAGGCAGAGCAAACCCCAATGCACCCTCCCATCCCTCTGCTGTCCGTCCGCCTCCCAGCCTGTCCGCCTGTCACCCCTGCCATGGCCCTGCACCTCCTGGCGTCCCCCAAGCCTAGTATGCAGACAGACAGCCACGACTTGCCAATAAATTCCTTTTTGAAATGTAAATTAGTTTCCTGAGAGCCTCGTTGTGTCAGGTGTGCAGCCTCGATCACGAGAGAGAGAGAGAGAGAGAGAGAGAGAGAGAGAGAGAGAGAGAGAGAGAGAGAGAGAGGGCGTGGGGGACTCCAACTATTTTGCACATTTTCAACCTTCATAATTATCCGCCAGAAGAGGTCGGTGTGTGTGCGGCCAATAATAATTCTAAGAACAATGTCGGCACGCGGAAACACAGAGAGCCAAGCAGAGAGGAAAAGGCAAGCGGCGTCACCCAGCTCGGGGGGGAGGGTGGGGGGGGAGGCCAGGCGGGCGAGAGGGCCAAAGATGGTGCCTCCGCGGAAACGCCGAGTGCCATAAAGTTATCGACAAGAATGCCAAGCAGCCCCGAATATTTTCATGTTTCCCGAGGAGGCAGCGAGGAAATGGGATGTCGAGGCACTGCATTGAGAAGTTGGTGCCGTGACTTGAAAGTGATTTACGTGGGAAAGCTCTTACGTTATGAGGTTATGGGGGTTCGGCAAGGTTGTATACTGACTGACTGGAGAAATTGGAAAGGAGGAACCAGGGAATAATGTAACGCCATGCTTGTGTACGGTAAACATTATGGCACTTAGACAGTCTAAGAAACGCCATGCAGCCTTTGCGTTGAGGTTATGGGATTCGTTGGGGTTGCATACTGACTGACTGGAGGGGAGAGGAACTAAGAGAGTAACCAAGGAACATAACGGCATGCATGTGTAGGCTGATCATCATTGCACTGCGACCCTCATGCCTTGAAAAACGGTCTAGGAAACGTAATGCTGCCCTTGCGTTTTGAGGTTACGGGGTTCGGTAGGGCTGTATACTGACTGACTGGAGAATGAAGACGAGAGAAGAATTTGGGAATATACCGTCATACTTGCGTTGGCTTTACATTATTATGCTACGACCATCATGCCTTGAAAAACAGTCTAGGAAACGCCATGCAGCTTTTGCGTTTTGAGGTTATGGGGTTCGGTAGGGCTGTATACTGACTGACTGGAGAATGAAGACGAGAGAAGAATTAAGGAATATACCGTCATACTTGCGTTGGCTTTACATCATTATGCTACGACCCTCATGCCTTGAAAAACAGTCTAGGAAACGCCATGCAGCTTTTGCGTTTTGAGGTTATGGGGTTCGGTAGGGCTGTATACTGACTGACTGGAGACTGTAGAGAAAAACTGGAGAATATACCGCCATACTTGCGTTGGCTTTACATTAATATGCTACGACCCTCATGCCTTGAAAAACAGACTACGAAACGCCATGGCTCACAATCGGGACCAACAACAAACAAAGGATAAGACCCAAAACAACAGCTCCATAATTTGGCTCCGGCAGCTATGCAAACACCCCCGAAAAATCAATAGCATATTAATAGAGAAAAAAAGGGGGTGGGGAGGTTGAGGGGGTGAAACTGGGCGCTTGCAGTATATGAGTTCGCGTGTGGTCGGCCGCAAGCAAGCAGGAAGGAATGAGTTGGTGGGCGAGGTGCCAGAATATTTGGAGCGTCAGAATAAACCAACATAAACCGAGATGTATGCGATGCAGCGGCGGTGGTGGGGTTGTTGCTACCTCCACCGGGCTTTCGGGCTCGTGTTTCCCTCTTTGCAGACAGACGAGCTAGCAAGGGAGTGGCCAGGGCCGGCGTGCGCTGCGGGCTGAGTCACGCCGCTTGAGGTTGCACGCGCACAAGCACCATCCAGTACATGGCCACAAGCACGGACGCCCAGCGAGGCACGTGCACGAAGAACAGTACACACGCCTGCTTAAAAGTGTTCACCCCTCACGCACACCCACACAAAGGCAGGCAGGCAAGCACGCACCCACACCCACGTAATGAGCAGTAATAGGACGAATGTATGCAAGCAATCTAACGACAGGAAGGAGGGTAAGCAGGCAGGATGGAAGGGAGGCAGGGAGGGAGGGATGGTTAGAGGCTGAGGTACAGACAGGGGAGACCGGCCGGCAGGCAAACAAACCAGACAGACGGACGCACGCACAGGAACGCACACCCACGCACGCACGAACGCACACCCACACCCACGCCGTCTGTCCCAACTTAAAGGTGAACACCGGTACAGCATCGTCGCTCCGAACAGAAAAAAGGGACTACCACAACCTCCCCTACCGGACAGACTCCTCCCTCCATCCTTCCCTCCCTCCTCGCCGTCTCTCCCCAACCCTTTCCTCCCTCCAGGCAACCCTCTTCTCATCCCCACGCCAACCCTCTCCCGCCAGCTCTCGTCTCCTCTCCTCCACCGGGTAAGGAATCTGAACCTCTCTTCCTCCCGCCCTCGTGTTGTCATCCAGGCTGCTGCCCCGCCGATGCCCCTCGCCCTCCAGAAGTCACCAGATACCCCCACTTCCTGCCGCCTCCACCACCACCACCACCATCACCACCACGCCACACCTCGACCGGCATGCCAGGAGAATCTTCCCCCGCCTCCTCCTCCCCGTGGGCAGAGGCACCTTCACCACCTCGCACAGGCACTGGAGAAGCCTTGGTCTGCTTAGGGGCAAGCCTTGTGTCAGGCTATTGTGATGCCAACGAACTCTTTCTTTGTTCACCAGTGTAAAGGGTCCTTTTTTTTTTTTCCTCCATGGAGGCAAGGGTTATGCCATCTTGCACCTGCTGCTCTGGATTTCTTCACCTGCCTTTCCTTTACCTTACCCAGACACACAGCTATTACGAAATGACGCTCAGGCTCTCTATGGAAGGCGTACACGCTTCACAGGGCGCCTTCAGGAGGGTTTTACCCCTTACCCTGAGGCCACGGGGTCGGCGGTGCTTCCAGGGGCCGCTGCCCTACCCTGCCTAGGTAGCTAAGCCACACACACCTGCATGCACATACACCTGAGGCCCGCGGTAATGACTCACCTTCGTCTGAGAGAGGAGGGGGCGAGAGAAGGTAATGCTGTGGACGCCACGGAAGGTAGGCTGAGACTGTTGGTGGGAAAGTCGGGTTGAGTTTGCCGCCGCCTCCGCCGCCACCCGCCCACCCACCAGAGTTGCCAGCTCGCCTACACCTCCATTTTTTTTCTCTGGCCGCTCGCCCCCCACTGAAATAATCCCCACTGCCTAAGTTAATGCTCACAGCCTCAACACATTCCACTGGATGACTATAAAGCAGGCTTTCCCTGAGCAAAGGCTCTATCCACGCTCATTTTCCAAGCCGACGAAGAGCCTGAGACTCATCCGGCGGGAATCACCTTTTTGAAACCAGGTAAAAAACGAAAATAACTCAAATTTCATGACAGGTTACGAGCAACACTCCTCTGCATGGCCAGTGTGCTGCTTCGCTCCAGTGTACGTGTGACCTAGAATACTGCAATACCGGATATATCTTGGACACGATGCCACAGCCCTGCCCCGATACATTCATTGCGGAAAAGTATTATACAACCAAGATGGAAGAGCCGGCCAGGTGACGGCGCGCCCCGCTGCCAGACGCCGCTCCAGCCCCATCCCTTCGTGCACCAGACGGGTCAATCTCAAGGTGTTTTGTGTGCGCGTGGTTTCCTATGACCCTCCCGGGCACCCACAATGTTGCACTGGCACACGATAATGCCAACAGAGACGAGACGTACGTGGAAAATAAATAAAAGAATATCCTTTCCATGGTTTTGTGTTCGTCGGGTTACGCAATGGACTTGGTAACAGTGGCACAGGACGAGCTGTTGCTGATGCTGCCGCTCTAAATTAGTTTAGCACGACCTCCGTCTGTCTACTCTGACTTCAATATTAACAGCCAAAATTTGCATGTACCCTTTTCACTGCTCGCGAGCTCATCAACGTGCATTTATGCCGGGAGAATACTGAAGTTACGTTAATGACGAGTACTGTTCATATATATATATATATATATATATATATATATATATATATATATATATATATATATATATATATATATATATATATATATATGTGTGGCAATGTAATAATAATAATAATAATAATAATAATAATAATAATAATAATAATAATAATAATAATAATAATAATAATAATAATAATAATAATAATAATAATAATAATAATAATAATAATAATAATAATAATAATAATAATAATAATAATAATAATAATAATAATAATAATAATAATAATAATAATAATAATAATAATAATAATAATAATAATAATAATAATAATAATAATAATAATAATAATAATAATAATAATAATAATAATAATAATAATAATAATAATAATAATAATAATAATAATAATAATAATAATAATAATAATAATAATAATAATAATAATAATACTTCCACTACTGCTACTACTACCAATAATAATAATAATAATAATAATAATAATAATAATAATAATAATAATAATAATAATAATAATAATAATAATAATAATAATAATAATAACTTCAACAACAGTAATAATAACACAATTCGGCACGTTCCATGACTTGGTGTTCTTATCCTCCGAAAAGCTTAAGACACAGACTGACCCCCAAGACTTCAAGGCCAGCAGTAGTAGCAGGAGGCGGCCTGACCTGCTGGCACACACACTACACCGACATGACGGCTTGCAAAGTAATACGCTCCCTCCACCTGTATTCTTTTGCCCGCAGATTAAATTTTCATGCGTGCTGCCTTGAGGGAGAGAAAAGTGGGGTTGGCGATCACGCAGGGAGGCGCCTCATAAGACCAGCACATGCCAGCTACGATGAGGCACGCGTTTGCTTCGAGGCCCCGACACGAAGAGAGAGAGAGAGAGAGAGAGAGAGAGAGAGAGAGAGAGAGAGAGAGAGAGAGAGAGAGAGAGAGAGAGAGAGAGAGAGAGAGAGAGCGTGTGTGTGTGTGTGTGTGTGTGTGTGTGTGTGTGTGTGTGTGTGTGTGTGTGTGTGTGCGGGGGTCAGATATGTGCCAACCCGGTGACCTTGCCTACTGGGTGGTCATGAAAATGTAAGAAAAAAAAAATCTGTTTGTCACTATTAATGCATTACGTGCAAAAAACAACCTTCTTTTTATTGCATTTCCTCCTTTCATTACCTCAAATCTTGTTCAAGAAGGAGGGAGTATCACGACACCCCAGGACTTTTTTTTTTTTTTTTTTTTTTTTTTTAGGGGCATCTTCTATTTTATTCATAGGAGCAGCATGTTACGGATTTTGTTTATTATGAGTTTGGTCTACCTCCTTTAACTTCACACACACACACACACACACACACACACACACACACACACACACACACACACACACACACACACACACACACACAGACATACGCTGTAAATCCGGGAGTTTTAGAAAAGGAACCAACACAATACAAAGGACAACCAACTCAGCTTTCTAGACACAAGGCAATCAATGAGAGCTTACCGTGACAACAACGTGAGTCACAGCGGCACATACCATTCACGGAACTACAATATTAAATAATTTTCACAGACGGGGCACTGCAAACTTTACTCTAGTTCGGGTAAATATAAACACGGAGGAAACACACACACACACACACACACACACACACACACACACACACACACACACACACACACACACTAGACTAGACTACGTGAAAGAGAAAACATATATATAACATTAATTTGCACTCCATGCAGCCTTTACGCCATACTGTTTTGAACGAACAACAAAAAGATATATATAGATAGATTTTGAGAGAGAGAGAGAGAGAGAGAGAGAGAGAGAGAGAGAGAGAGAGAGAGAGAGAGAGAGAGAGAGATTTGGGATTATAGGCACAGTTCCAGACGAGCAGAGCACACACACACACACACACACACACACACACACACACCCTCGCTAAGTAGATCCTTCACAGCGGCGGGGGAATAACTAATGCACCGCCCTGTCGATACGGAAACATTTGGGTATCGGAAGGTTTCGATCCCCTCCCCGGAGTGTCGGCCGCGAGGGGGCGAGTGTATGCTGGACCGAGTTCGATGCCACTTGTTTGGGCTAACGTGAGAGAGATGAGGAAACTGCTTATACCAAGACTCGCCCCTGAGATTGTTTGTGTGTGTGTGTGTGTGAGAGAGAGAGAGAGAGAGAGAGAGAGAGAGAGAGAGAGAGAGAGAGAGAGAGAGAGAGAGAGAGAGAGAGAGAGAGAGAGAGAGAGAGAGAGAGAGAGAGAGAGAGACGCTCATCGACATATATGTATTCAATTGCAATATGTAAGATGTAAAAATAAATAAAGAAGAGAGAGAGAGAGAGAGAGAGAGAGAGAGAAATTCCTCACGTCATCAAACACTGGAATTTGGGGCAATAAATCGTACACAATTTTCGTGTCTGTCGCTGTTTGTCTGTCTGCTTGCCGTTCTGTCTGTCTTTCTATTCGTTTGTTTGCCTATCTGTCTGTTTCTTTCTGTCTGTTTGTCGCCATGCATATATTTCTCTCTCTCTCTCTCTCTCTCTGTGTGTGTGTGTGTGTGTGTGTGTGTGTGTATTTACCTACTAATCAGCGGTTGTATTTATCTAAGCGTTAAGTAAAGGAAATGAGGAGCACTCGTGAGGTCTCGTTCCCATGTGTGAGTGTATTTACCTATTTATGGTGTATAAGGCCTGTGCTAAACTCGGATAGTCCTTTCTCTTTGTCTATATTTGTCCAACCTCTCCTTTATGTGATGGACACTCCTCGCCTCCACAATTTCCTTTAGACCATTCCACTCATCTACACTCTGTATGGGATATCGCACTTCTTTTTTATCCTTCAGACATGTTCCCTTTTCAGCTTCTTACTGTGTCCTCTTAGGCCCCTCCTCCCCTCTTCCTTTGTCTTGGTACTTCACAAGTCCGAACCGAGCAATTCATTGTCATAAATTGGTTCTATCAGTTCTTCACAACATTCCCTTAATACTTGGCCCGATATATCATTTGGGCCCATTGCCTTTCTGCCATTCAGTGACTGCATAAGGTTTAATAAATCATTTATGTCCACATCTATGTTTTCCATTTTTTAATTTCTTCCTCCTGTCGTCATGGGATCAAATTTAGACTAATTTTTTAATTCCTTTTGAAAACTTTTAATAGGTTAATGCTTCAATGATCTATTTCCCAGCATATACCTGCTCATCATCCCTTATCCTTATCACACTCTCATTCTTTTTAGTCAACTCTTAAGGTATTTATAGAACAATTCTGGTTCGTCCTTACATTCTTCCACTATGTTCTTTACATATTTTTTTCTTCCTCTCTTCTCACTATGTTAAATGTTTATATCTTCCTCTGTGTGTGTGTGTGTGTGTGTGCGCGTGTGTGTGTGTGTGTGTGTTCTAAAATGCCATTCTAAAATAAAAACACAAGGGAAAATGAATTGCTTAGTCACACCAATTTCGCGTTTTCTGTGTGCGAGCCAAGCGTGTGTGTGTGCGTGTGTCTGTGTGTGTGTGTGTGTGTGTGTGTTCTCTCCCGGCGCTGAACCAGATCAAGTGGGTTACGGCGGTCCGCTTTCCCTTTCTTGGCGCTGAAGGCAAGTTCTCTCTTCCCATTCCGCAATGCCAGACTGCGATAAAAGTGAAGTGACTCCCAAATACACTTTTATTTTCTTTACTAATTCAACAGATAAGAAACATATATGCACTCCTTTGTCTGCAACGCCGACGTGAAACTCGGTGGTGCAGCATATATAAATATACGAGAGAGAGAGAGAGAGAGAGAGAGAGAGAGAGAGAGAGAGAGAGAGAGAGAGAGAGAATGATTAGATATAATACTTAAGGGACATCTTGACTGACTGATGAATAGCTAGACATTTAATTAGACTGAATCATTGATAGTTAAATGAATAACTTAACAAATATAGAAAGATAGACATTGATAGTTTGATAGAGATATGGATAGGTAAGTAGATAGCCAGATGGGTAGGTATATAGATAGGTAGACAAATAGATAAATGTTGTGCGAAATGGTTGAGAGAGAGAGAGAGAGAGAGAGAGAGAGAGAGAGAGAGAGAGAGAGAGAGAGAGAGAGAGAGAGAGAGAGATTGCATTACAGAGGAATTAGGACTCCTGCAGCGGCGGAGGTCAATTCGGGTGAAGCATTCTTGGGTGATTGCACTCCTCTATCCCCGTCGGGTGTCGGGTCGTATGGGGAACGGCCGCGCCCCCCCACACACGCCGCCCCGAGCTTCATCCTAGTCGCCCAAGAAGCCTCATCACCTCTCCCTTCTGCTTTGGGCCGAGATACCGATACAAAACTGAACTCTCTAGTCTCTGCACTTAATTCTATGTAGTGATTATACGTTTTCTTTCTTTTCCATCCTCCGGTATTATCAGACGTCACTTTCTGCCCGGGTTTGAGGTGTTGTATTATCCGTAGTATTGCAATGGGAGAGCAGTGCATAGGTAAGGGTAAGACAATGCAAATCGATGTAAGGCGCGTTAAAGGTGCTCAAACCACTTCGCAATGCATGGCAATAAACACAAATCAAGTAATGAGGGTAGTGGATGGTGGACAGTGGATGAAAGGCTGGTGTAGTGTGTGCAAAAGTAGAAGCAGTAGTAGCTTATGGTAGTTTAGAGTTGAAATGACCGCGTTCCTCCCTCAAAGAAAGTATATGAGCTTTTTTTTGTTTCCTTTTTTTACGTCTTCGCTTGTGGCGCCGATAGGCTTCGTAGTAGGGCCTGATGGTCGGTCCCAGCTCGTTGTGGCGTAGGCAAGTGTTTATAGTGGCGCCCTCTTGCAATGGCTCATGCTGCTCCCCGGAGCTCATCTTTGATCCTTGCAAAGTAGTCGTCGTCAGTATGGGCTGCTTGTAAAGTTACTATTGCAAATGTGTTTGTTGTTGTTGTTGTTGTTGTTGTTGTTGTTGTTGTTGTTGTTGTTGTTGTTGTTAATGAAGAGAAAGATATATTTTTATACATACGGGAGCGATCTCTAAAAATACAATAAAAGTATAAAATAAAATCTATCATTTCAATTAAACGTATACAAATTGAATATGTTTTTTTTATCCTGTTGGTGCAGACGGGACAGATGCAAAGTAATGAAGGATGTTACTCTGATGCATTTTTACGAAAAAACATTTGCAACAAACGCTCGGGCGCAGGGCCACACACACACACACACACACACACACACACACACACACACACAGTAGTGCAGGAGGCTGTGGTGATGGTTGTCAAGTAAAATATCTTCGTAGCATAATTTATGTAAAACTTGAGACGTAAAAGTGATCCCTCGCCCTGCCCGTCTACTGTCATCACCTTTCCAACTTTCCTGGACTCTATGGAAGCCATCATTGACGGATATTTCGTTCATTCATTTAAGTTATTAGGGTGAGATAACAATGGAATCATGACTGACGGTGAAGACCTCAACAACCTTTGATTCACAAAATGACTGCATAGGAACTCCAAAGAGTCTGAAAGAATGTCTGAAGATGAATATGAACAAAACGCAGATAACGTTTAATAATTAATCAGTTGGCAGGACAATTAGTGATGATGGGGAACGAAACATTCGAGAGAGGGGAGGAGTAAACATTTAGCGCAGGCCCTGCCCACGAAAAGGAAATCAGAAACATAATTGGAAAGCTTTTGGTAAATATTGTATCATGAATAGCAACCTGCCACTCTCCCTCAAGAGAAAGGCGTACAATAAATGTGGTCTGCCAGTCATAATGCATGGTTCAGAAACCTGGCGTCTCATTAAAGCTCGAAAGAGAAAGCTGAGAAGCATATACAGATGGATAGAGAAAAATGCTGAGTAAAACATGGAGACAGGAAGCAAGCGTCATGGATTAGAGACCAGGAAGAAGGTGGAGATATTGTCATTATGAGTTAGAATACTGATAACAGATGGACAGCCAAAGCAACATTGTGGCAACACAGAAATTGCAGAAGTTTGCAGACAAAGAACAAGTAGAAGATGAGGAATAAAACCTACACCTGCAGACGGAAGATGTTAATTTATCAAACAATTTCGGTGGACATTGCCACCATCCACAGAGGTAAGAGGATAGAGATGAAGTCTCTCCAGCCTCTTACCAGTGAAGATGATGGCAGTGTCAACCGAAACTGTTTGGTAAATATACATCTTTCGTCTGTAAGTGTGGGTTTTATTCGCATCAAGATCACGTCAGTGTGAAAAATCTCAAAAGGTGAAGATGAAGTTAGGGCACAGCCAGAACAGGGTGGAGTATTCTAACGACAGACAGAGATAGGTTGGCGGATGATGGGAAAGGTCTTTGGGCCATATTTTTAAACCTTTCTGCGCCCAAGAACACGTAATTTACTAGTCTTTCGTGGGAGTTTAGGGCATTTCCAGGGGTACTTTTATGACCCTGGTGGTAGTCTGAGCCTTCTGCTGTACCGTGAACCTAAAAGAACCACTCATTAGAACTCGATTACCCTCCTTTTTAGCCTCTGGAAATAGTTGGTGTGAGAGGGTGGGAGCATCTGACAATACCAACCTTTGCGTATCAGATAACTCGTAATGGCTGATGCTGATGATTATTATGCATATACAGCGTTATTTGTAAGGGGAGGAACACTGTTTACTGAATGATTATATTTACGACTTTCACATCAACTGGAACGAATATGATTTTGCACAGGTTAACAACAGTGTGTGTGTGTGTGTGTGTGTGTGTGTGTGTGTGTGTGTGTGTGCAGCCCCTTTCACTGCCTAGACGGAAGGACATCAGATCAGCCCCACTGCCCGCCGCCGCCTATGATGCATGTATGCACACCCCAGCCTCCACAGCCACGCGAGAATGCCGATGATGACTGAGGCGATGACGACCCTGAAGACTAAGAAGGGCGTGTGGCGAGGCCCGGAGGCAACACTTAAATAAATATACTGGGTGTAGAAAGTTTAAATATCTCGGAGGAGGAAGAGCGAAAGTAAGATCATAGAAAACATTGACAGATGGTGGATAGACAGATACATAAATAGATAGATAGAAAGATAGACAGAATGTGTGTGTGTGTGTGTGTGTGTGTGTGTGTGTGTGTGTGTGTGTGTGTGTGTGTGTGTGTGTGTGTGTTGCATGTAGATGTACAGCCTACGTACGCTTGCTGGATGGGTATACCGGTGAAAGGGAAAGGGAATGAGCAACCTAAGGGACAAGAATTTCAAGCAGGACAATCCCATGTGATCTGCCAGCCAGGAGTGATGAAGCAATGGCAGTAAAAAATAAATAAATAAATAAATAAATAAATAAATAAATAAACAGATCAAGCCCGTATTTTCAAGATGAAGCAATGACAGTAAAAAAAAAAAAATAAATAAATAAATAAATAAACAGATCAAGCCCGTATTTTCAAGATGAAGCAATGACAGTAAAAATAAATAAATAAATAAATAAAAAAGTTAAGGCCCATATTTTCAGACACTTTCGACTCTCACAACAAATATTTCCAAAGGCCACAAAGGAGTATAGCCGGGTTCTCATGAGTGCTGTTTTCACATTCACGGTGCGGAAGCCTTGTCAAACTATCACAAGGCTCGAAAAACTACCCATGGACATACTATAGCAACCTCTACAAAAGCCTTATCAGATGTGGGTGTGAAAGCCCGGAATGTTGAAGAAGATGGGCTTTGTGAAATTGATGAGCCAAGAGAAAACGGAGAAAACCTGAGAACGAAGAACAACACCGAAATAAGAAAACATAACGAAGACGAAGAACCGAATAAAACAGCCCGCATGGAACAATAATGAAGTGAGGATCAATTATAGATGAAACAACAATAAAAGGAAGAGAAAACGATGAGGTGAGGGAGAGCTATAGATGAAACAACAATGAGACAAAGGAAGAACACGAAGTTACCAAAATACCACGAAACACGGAAGCAAAAATAAATGAGAGAAACGACAGTGAAGTGAGGGTCAAGTGAGAGTGAAGTGAGGGTCAATTATAGATGAAACAACAATAGAAGGAAGAGAAAACGATGAGGTGAGGGAGAGCTATAGATGAAACAACAATGAGACAAAAGAAGAACACGAAGTTACCAAAATACCACGAAACAAGGAAGGAAAAAGAATTGAGAAAAACGACAGTGAATTGAATAACAAGTACGTAGACAAGAAGTAAGATAAATTTTGAGGTCAAGAATCAAGGTAACGATCAAGGCATTTGGAAAGCAAGCAAGGAAGCAATAGAATAAAATGTTCCTTGTATGTTGAAGAGAGAGAGAGAGAGAGAGAGAGAGAGAGAGAGAGAGAGAGAGAGAGAGAGAGAGAGAGAATGGTACAAGATATGAACGTGTATGCAGCTAGAAAATGAAGGTTGCTGGAAGGAAAGATTAACAACAGACAATTTCATTTCGAAGGCCAGAAAAAGGAGATAGAGAGTTTGTGCTTGACAGGAGAAAGTGAAGGGGAGATAAGAGAAAGGAGGAGGAGATCACATGTATTGATGGAGAGAGAGAGAGAGAGAGAGAGAGAGAGAGAGAGAGAGAGAGAGAGAGAGAGAGAGAGAGAGAGAGAGAGAGAGAGAGAGAGAGAGAGAGAGAGAGAGAGGAAAGTCAGGGAGTTTATACATATTCCTATACATACGGAAGGACGAAGGCGTATCCAGAATGACCATCAAGTGTGTAACGTCCTTTTTGACACATAGAATAAAGAAGAAATAAAATAAAAGAAAGGAAGAAAGAAAAAAGAAAGAAAAGAAAGATAAAATAAAGAAGAAGAAATAAAATAAAATAAAGAAAAAGAGAAGGAAAGAAAGATAACTAGATAAAGAAAATAAATAGAGATAGATAAAAAGAAAGAAAGAAAGAGAGTAAGAGAGAAGGAAGGAAGGAAAGAAAAATCATAAAGGTAAAACTTCTTCTGGGGATAATATCTGACCCTTCACGACACTTAGCTAAATGTGTGACCCGCCTTATAGCGTTTTTTTACATCGAAGGGGACAGTTCTAGGACAAAAGAAAAACGTAAGAGAAAAATCCCCAAATCACCGGTCCTCCAAAACAAACATATATAAGTTTCAAAGAGTACTAAAAAAAAGGCTGTAGAGTTGTCTTGATACTCCCCTCTGGAAAGCACTCAAGTCGTAGGAAGGAGGAAGTACTACAGACAAAAGAAGGATGATTCAGACAAAAGAAAACAATTAAAATAAAACTCACCGATTCTTTTTCATCATCTTCTCCTTCTTCTTCTTCTTCTTCGTCTTCCCCTTCTGGCAAATATAATCGAAAGCACTCAAGTCGTAGGAAGGAGGAAGTACTACAGACAAAAGAAGGATGATTCAGAAAAAGAAAACAATTAAAATAAAACTCACCGACTCTTCTTCTCCTTCTTCTTCTTCGTCTTCGTCTTCCTCTTCAGGCAAATATTCAACCCTCTGCCGGAGAGAGAAAAAAAAAAAAAAAAGAATCCATTGTAACATTAAAACTGAAAGTAGGAACAAATCATCACTTCTCAATTAACTGAATGATGGATGATGCAAACGAAAAAAAAATATCTCAAAGCATTTCAAACTCTTATCAATAAACTCTAGTAACCCGAATCGCCAGCGTTCATTACAGCGTGAAAAATGAGATAAATACACAACATGGCTCATTCTGTAACATTCTATAAACACTTAGAAGGGGGAAGCAGGGGGAAGGGGAGAGACAGAGAGAGGGGGGAGAGGGGCAAGGGGAAATAGAGAGATGGGTAAGAAGGGGAAATGGGAAGAGGAGCGCGGGGGAAAATGGGGGAAGGGGAGAGAGAGCGGAGGAAAAGGGGGGAAGAGGGAGAGAGAGAGAGAGAGAGAGAGAGAGAGAGAGCGGGGGAAGAGGGGGGGAAAGGGGGAGAGAGAGAGGAGGAAGAGGGAGGGAAGGGGGAGGTAGGAAAAAACAAGAATGAGGAAAAAATTAGGTAAGATTCAACAGAGCAACTCAAACTCCTTCACACCTCACACACCGCCTTGAACACGCCCTTGAGACAGACACATAGATACACAAATAGGTAAACAGAGAGACACACATAGATAGATAGATAGATAGATAGACAGATAGATAAATAGACAGATTGATGTAGATAGATAGATAGATAGATAAATAGATAGATAGACAAATAAAAAGGTAGGAAGATATATAGATAAATAGATAGATGGATAAGTAAGCAGATAGATAAATAGATAAATAGATGAGAGAGAGAGAGAGAGAGAGAGAGAGAGAGAGAGAGAGAGAGAGAGAGAGAGAGAGAGAGAGAGAGAGAGAGAGAGAGAGAGAGAGAGAGAGAGAGAGAGAGAGAGAGAGAGAGAGAGAGAGAGAGAGAGAGAGAGAGAGAGAGAGAGAGAGAGAGAGAGAGGAGGAGGAGGAGGTGGAGTAGGAGAAGGAGGAGGAGGAGGAGGAGGAGGAGAAGGAGGAGGAGGCGGAGGAGAGTTCTTTCGTCACTACAAACATGAGTGCGGGAGGAGCAAGGTTACAGAGGCATTGACGGCGGACGGGAATACTTAAGAAGGAAGGCGACTCGCTCCTACAAAGGCTGCCCATGAAGAGAGGGAAGTATTACGAAAATCTGTGCGGGTGAAACAACAAATGAATAGATGAATAAATAGGTGAATAAATAAAGGTGTAGAGTATAAGTTTGTCTTCTTTCTGTTTTCTTTTTCAATCTACAAGAGGAATTTACAGGTTTTAGTGTGGAGTGATGAATGCTTTGAATGGGAAAGATTTAATGTCGAAAAAAGATATATGGTGCTGAAAGAATGAATGAATGGATATATAAATAGAAAAGTGAATTGGTTTGTTGTGTGGGTGACTAAAGAAAGAAAGAAAGGATAAAAGAATGAAAAGAAAGAAAGAAAGAAGGAAACAGAGAAAGAAAGAAAGAAAGAAGACGGAAAGAAGGAAAGAAACAATAAGAAAGGAAAGCAGAAAGGAAAGAATAAGGAAAGGAAAAAAGAAAGAAAGAAAGAAAAAGAAAAAAATAATGAAAAGCAGGGACAAGGAAGAAAGAAAGGATAAAAGAAAGAAAAGAAAGAAAGAAAGAAAAAAAAAGAGAAAGAAAGAATGAAAGAAAGAAGGAAACCGAGAAAGAAAGAAAGGAGACGTAAAGAAGGGAAAGCAGAAAGGAAAGAAGAAAAAGGAAAAAAAGAAAGAAAGAAAGAAAGAAAGAAGGAAACAGAAAAAGAAAGAAAGAAAAAAAGAATGAAGACGGAAAGAAGGAAAGAAAGAAAAGAAAGGAAAGCAGCAAGGAAAGAAGAAAGAAAAAAAAGAAAGAGAGCTAGAAAGAAAAAAAGAAAGGAAAGCAGAAACAAAACAATAAAAACAAACAATTAAACCAAACAAACAAACAATTTTTCTTCCTGTACACAAGTTAAAGGAGATCAACAAACAAGAAATAGTTATAAATGCCAGTCAGCCAGTCAGCGCCGGGACTCTTCGGCGGCATCTCTATTAGCAACGGCACGCGACCAGCATCACCGCGCCTCTAACGAACGGCTCATTAGCGCGGCGAGTCTGCACGTCATCCAGGGTGCCGCTCGCCTAAAAAATCATTCACGTACAAGGTCGTTACGTCGATGGAGCAGAAATGACTTAAAGCGCCAATCATATAAACAACAGAGGGGACGTTTTAGGTGCAGCCAGAAAGACGAAGCAAGAAATAACAAACAAGGACAGCGATAGCGATTGTGTGTTAATTAAGAGATATGTACCTTAAAAAAAAAAGGAACAAATTACTAAAGACGTCAGCCACAAAATCAACAACAACAAAAAGTCTGGAGCAATTAAAATACAGTAAGGATGCAAGTTAAATTGATGAAAAGTCGGTTCGGCTGCACAGACATAACAAATTACCAAAGTTGACAGCCATGAAAATAAGTGTATTCTGGAGTAATTAAGACAATGATAATAAAAATAGTATCATCAGCGCCCTTTAAGAGGCTCTTCCAAAAAGCTTGCTACAAAAAAAGTCAATTAGGTAACATTAGCGGAACAGAAATTACATAATCTTACGGTTTTTTTTTTTTTAATAATTTGTTGCGAGAGAACGAGGAAGCTGTGGTGGGCAGACCGTTTCAGAGTTTACAAATTCAAGTGACGATGGTTTGAAAATGTCAGTGAGCATGTGAATATGAAAGATTGCAAAATGAAAATGAAGGCGTGCACTGGAGCAACTTATATTAAAACTTGTGCAAGGAGAGCTTTTTCAGAACCTAATAAACAATGAAAGCGATGACGAAGTTAATTATTAAAACAGTTAACTCTTGCATAAGTAAGATGTGGATAATAAAGGAATCAAGAGTGCTCAGTCGTTTGCACAGTGAGACTCTTGGAAAGACTACCTTTATTTTTTTTTTACAGCAACAACAACAACAAAAAAGCCCGCTAGGCGCTGCTCCAAACTGACTAACTGATTTATGCAGTGAGATTATTACTGACGACATAATTTTCATACTCACACTAATTTCTAGATAGAGCACCAACCGAGAAGACCAGACGGCGAGATACTAACGAAAAAACAAAAGAAAATCAGACTACGAGAAAATGTGAAGGACTGAGACTTCTCATTCGAGGCGTGAATAAAAAAAAAAAGGGAACGGATAGACCCAAAGACTACGCTGTTATAAGATGTGAGTGAGTGAGAGGGAGCCGCCCCTCCACCCGAGACAATTATTATAATCATGAGGGGTGAGATCCTTGGGGGCAAGCTACACGGAGGGTGAATACGACCCCGGCGCAGAGCAAGCATCGGGGAGGGTGCAAGAGGAGTGATTGAGACGCTTGGACCAAAAGGTGTAAGATTTAACCTGGTAGCTGCAGGGATCATGTTTCTTAAAGGCCCCTCTAAGCGAGAAAAATGAGAAAAAATCATCACTCACGCAGAGCATTTCATAATATATATCAAAGCATTTGCGATCAGTTTATACATCATATATTTTGGGGGGTTTATATCATGGCAAAAATGTGGCCTGTCGCTGGTAGACGGTAAAGCCACAAATTTGGCCCGTCGCTGCTACCGGGTTAATGGAAGGGTTAGAAAGAAGGATGCCATTTTCAGTTGATATCAAGTACGCAGAGTCTAACGATAAAGATGACAGCTAAGTTATGAAGGGAGAAAAACGAGTAGGCTAGTTGTTTGAAATATTCTGTTTGCGACGTTTTTTTATACATATCATCAGAGGACATTTGATTCCCCTTCCACTATTTATGATTGAGAGAGAGAGAGAGAGAGAGAGAGAGAGAGAGAGAGTACTATGGTTGTTCAAGGGAGAGAGGGAGAAAAGGGAGGAAGGAATGGAGGAAAGGAGAGCCAAAGAAAACTAATAATTAACCAGGAAAGTAAGAGAGAGAGAGAGAGAGAGAGAGAGAGAGAGAGAGAGAGAGAGAGACGGACAGACAGACGGCACGTAGTTGGAATCAAGCCTCGGAGTAACAACTGAAGGAGGGTTTTACAAATTGAATCTCCTCCGGCAAGTCTCTCCTCGAGCCGTCTATCCTAACACTCGCCCTGATCGCTCCTCCAGTTCTATCAGTCTCCGAAGCGTGTCTGCCTTTAACTCTTATTTTCTTTTTTTCGGTTGTGGGACGTCATCGATCAATACGGGGCGCCATTCAATACAGATTTGGGGGTCCGCCCGACATGGTTTATCTCCCAATGTGATCCTACTTGAAGGGACTAGTATGGCTTCATTAATTTAACTTTACCCGAGGGAGGGAGCGCCGCCATACCTATCTCTCCCCTACTAAAAAAAGAATGCCGTAATTGATCCTCGAGTTTGCGGACATGGTGAAGACACTGATCGCCTCCAACCCCTTTTTTTTTAATCCACGTATATGTATTAGTAGTACTTTAGAATTAAGCAGCAAACAGGTTATATTTGTGAAACGAAAAAAAGTTATTGGAAAGGAAGAATGTTCGCTTCATACCTTATTTTTATTGCACTTTATAATTAGGCAGCATAGAGGTTATATATCTGAAACGACAAAGTTATATGAAAGGAAAGAATGTAGTGTCGATATTTAGAAAGGATTGGTGATGGAGTGATGAGTAAAGATAAAAAGAAAAGTAAGACGAAGTACAAGACCATAAAAGTTAGTCAAATCAAGTGTTAGATCATAAAGTTAGGGGTTAAGAGCCTAAGACTATACCCTTCGCACTATACTCAAGGCCCCGTTTCTGATGCCTTAAGTCAAATCACCCTTAGTTAAGTTAGCCTAAGAGCATACCCTTCGCACTATACTCAAGGCCTCGTTTCTGATGCCTTTAGTCAAATCACCCTTAGTTAAGTTAGCCTAAGAGCATACCCTTCGCACTATACTCAAGGCCCCGTTTCTGATGCCTTTAGTCAAATCACCCTTAGTTAAGTTAGCCTAAGAGCATACCCTTCGCACTATACTCAAGGCCTCGTTTCTGATGCCTTTAGTCAAATCACCCTTAGTTAAGTTAGCCTAAGAGCACACCCTTTGAACTAAACTCAAGGCCCCGTTTCTGATGCCTTTAGTCAAATCACCCTTAGTTAAGTTAGCCTAAGAGCACACCCTTTGAACTATACTCAAGGCCCCGTTTCTGATGCTCTTAGTCAAATCACCCTTAGTTAAGTTGGTCAAGACAAGGGGTAAGGGCTTAAATTAAAGGGTTAAGACTATGAGCACACCCTTCCTACTGTCCCTACTCCCTAGCCTCCGTTTCTGAAGTCCCCCCCGCCCCCCCAACTTCAATGGTCATGGTATTAGACAGGGGTGTATGGTTCCAAGAGTTGGGCAGACAAGCAAACAAGAGGTAAGCGGTGACCAATTTGATGCCTCCAAGACCTAATTATATATTTTTTCACTTTATCTATTTATTTATTCACTACATAAACTATAGATCTTGAAAATGAGGCAAAAGGTGACTATTTTGATGCCTCTATGTATATGTCCTGTTGTATATATTTTTCCCATTTTATTCATCAAGCTATTCATTTGAGGGCTTTTTACCGTTTTTTTCTTCTTTATTTGTGTCCCTGAGCTACTTCATTTACTGTGAGAAAAAAACTAAAACCAATTCTTGAAGCATTTAGGTCAAGGCTACGTGAAGAGTTTTATTAATAGGTGGCTGCGGGGATCATGGCCCCTCTAAGCGAGAAAAAGAAGAAAAAATCATCACTCACGCAAACCATTTCATAATATACATTAACCCATTTGTGATCAGTTTATGCATCATCTAATTTTTGGGGGGTGTTTATACCATGGGAAAAAAATTTGGCCAGTCGCTGCTACACGGTAAAGCCACAAACTTGGCCCATCGCTGCTACACGGTAAAGCCACAAATTTGGCACGTCGCTGCTACACGGTAAAGCCACAAATTTGGCCCATCGCTGCTACACGGTAAAGCCACAAATTTGGCCCGTCGCTGCTACACGGTAAAGCCACAAATTTGGCCCGTCGCTGCTACACGGTAAAGCCACAAATTTGGCCCGTCGCTGCTACACGGTAAAGCCACAAATTTGGCCCATCGCTGCTACACGGGTTAATAGGTGGCGCTGATTAAAAACACCATACGCTATCGAAGCCTTGTTGTAGTAGGTAAACAATGACGCGTCCGGTGTTGTGATGAAGACAGCGAACGAATGGCTTTAATATCCGGCCCAGCCAATTGGTTTGTTGCAGCTAATACGCCACGCAAGGCCGTCTAGTTAATATTAGGATCTGTTGCCGCCCGCTCTATTGATTACGCTGCCGCACCTAATACTCTCTCTGGCGGTAAGGTAAGCAAGGCTGTTTGTTGGTCACGACGAATGAGGGAATGCGTGAATGACGATTGATTGGCTGATTGGTTGAGTTTTGAGTGAGATTGGTTAGTGAGTGAGTGAATGAATGGACGGACGCAGGAGTTAACCCGTACCTTCATTCTTTAATCGCTTTCACCGGTATACTCTGGACAAGCTTTCTTTCGTCTATATTTCCCCCTTCCTGTGACTTAAGCTCTTGCAATAGGGAGGTATCAAGATTCAAGACATCTCTGCTATGCCTGATACTCTCTCCGGCGGTAAGCAAGACTGTTTGTTGGTCACGACGAATGAAGGAATGCGCGAATAGTTATTGATTGGTTAATTCGTTGATTGCTGATTGATTGAGGATTGAGTGAGATTGGTTAGTGAGTGAATGAATGAATGAATTGATGCAGGAGTTAACCCGTACCTTCATTCTTTAATCCCTTTCACCGGTATACTCTTCTGGGCAAGCTTTCTTTCGTCAATATTTCCCCCTTCCTGTGACTTAAGCTCTTGCAATAGGGAAGTATCAAGATTCAAGACATCTCTGCTATGCCTGATACTCTCTCCGGTGGTAAGCAAGACTGTTTGTTGGTCACGACGAATGAAGGAATGCGCGAATAGTTATTGATTGGTTAATTCGTTGATTGCTGAATGGTTGAGGATTGAGTGAGATTGGTTAGTGAGTGAATGAATGAATGCATGCAGGAGTTAACCCGTACCTTCATTCTTTAATCCCTTTCACCGGTATACTCTTCTGGACAAACTTTCCTTCGTCAATATTTCCTCCTTCCTGTGACTTAAACTCTTGCAATAGGGAAGTATCAAGATTCAAGACATCTCTGCTATGCCTGATACTCTCTCCGGCGGTAAGCAAGGCTGTTTGTTGGTCACGACGGATGAGGGAATGCGCGAATAGTTATTGATTGGCTAATTCGTTGATGGCTGATGGATTGATGATTGAAAGACTGGTTGTTGTATAAATGAATGAATAAATGAATGAATGTAAAAGTTAACCTGATCTTCATTATTTCATTCCCTTATTTGGTATACTCTAGACAAGCCTTCCTTTATCTGTATTTCCATCTGCCTACGACTTCAACTCTTTTTCTCAGGGGCGTATCAAGACACCCCTCCTAGCATAATTGACCGACCTTTGCTATTTTGTGTGTGTGTGTCTGTGTTCTTTTTATGGGAGCAGCGTTTTGCAAGCTTTCTATATTGCTATTTTGTTTTTGCCTTTGGTCTGCCTCAGTTACTGTGAAAGAGAATGAATGAATGAATAAACGAACCAGTAAATCAATACATATGCAAAAATACGGTAAAAATGAATGACTTTAGGTTAGGTTGCATACAGACACGAGACAAATGGGAAACTGCAAGGACATGAAGGAAGGGGTGTTGAAGGATATGAACTAGGCGGGACGGAGGGATTGTGGAGGGAAGGAGGTGACGGAGGTGAAGGAGGCAGGGAGGTCTCTAATCACCAATCCCTCCCCCGCCCCCAACACCTCCGCATGACCCCCGTTCACCCCACCACCACCCCGCCAGCCAGCAGCCAATGAGGACGTGCCAATCTTGGTGAGGGTGTATTTGTCGTCCATCAAGCACACCCTCCGCAGCAGCTTGTTCGTACCGACCTTGTTTCGGCTCCCTGCACACACCCGCCTCGCCCACCCTAGCAACGCGCATCCTATAGTGAAACCAAACTGTCGAGTCCGTTTTGGCGTAGGCTCCCGCGGGTCCATTTCTCCCCTCTGCTCTGCCACACAGTCCCAACACCTATTTTTTTCCTATCATATGTTACCTAGAGCTTACATATGAGAGGAAGAGACAGGTGTTGGGACTGTGTGGCAGAGCAGAGGGGAGGAAAGGACCCGTGGGAGCCAATGCCAGACCGGCCTCGACATATTTGGAAGACTATAGGCTAGACGTGCCCTGATAACGAGGACGACGACGACCAGGTGAAAAAGGAATAACATGGAAAATGGGAAAGGTCAAGCCGGGTGTTTAGTATTCCACGGCAAACTATTCTATACCGGAGTGGCCGAAGATTATCCACGTGCTACATATATAACCCTAGCACCCATCACAGGCTCTAAGGCTTATGCTACGGAGATGAGCACCGAGGCCACGCGCAGCTACAGCGTATGCTCCCTGTATGCTAAACTAAATAATCCGAAGTTTGAATGAGACCAGACAAGTGAAGCACCGTCCTTAGCATCAAGAACAAGGCACAACTAAAGAGCAAATACCCCGTCGCTTGCACCGGCTGAGGTTTAATTAATCACCTGAGCACATTAAGGTAGACTGTACACGCGCTACGGACTCACTTACCTATCTATCTATCTATCTATCTATATCTACCTATTCATCCATCTATCTGTCTATCTGTATGTGTCTATAAGGGGACTGTCATGCGCTACGGTCTCGATTACCTATCTGTCTATATGTATGTACCTATTCATCCAACTATCTGTTTATCTATTCATTTGTGTGTCTGTCTTATATTAGAGAACTGTCATGCAAGCTGTGTTAATGCTGTGCCCTTCGAACACATGCCATTTATATTACTATCGGCAGCGCGGGGATGATGAAACAATTCTCACTCCGTATGTGCGTGAGTGATGCGAGAGGAAGGAAAGAGCCAAAAATAAGTATATTCTCGGAAACAACTTACAGCGGAGTGAAACCGACACGGCAGCCGCGGGACATATTCCGTGCCGTCCGTCAATGTGGCGACGCAGATGGCAGCCGTCCTCCCGCGGGGCTCCTCCATGTAATAATAACACTGGCCTGCTGAGCCCCGAAGGACATTTTTTTTCTTGCATGTACCGGCAAAATTTCGAACACTATACGTTTCAAACTATTCACTATTAACCTTAACATACAAGCTTAAGTGTGAGAGTGAAATATCGTCAGGAATTTGTAATATCGAGTGTTTTTGTATGCGTGAACAGAAATAGTCTGTAATACATGGATAAAAAAAAAACATATATATAAATACGAATATAACAAAATGGAGTAAAGCAGAACAATGATAGTATGAAAGTAGAACACCGTCAGGAATTTGAAACACGGATTTTTTTATACGTGAACAGAACTAATCTTAAATAGATGCTTAAAATATTATTAACATAAGGACGAACACAGGAAAATGGAGTAAAGCAGAACGATGATAGTGTGAGAGTAAAAAATCGTCAGGAATTTGTAATGTCGAGTTTTTGTATGCATGAACTGGAATCACCTTAAACAGATGCATGTAAAATTAACATAAGTACGAACATAACATTATGGAGTCAGGCTGAAGTGTGAGAGCAAAACTGTCATCAGGAAATTATAATGTCGAGTTTTTGTATGCATGAACAATAATTACATTTAAAGACAAAAAATAATTAACATGAGTACGAAAGTAACAAAGTGGGGCCGAACCAAATGTTAATAACCTTTGCCAGTGGTCAGTAAATTCAGTAGTCTAGGCCTATCACAGAAGGTAAATGACGCCTATTATCGCCGCCCAGCCTTCACCCGGAGCCCCGAGTCATCGCCCCCGTGACCTCCGAGGAACGGCACAACGGCGGCGCTGGATAAATGTGTCGAGGCGGGGAAAACTTTATCACGAAAACAACACAATACGTCTCTAACTCTAATTCACGTCACGAAACGATACGAGAGAGAGAGAGAGAGAGAGAGAGAGAGAGAGAGAGAGAGAGAGAGAATCAACAAAAAACACTATGCGTCTCACTACTCATTTTATATCACAGAACGAGAGATATAGTGAAAAAACGAAGAGAAAAAGAGGGTATGATTTGACAAGGCCGTGTCGCCGTGTTGGTGGCGTACGTGACTCAGCCACTACCATGAAAATAGCTCTATACAGTACACGCTGCCGCTGCCATCATGCGGGGCAGGGCTCAACACAGTACGTGGGCGGTGGGTGGCCCGGTAAACTAATGAAGCCGCATGACGCCCTTACAGAGATAGATGGAGATAGATAACACTGATAATTATACCAAGGATGTTGTTGTCTTTATTATCTCTCTTGTAGATATGATGAAAAAAAAGGTACAGAATGGATGGAGTAGCGGCCGACAGGTGGCAACAGCTCGCCAGTGCCACTAACGCAACGCGTCATTGCTAAACTTAGCGACCTGCCTGCATTGCCCTTCCCGCGCTTATTCAAGAGCATGTTGCAGGTGACAGATTGTGTTCACGAGTTTATGTAGGTCTGTATCATCGGTACACACTGAATGGTTAATAATGAGGCATTAGGAGGTGCCACGATGGGATTACCGAGGGCGTGGGCGCGGTTATACAGACGCTAGCTGGGCGGCTTGAATCATGAGTAGCGCGCATGACTGACACCGCCCAGAGGAGGCTGCTCGCGAGACACCCGCCGTTGTCAATAGAGCCTTTGAGCTACCTCTTGCAGGCATGATGTACAGCTGCATGACGCGGCACCTTGTCTACGAAAATAAAGGAAGCTGATCCTTGTATGGGCGTCCCCCAATGGAGGCGGCTCTCGAGACACCAGCCGTTGTCAATAATGCCTTAAAGTTACTTCCTGCAGGTATGATGACGGCTGCATGACGCGACGCCTCGTCTGCGGAAATAAAGGAAATTGATTCTTGTAAGGGCAAAGCTAGGACAATGATACCTTAATGGTTCGTTTCCATGTTTTAAGAGTATATTTTTTAGCATTTTTCCTGTCCCATAATGCATTTCGCAGTTTGTGAGCGAGACAAGCAAGCTCAGACTTTCAATGAACAACATTTCCCATGGAGTCATGGACCTCCTGCGTTGTTTATACACATTAAATTTACCACGGAGGGAGGGAGGCCTAAGTGAGACATTACTAGCAGGAACTGCTCAAGCAAAGCACTTGGCAGGCTGCTTGCTCAGGCTGCGGGAGGGACGGGGGACGCGGGGGTTGCGGGGGGCCGGCGAGGCAAGCAAGTGCTGGAGCCAGGAGGCAGCAGCGGCAGCAGCAGCAACGCCTTATCATCAAAACACACACACGCACACCTCATCCTCCTCTACACTCTTGCTTCACTTGTATCCTCAGTCATGGCCTCCAGGTTGGGAGTCGCTGTTGTCCGGCTGGCCGCCGCCTCCAAGCAAGCCGCAAAAGTAAGTCCGCAAAACTGTAAATGCGTCTCATATTTTGTGTGAGGCTCGTCACCTTGGCTTGGTGCCTCTGTGCCTCGGCCTGTGTCTGGGCCGGGCTGACACCGTGAACATGATGAAAGTGGACACAGTTGACGGTGGCGGTGGTGACGGTGGTACTGGGGTCATAATAATTATAGTCTAACGTTATTCCACTTTAAAATATAGGAAAGTGGATAGTGTCTGACCTTCCTCACTTTTCTGCGTGTTAGCTCCACTCCCACACCTTTCAGTGTCTCCAAGGGCTGTATTCGGCATAATATTGATGTTTAATATATGTAAATTGGCATTAGACGAAACTTTCACACCAAAAACTTAATGCACACTTTATTCCCTAGTCTGTGAGGCGCCCCTGACGCCCCTGACGCCCCTGAGCCCCTGAGCCGTGTACCCCCCCCCCTCCCCCGAGGTTATCGCCGCGGGCCAGCCCCAGGCCGCCGCCCCCGCCCCGCCGCCCACACACGTGTCACGGACACTTCCAAGAGGGAAACCTCACCAATACACTATGAACAATACTTTAATGAATGACTGGCTGAATAAATTTATAGATAGGTGTATAAAACTAAAATAAAAAATAATAGTGATGAAGACAGATGAATAGATAAATGAATAAATAGAGAGGTTAAATAAAAGTTACCCATACAAACAAAATCAACAGGCAAAAATATCAAAAATTATATATATCATACTTTTATATATAATATAAAAAATATATTTTGAACTTTATTGTTATTATTATTATTATTATTATTATTATATATATATATATATATATATATATATATATATATATTATTATTATATATATATTATTATATATATTATTATTATTATTATTATAATATTATTATTATAATTATAATAATAATAATAATAATAATAATAATAATAATAATAATAATAATAATAATAATAATAATAATAATAATAATAATAATACAAAAATAAAAATAAATAATTTCAGTAATAATAATAAGGATAATAATAATAATAATAATAATAATAATAATAATAATAATAATAATAATAATAATAATAATAATGATGATGATAATGATCATAAAATAATAATAATAATGCTATTATAATCATAATGATAACGATGATTGTTATTGTTGCTGCCACTACAACTATTATTACTCTTATTGACGCCATACTGTACGTCATGACTTGCGTGGCGTCCTCAGGCATTGTGACAGAAATAGGGAAGGGGCGGTCCCGTGAGTGTGTGTGTGTGTGTGTGTGTGTGTGTGTGTGTGTGTGATGCTAAAACACACATCATTGTCTATTATCTCCCGTTGTTTCATCAGTCCTTGGCATATATCCTCCCGTTGTGGGTGTTTAGAAATCATTACACGCAATACGCGACCACAACCTGAAAGTGGGGAGCGCTTTGGGTCATGGTCATCGACTCAGCGTGTGTAGACTGTCTTGGGGATATCCTGACGTGAGAAGCGTTCATAAGCCACCGTGAATTACCTGTACGATGAGGTAAACCGTGCCATGGGATACTTTCTACAGTTGAGACAAGGTATAGCGATTCTATGAAGGTTTATTGCATGGTCAGGCGTCGATGTGTGGCCCCATAATATTCCTTTCTCTTTTAGTTACCCCTTGCAGCTTCCACGCCTACGCTACGAGGTGTGGAGTAAATCAATCATAGTATAATTCTTCGGGAAAGCAACCTCAGGAGCGAGTTAATTATGTGTGTCCTTCTAATGCTCCTTCCTCGCTTAAGACACACCCTGCAGCTTCCTAGCCTACACATTACGAGGTGCAAATCAATAGTGACAATTCCTCGGGACACCAACCTCAGGAAGAGTCATATGAGCGAAGTCATTATAAGAGTCCCCTTACAGTTCCTTCCTCACATAGTCACATCCTGAAGCTTCCTAGCCTATAATACAATACGGGGTGCAAATCAATAGTAACAATTCCTCGGGACACCAACCTCAGGAAGAGTCATATGAGCGAAGTCATTAAAAGAGTCCCCTTACAGTTCCTTCCTCACATAGTCACATCCTGAAGCTTCCTAGCCTATAATACAATACAAGGTGCAAATCAATACTCATAATTCCTCGGGACAACAACCTCAGGGAAAGCCATGAGTGAGGTAATCAATGGGTCCCCTTGCAGTTCCTTCCTCACATAGCCACACCTTATACAGCTTCCTGGCGCACAGTACAATACGAAGTGCAAATCAATACTCATAATTCATCGGGACACCAACCTCAACAAAATTCATGAGTGTCCCCTAAAAGTTCCTTCCTAACATAGCCTCCCACACCCTATACATGACTCGGAGGCCTTTAATGGGGGCGACGAGACATGGGAAGCAAAATAGGTAATCACTATTCCACCCCACTTTAAGAAGCAGCCTCATGAAAATTGATGAGTGTTGATACGTATGCCTCTACTGTCCCCTCCTGACCCACATCTTCAAGGCCGTTAATAGGGGGTGAAGAGAGAGACAGTAAACACAGACTGGTACTGTCCTGTAATTTCGAAATCTCAACCTCAGGAAAATTAATTGGTTAGTTTTTTATATGTATTTCTCTGATGCTCCTTCCTGACCCATTTATTCAAGGCCGTTCATGAGAGGTGACGAGACAATATACGGAAACTGGATTCGTATTCCTCAAACGTCCCTTCCTGACCCACACGTAATAGTTTCCAAGGCTTTTAATTTTGGGTGACGAGACACAGGAAGTCCTTAATGTTTATCTTTATCCCCTTTATCTGGCAACATCAACCTCGTGAAAATCAATGACCTAAGTTTTTTTATACGTATTCTTCTAATGTTCCTTCTTGACCCCCATTTTATAGCTTTTGAGGCCTTTAATTTTGGATGACGAGACAGAACAAACCAGTATTGGCCACGTTATCACAAGGACAAACCCATGAAAATTATAATGAGTCGAAGGTTAATACGTAGCCTTTTAATATCCCTTCCTGACCAACAAGTTATAGGTTACAGAGGGTGGCTTAACATAGGAGACAAGTCAGTGATGTCCCCGAATCTCGCATTAAAAACCTCATGAGAAAAATATAATGAGTCCAAGGCTAATACGTATCCTCTTAATATCCCTTCCTGACCAACAAGTTATAGGTTACAGAGGGTGGCTTAACATAGGAGACAAGTCAGTGATGTCCCCGAATCTCTCATCAAAAAACTCATGAAAAAATTATAATGAGTCAGTTGCTTATGCGTATCCGTGTAATGTTCCCTTCATACCCACCTGTTTAAGCTCTCAAGTCTTTAATGGGGGCGATGGGACGTGGAATAGAGGAAGCAAACCAGTGATGTACCCTGAATCTCACAACAAAAACGTCATGAGAATTATAATGAGTCAAATGTTATGTGTCTCCCTTTTAACGCTCCTTCTATACTCCTCTGTTCAAGCTCTCAGGTCGCTACGTGGGTGAAGGGACATGACGTAGAGGAAGCATACCAATAAAGTCCCCTAAATCTCACAACAAAAACGTCATGAGAATTATAATGAGTCAAATGTTATGTGTCTCCCTCTAACGCTCCTTCTATACTCCCCTGTTCAAGCTCTCAGGTCGCTACGTGGGTGAAGGGACATGACGTATAGAGGAAGCATACCAATAATCACTCCCTACCGCCTCTCAACGACGCTCCTGCTTAAAGACTCGTGCCGGTAATGTATAGTAGGCGGAGGCGGCGGCGGCGGTGGTAGCGTCAGCGTGTCAACAGAGCAACGTAAAGCAGGTTGTTGGCCACATTCTCTTAAGCATACGGCGCTTGAAAACACCATGTGCCCCCGCCTAAAAAATTATGAATGGCCACGAGGCGAGACTAGAGTATTACACGTCACTACACACACACACACACACACACACACACACACACACACACGCTGGTTTTTTTTTTTTTTTTGCTACTTCCATCCTTTCTGAGCGTGAGGAAAATGTTATGTGTCAGTTTCTCTCGTCTTTGCTTCTTTTCCTTTACACGCTGGATCTTTCTTTTCCTTCCCTTTGCTTTTCTTTCCTTCCTTTCCTCTACTTTTCTTTACATTTTTTTCTTGCATCTTCTGTCCTTTCTGAATGTGAGGAGAATGTTACGTGTCACTTTCTCTCCTCCTTGCTTTTTTTTTTATCCCTTGATCTCTCTCTTTTTCCTCTCCTTTTCTTTCCTTTTCTTTCCCTCACATTTATTTTTTTCCAACTGCTTCTGTTTTTTCTGAGTGGAAGGAAAACTTTTCGGACAAATTTCTCGCCTCCTTGCTTTTTTTTACTCCTTCATTTTTCCTTTTCTTTCCATTCCTTTATTTTTCTATCGCCTCCCTTACATTTTTTTTCAATTGTTTCTGTCCTTTCTGAATGGGAAACATAAAAATACGTGTCAATTTCTCTCCCCGCTTTCTTTTTTTTACCCCGTGATCTTTCTTTTCCTTTCCTTTTCTTTCTTCTTTTTTCAATTGCTTCTGTCCTATTCAAATGGGAGTAAAATGTAATACGAGTCAATTTTCCTCTTGGTTTTATATTTTACTTCCTTGATCTCTTTTCTTTCGCAGTAAAGTGAGTAAACACATCCACCCCCGCACACCTTGCTTTTTTTACTCCTTCACCTCTTTCCTTTTCTTTCCTTTCCCTTACATTTACTTTTTGTAACTCCTCCTGTCCTTTCTGCATGTGAGGGAAATGTTACGGGCAAATTTCTCTCGTTATTGCTTTTCTTACACCTTGATCTCTTTCCTTTCGCCTTAAACACACCCACACACCTACTTCTTCTCCCCCTAACCCACCCCCACAGTCAGTCAGCGGGCGGTAATTAGCCCACGTGTGTAGCCCAGGCTTAGTAATCATCCGAACACGTGTCTTGAGCACACTCCCGCCGCGGTGAGTTTATTAATTTTCATCAGATTCCGTCCACTGACCCTGAAGAACCGCAGGTGTGTTTGTGTGGGTGGGTGTGGGAGAGAGAGAGAGAGAGAGAGAGAGAGAGAGAGAGAGAGAGAGAGAGAGAGAGAGAGAGAGAGAGAGAGAGAGAGAGAGAGAGAGAGAGAGAGAGACCCACTGACCCTGAAGAACCGCAGGTGTGTTTGTGTGGGTGAGTGGGTGTGTGGAGAGAGAGAGAGAGAGAGAGAGAGAGAGAGAGAGAGAGAGAGAGAGAGAGAGAGAGAGAGAGAGAGAGAGAAAGGTTAACTCCACGTAAGGTTGTTATACTTCTAGCTTTGGTGTTGTACATTGTAATTATTTCGCACTTTCTTTATCTATTTTTTCCTGATAGATAGATAGATAGATAGATCGATAGAAAGATAGAGTGAGAGTTATATTGCATCTGAGAAATATATCTACTGCATTATCACTATCACCACTACAACAACAACAATAACACCTCTACAATCACCACCACCACCACCACCACCACCCCCACCACAATAACAACAGCAACATCGCCACCATCACACCACTACCCCCCCCCCTCACCACCACCACCACCACAACAGCAGCAACATCACCACCATCAAACCACTACCCCCCCCTCACCACCATCACCACCACCACAACAGCAGCAACATAACCACCATCAAACCACTACCCCCCCCCCCCCAAATCACCACCACCATCACCACCATCACAACAACAACAACAACAGCAAGATCATAACCATCAAACCACTACCACCCCTCACCACCACCACCACCATCACCACCACCACTACCACAACAACATCACCACCATCACAAGTTCACCACCACCACCACCACTAAAGACAGTCCTTGTTGCAGGGCGCGGGGCGTGCAGGCATGGCCACCACCCCCGCGGCACGTGCCCCCGTCAAGCAGTACTCGCCCGTGCCCAAGTACCTCCAGGAGAAGATGAAGACTTTCCAGGTGAGTGGGCCAGATTGGTGAGACCTTGAGTACATGAGAGAGTAAGGCGATCGATGGAGTAGAGGAGTGAGTTGTATTTTACTTTTCGATTTTGGGGAGCAGCGATATTCGGGACCTTTTTCTTTTTTTCTTTTTTTGCCTTTGAGCTTCCTCTTTGGCAGTAAAAAGAAAAGTTATTACAGTTTTTTCCAGATAAGTTGAGTAGTCATCCAAGTCTTGATCAATGGGGTTAAAAATAAAGCAGTAGCATATAATTATTATAAAAGAAACACTAAATTGTTCTAGGTAAGCAGGGTAGATATGCGAGGTTACTATTTATTAAACGAGCAAATGAGAAAAAGCAATCAGTAGGCTCATATAACTTCATAAAACAAGACCAAATAAAGTAGGTTTTAATTATTCACAAGAAACTTCACTGAATATATTTGGATATTTCTGAGGTAATTTTTACACAATATGTTAAACAAGTAATACAAGTAAATGGGGTTTCCAACAGATTCTGGAAACGAACATAAAACAAACGAGCATATATTTTCAACAATTCACAAGAAATGTTTCCTCACGTGATTTGTATTTTTCTTGGCCCTCTTTCTCTTTTAACGGTTAACGTATCTTGCATTGGCTCTGTGTGTGGCAAGATTGGTTTCCACGCCCCATACATCGTTTACATATTCACACATTCATTGATTTTATTTATGAACTTTTCCCTCTTAATTCTGATGCCGGACTGGGGATGGCGCGTGTGTTACCAATGTGTCGTGTGTGTGTGTGTGTGTGTGTGTGTGTGTGTGTGTGTGTGTGTGTGTGTGTGTGTCCATCCTTGCACCTTCAGGTAGAGATTACACGGGTGAATGTTGATTAGTACCGTACCTTGATTACGCCTGTTACCTGTGGCGATGACGAGGAATGACTTTGAGGATAATTGCACAAACTTGTAACTCCGCCCTAACTCATTATCAATCAATAGGGGGATGTCTAAATACAGGTTTTTCTTATCATTTTTATGCTCGTGTCTCCGGGTTAACCAGCGGGAAGACTCGTGTTACAATATATACGTAACTTTTGATATCAGGGAAAACAAAACTAACACCGTGAGAACATAAACTAAGGCAGTGTATATGAAATGAAAAGTACAAGACATAATTATAACCAGGCCACCTCATACTAGACGTGTTAATGCCACACTCCGTCTTATACATAATACTGTACAACCCCGTTTTAGCTAATATTGTATGACTGCCCCACCCCGATTTAGATATATGGCTGCCCCACCCAATTACAGACATATTACTGGCCCACTTCGTTTTAGATATATGATTGCCCCACCCAATTACAGACATATCACTGCCCCACTTCGTTTAAGATATATGGCTGCCCCAACCAATTACAGACATATTACTGGCCCACTTCGTTTTAGATATATGACTGCCCCACCCAATTACAGACATATTACTGCCCCACCCCGTTTTACATATATTACTGCCCCACCCAATTCCAGACATACTACTAACCCACTCCGTTCTAACTCGGTCACAGCCATGAGTTACGTGTGAAGTCTTAGGGTTCCATCTCCCTCTTCCAAACACACACCAAGGGATATGTTGGTTTGAGGGTCCCATGCAGCCCCTTCCTGGATAAAGCCATGGGTCATAATTTATACAGCCTAATGATCAGGTCCCCTTCCTGCACACTCCCATGGGCTATGTATGTAGGTTTAGGGTCCCACTTACTACCTATCTTTGGACACAGTATTATGTTAGTTGAGAGCCCCATGCACCCTCTTCCTGGACACAGCCATAGGTTATTATTATTATTTTTTTTGAGTCCTGCTTACCCTCTTTATACGACAAGCTTTGGATTAGTCTAGAAGCCCAATAAAGCCTTTCTGAACATATCCATAGTTCTGCTAGTGAGAAAGGATAATCGAAAGTTCTGTACGAGTGAAGGAACCATGAACACAGCCAAGGCTTATGTTAGTGAAAGGACAAAACCCCTTCTTGAGCACAGCCATGAGTTATGTTAGTCTGATGTTCCAATGCACCTCTTCTCTGGATACAGGCAAAGATTATGTCTATTGTCTTAGGGCGTCCCAGAAATGGAGTAGATCAGGCGTTCTCAAAGTAGATACCACCTCCAGGGATAGATTACTGACGCTCCTTCCCTCTCCCGGCAGGTTCCCGACGGCCTGCCCGTGTATATCAAGGGCGGCCCGGTGGACAAGATCCTCTACGCGCTGACGGGGGCAGTATGCGCGGTGGGCCTCGTCGAATGCGTCCACGTCTGGTACGTCCTATCTTACCCCCCCGAGAAGAAGTAGACTACCATCAATACCGCCGCCAGTTTGCTCTTGGCACCACCACAACCACCGCCAGCACCACAACCACCACCACCAGTATACCGCCGCCACCACCACAACCACCGTCAGTATATACTACCACCAACGGTACCAAGATGAGGAGGCATTGGTGTGTAAACGAAGATGATATATGACGACTGAAAGATTGTATAATGACGTAGAAGCATATGTAATTAGACTACTACTACTACTACTACTACTACCAGTGCTACTACTACTACTATTACTACTACTACTACTACTACTACTACTACTACTACTACTACTATTACTACTACTACTACTAAAGCAACATTACCACCACCACCACCAATAATAATAATAATAATAATAATATACTCCCTCGGTGCTGCATACTGAAAAGCGCAAGTATTTCAACAGCAATCCATAAATAGCATATACGTGCGCGGCCTTCACTCTCACAACAACAACTCTCGCGGTACTGTTACGAGGCGATGCAGGGCAGACTGGGCAGTATTATGTTTCTTTCTCGCCCTTGTGTCTGTGTGTGTGTGTGTGCGGGGAGGGGGGGGGGGGGGGGGGTGCTTGTGCCTGGTGATGGTAAAGTCAGATGTAAATATTTCAGACAGCATTTAAGACTGTGCCTCGGGTTTGGAGGGCAGGGTCGAGCCATTCTTCTGTCTTACGTGTACAACCATGTCCCCTGTGATGTGTATGTGACAGACGGCTGGAACGGCAGGGTGATCATGGGCTCCCTGTGCAGATATAAATAGCTCCTGTTAAAGATATGAGTTTCTATTATTTCGCCCTTTTCTTATGTACGCAAAAAGAAAAAAAAAAGCTGAAATGGATATGGATCAAGTACCTCTCTAAAAAGAATAGAAACACGGGTAGTATCTTGCCTCGACCTTGAAGCTAAAAAATAAAGAAACCAAGTACTGTCATCATCATAACATGGGTTTTAAAAGGTTGTGGAGAAGTAGAAAGTGTTACTCGTGTTCTCATGAGAATATCCACTCACAAAGAAAGAATCAAAACGCCTTACTATGCATAGGCCCACTGGACGGGTTCAGAAATAACGCAAGGAAAATAATGGGTCTTTGAAGAATTACTAGCACAAAGGCAGAAAAAAATATGATAATGAAAAAAAAGGCTAATGTTACACTACAAATGGACAGAATATATATCGTGTAGGTAGATGAATGGCATGTATCGCGAGTCACTTGATTCTTAGAGGCAGAGAAATGGTGTACACGTATATTATTCTTCGTCTAGAGTCCATCTTCTCCCATTCCTATTCTTATACTTTATATTTTCAGCAGACTATCCTGGCTGGAACAAAAAAGGTGAGGGCCAGGGCCAGGGACAAGGAAAAGGACAGGTAAAGGGGTCTATATATCGATGCCAAAGAGACCAATCATCAGTCTGTCGTGTTCATCTTCCTTCTTCCTTCCTTCCTTCCTTCCTTCTTCCTAATTTGCCGCAAGGGCTTCGAGCGCAGCACATCAGCTCAGCGGCAAAAGTTAAGATTGAAGTGGACCTTGGGTTTTCCGCGGTGATGGTGTGTGTGTGTGTGTGTGTGTGTGTGTGTGTGTGTGTGTGTGTGTGTGTGTTTACGATAAGACAGATCAAGCTGTACATAATTTAGAGAGGAAGAAAAATATATCCCACATAAGTTGCAAAACAAAAAAGTGTGTGTGT
>NC_066522.1:14457752-14650252 GCF_024679095.1 Eriocheir sinensis
TCCTTTTTGGCCTTTGGAAATAGTTGGTGTGAGAGGGTGGGAGCATCTGACAATACCAACCTTAGAGATGCCAATAATAAGGTTTGTTGCCTGCTTGCTTGCTTGCTTCACGGGGATGGCTGCCAAACCCCCTTACGACAATAACCCCCCCTCTCTCTTCCCCCCCATCACCACCACCACACCCCTTTGTCTCTCGTCCTTCCTCCCCCACCCTCTAACCTACCCCAAGCTCCTCACCCCTTCCCCTCCTCCTCCTCCTCCTCAATCCCCCTTTCCTCACTACTATCACCATCCTGCCCCACCGACCTCTGCACCACCACTGTTTATCATGACCCCCTCCTCCCTCCCCTCCCCCATTCTTTTCCTCATGCCATCACCTTCCACAATACCTCCATTCCTCTTCCTCCACATTCTATACCTCTTTTACCCATTCCACACTAAGCCTATGACCCCAAAGCCTAACCCCACCTCTTCCCCAACCTCCTATCCACTCCTTTCTCTATCCCCTCCCAAACATAACCCCCAACTCTTTCTCCACCTCTTTATCCCCCTGTTACCCACCACCACTCACCACACTACCCCTTTCCTTCCTTCCCAACCACTCCCCTACCCCCCCTAGCAACCCCTAACCCCCCCACCAAGGCACTAGTCTCAGAACAGCTCCACGCCTCCTCGTCCGTCCGTCCTTGCCAGCCAGAAAGCAAGCAGAGGTTCAGCCGAGGATCCTCACGGCCTCATCAACGCCATGAAGTACAAGTTTAATCCTTTCACGGGTCGTCTCAGTGCCCCGATGCCGCTCGAGGTCCCCAGCGTAAGTGTCTGACGGTGGTGTGGCAGTGCTTGTGGCGGGTGAAACGTAGATGTATGTGTGTGTAGAGGAAGTGGGTTGTGATAATGGCGTGGCCCTTAGTAACGCCGCAGCTCGATTGTACGTAAGGTAAGTGGTGTTTTTTTTTTTTCTTTTTGGTGTGTTGTATGTTCGGGAATGATGAAGTAGGAATGGTGGATATATTTATGGTGTGTCAAACGTCGATGCACACAGAGGAAGTGGGTTATGATAAATGTCGTGGCCCCTAGTAACTCGGGTGAAAGTAAGGGATTGATATTTAAGTGGTGTATAAGTGCTCCAGAATCATACAGCAAAAACAACAGGCACAGTATTGATTGGAAAAAGGCAAATGCGCAATAAATACACGACGATTTTGATAATAACATGTGCCGTGGCTGACTATAAATGCAAGGGAAGCGATATTTTTTTTTAGGTGTTTAGTTGTGTGTTCCTGAATGATAAAGTATAAACAGTAGACACATTAATGATTAGTAGAATGTAAATACACGACAAATGCACGAAGAAGAGAGTAATAACATGTGCCGAAGCTGACTAAATGAAAAGGAAGTGATTTATTTTTCGTGGTGTGAGTTTTCCAGAAATATAAAGCATAAATAGTAGACACACAAACGGTTAGACAAGCGTAGATATGTAAATTAAAGAGAAGGTGGACTATATTAATTTTGACGGCGCCGTGGACTCCTAGCTATACTCTCCGACCTCCGCACTCGACTACATATAAGTGTGTTAGGTCAGGGTTGTTGTTGTAGTGGCGTGCTCAGACGGACGGACAAGGCTTAACTAACGCAGCGGGGGTTGTGGTAGTGGTGGTGGTTGTTGGTTAGGGCGTTAATAGTAAACAGCGAAGCGAGTTATAAGCGAGTTACCCCCCAAGTGCCGTGCTCTCTTAGTTTCTCCGCTATCACTTGCAAGGTCAGTGATGTGGATTGAGGCGCAGGTGTGTTCCGGCTTAAATACAGTGATGTCGTGTTTATCTGATCCCCTACCCCCTCCACCCCCCCCTCTCTCTCTCTCTCTCTCTCTCTCTCTCTCTTAGCGCGGACATTATCTCGCACAGTAACTACGCACTTAGACAGGTTCGGATAGCTAACTCTTGCTTGCGAAATGTAAACAAGAGATGCTGCCGCGGATCGTCCTTGAAAACAAACGTGACAGAGAGAGAGAGAGAGAGAGAGAGAGAGAGAGAGAGAGAGACGTGATGCAGAGGGAGACGAGAATGGCGGTCACCCAATCGCCGCAGATATAAGCAAATCCCCGTCGTCTTTTCCGTCCCCCGGGGTGAATGCACTGCCTGGCCTAGTTGTTTGGTCTTCCCTTGGAGCCGTTCATGTTTTTTTTTATTCTATTATCCACAAAGGTAATAAACAGCCGATACCTTTACTCCGTACCGAATGCCTAGAGACAGGAGGCAATCGAGTAAATCACTATTCAGCACAGTCTAAGTTGACGAAGGCGTTGATTAAAATGAACAAAGAAGAAAAAATATATCCACTACCATTAATTAAAACAAAATACCCTGGATGTCGGATAATGCCTAGAATCTAACGCAGGGAGTTACATGTCACGAGGAGGAAGAGGAGGAAAATAGAAATGTAATAAACAGAAATTAATAGGAGTAAAGCATGGATTGAAGGTTAAATAAAGGAGGAAAAACGGATAGAATGACACTGATAAACATTGCGTATGAACAAATATGGATATAGGCTAAGTGATGAGGCTAAGTGATGAATTGCTTTGTGAAAGGATATGAGAGAATATACCACAACGCAACAACAGTAGTAGTAGTAGTAGTAGTAGGAGGAGGAGGAGAAGGAGGTGGAGCAGCAGCAAGGGCAAGACTATCACCACAAGCAGTAGCAGCAGCAGTAGTAATAGGTATATATATAGCTCGACGTTTTGAGAATACATCAACTGACGACCGGGACAGCGACACCCTCCCTCCCTCTCTCCTCCTGCCCCCCCTTCTTGCAACGGTCCTGCCCCCCCACCCCCGCCCCCCCAGTGTGTACCCTCCTCTGCCCCCCCTTCTTGCAACAGTCCTGCCCCCCACCCCAATGTGTAACCTGCTCCCCACGCGAGTGCACGCCGCGGCTGCCATTGTTGATGCTGATGATGCGGTGACCTTGCCGATAAGAACGCGGAGGCTGCGACTAGGCTGAACCTTTGTTATTATGATAGGTGTTGTTGTTGTTGGTGGTGGTGGTGGTAATGTGGTTGTTGTTGTGTTGGTGGTGGTGGTAATGTTGTTGTTGTTGTTGGTGGTGGTGGTAGTAATGTGGTTATTGTTGTGTTGGTGGTGGCGGTAGTTGTGGTTATGGTGGTGGTGTGGTTGTTGTTGTGGTGGTGGTGGTGATGGTGGTGGTGATGGTGGTGGTGGTGGCGAGGTGATGTTTTTTATGGGGAGACTGTTTCTGTTGTTATCAGCGATTGCTTTTTTTGTTACTATCGATGTTGGTGGTGCTGCCGCGGTGCTATTACTATTATTTTGGTGATGTTGGGTTGAAAATGTTGTGGTATTATTATGATTGTTCTTTTTGTTCTTCAGATAATTTATCCTGTTCTTGCTCTTCAAGTTATTATTCTGTCTCATGTTCCTGTCCCTTCTATCTTTATTATCACATGTAATTATGTTAAAAAAGTAGTGGTGGCGGTCGTAGTAGTAGTAGTAGTAGTAGTAGTAGTAGCAGAAGTAGCAGCAGCAGCAGCCGCAACAACAAAAGTAAAGCGGTAGTAGTAGAAGTAGTAGTAGTAACAATAGTGATAATAATAATAATAATAATAATAATAATAATAATAATAATAATAATAATAATAATAACGATAATAATAAGAGATGATAAAATCAATAATATTATGAAAATAAGAGTGACGACAACAAGGCAGGAGGTACTGATTCTGCTGTATAAAAGAAAAATGACAATGGTATGAAATAATGAAAAAAATTATAATGAAAATCCAATAGTATCTCTACTACTACTACTACTACTACTACTACTACTACTACAGTCGGTACCTCCATGGCGAAAGAGACAGAGAGGAAAAAGGAGGTTGGGTGACATGCATGTTTTGGGGCTTTATAAATGTGAGGTCTTATCGGGGGCCATCTACCCTCATTTATTTGAGTAGAGAGTATCCCGAGGGCAAAGGTTAATGCATCGGACGCTTACGTAGAAGCCTCTCCATCTAGGCCCATTAATATGAACACTACAATGCTAACGGCTGTATACGTGTAGAGACAGCATGTATAGTGTCAGCGAGCGAAGACGGCAGACTGTATCATTTTTTTTTCCCTTCTCCATCGTTTCCCCTCAATATTTCACGACCATAACACATTCCTTAGACCTGAGTAGATAGTGAAGCGGCGAAGAACCCCGTATGATGATAACTTTTACTCTACCCGATTACCCCCTCTATTGTTTCCCCTCAATATTCCACGGCCATAACACATTCTTTAGACCTGAGTAGATAGTGTAGCGGCGAGGAACAAAGTATGATGCTAAGTCTCCCTCTATTGTGTCCCCTCATTAAGTCAGAAGCTAGACCCCATCCTCAGACCTCATTCCTTGGTCCTAAGTTCACCATATTAGCGGAGAGGCACAATGATGAGGCTGATTTTTATTTTCCCTTGACCTGTCCGCACGTCGAGACCTATAACCTTCTGCTCTCTTCACCCGGTAGCTGCTGGGATCATGTTTCTTAAAGGCCCCTCTAAGCGAGAATAATGAGAAAAAATCATCACTCACGCAAACCATTTCATAATATATATCAACGCATTTGTGATCAGTTTATGCATCGTCTATTTTTGGGGATTTATATCATGGAAAAAATTTGGCCCGTCGCTGGTACACGGTAAAGCCACAAATTTGGCCCGTCGCTGGTACACGGTTAATAATATTCCCTCGTCAAGTCACAAGCCGTAGACATTTTTCAGATATTAATAATTCGCCCTAAGTACACACGGCAACAGCAAGACACGCAGCGGCTGACTTCCTTCTCACCGTCCGCCCGCCGAACACTACAATCTTACACGCTCTCTTCTTAATCTTTTTTCATTAAGTCACAAACCATAGACCTCAATCCATCACCCTGAGTACACGTAGTAGCAGCAAGACACACGAATGATGAGGTTAACTTCCCTTTCTTTCCCTTACACCGTCCGCCCATTGAGACCTACAACCTCCTGCTCTCTTAATTAATCGCGTTCTCTCGTTAAACCACAAACCATAAACCTTTCTTAGACCTCAGTCCTTCGCTCTGAGTACACACGTTAGCAGCTAGACACACGTATTTGGCTGGCTTCCTTTTTAACCTTTTCCTCGTCCGCTTATGAAGCAATATAAACTCCCGCTCTGTTCATAATCTTCCCTCTTAAAGTCATATAGCATTAACCTTTCTCATACTCAATCCTCGCCCATGGTAGCAGCAAAACACACGTATACTAAGCTAACTTCCCTTTTCATACTTTCCCCGCTCGGCCGTGTAATCGTCGCTCATTAAGTCACATATCATGGACCATTCTTAGACCTCACTCCTCGCATGTAGTAGCAGAAAGACACACGTATGATGAGACCGACTCCCTTTTCCCTTTCCCCGTCCGCCCGTCGAGCACTACAACCTCCCGTCTGACAGTCCCGCCGTGGCCGCCGCTCCTCCGTCCGTCAGTGCGAGGGGAAGGAACAGCTGGACTACACACCACTTTGTCTGCTCCTTTCATAGCAAACTCGGCATTATCTTGGCAGGATGAGGGAGCTTTCATGTGATTTGGCGTAATTTTGGACCGAGGAAAAATTATTAGCGTACAAGGGGAAGGAAGGAAGGAACAGCTGGACCGCCCGCCACACGTCACTTTGTCTGCTCCTTTCCTAGTTAGTTCTGCATTACCTTGGAAGATGAGGTGTGTTGCTATGTGATTTGGTATAATTTTGGACTGGAAACACAAGGAAACGGGTGTGACGGGGGCAGAAAAGTAGTGCGTGTGTGTGTGTGTGTGTGTGTGTGTGTGTGTGTGTGTGTGTGTGTGTGTGTGTGGCTCAGGGTTTCATAGCAAGCTCGACGTTTCTTTGCAAGCTAGAGAGTGTTCATGGTATTTCGTCATTGGTCTGTGTGGTTTAATAAGTCTGGGCTGATACGTTAAGGAACACCTGGAGCTCGAGGGGAAGGAAGAGGAGTTGACCCAAACACTTCTCACTCTCTCTGCCTATTTTTTTAACGAAACGTGGTATTTCCTTGCAAGGCGAAGCATGCTGCTGGTGGCTTACTATGTTGGCCTATGCGGAGTGACGTATTTTGGATTCATAACATAAGATTGATAATTTTAAAACAAAGCGGTGCTGCATTACAAAGCTACAGAGATCCCCAAACGCACATACATATAAGTACCGTAAATAGACAAATAAAGGAATATGGAACTGCTACTAACACGGCAATGAGCGTTTCTATTGTCGTATGTTTTGCTCAATAAATCAAACACGTGTATACTTCTACAGATTAAAAATAAAACCAGGGCCACGAAAAACCAATGAATGAGGGCGAACTGTTTTGTTGTCGTTATAGAAATACAGGTGGGGCGCCGAGGGCCAAAGAAGTACGAGTAGGGAAATAATTTAACATGTTACAAATACTTACACCTGTAGTATCCACGAGATGGTGCTGAATAAGACTGAACCGTCGCGTTGTTTTCAGAAGTATGGTAAAGGCGCCGAAATAAATCAGTCAGTTAACGCAAAACAATTGTGAACTCTAAAGCCACGAAAATGTACTGACTAAAAGCGAACTATTGCTCTGCTTACAGAAGTTCGTGAAGGGGATCGCCGAAAGTCCGCAGATGCAGTTCGTCGTGGCCACGCGGATCGCTGGCACGGACCCGCCGGCGCACCGCGGCAGGTACGCGCCGGTGCCGCCCAGGCTGCTGAGCAAGATGAAGCTGTTCCAGGTGGGTCACTCCTGTCTCATGCTATTATGTACATTACTTGTGAATATGGCGCTAGAGTACATTTGAGGGGCCTAAGTAATGCAACTGCCCACGATGCTGGTAACCCTGGTTGAATACCGCTCATGGGAACTACATGGTTAACATTTACAGGACGTTGAGGCAGCGGAGGTAGAAACTGGACATCTTGCTCTATTTCCTTGACATCTTACTTAATTCAGGTGGCGCTGGGCTCACCTATTTCTCAGGCTCGTGGAGGTACGGAGTTCGATTTGTACCTTTACCTTTACGTTGGCAGGCTTTGTAATTTGGTCGGGTGTGTTTACTTAGCGGCCAGAACTATTATACACATCACCTCGGCATAGGGGGAAAGGTTACAATTTGAGGAGTTAGGTTACTATTAAGGTTTCGCTTTGTGATTGAGTTTGATTATCTAGTCGCCGGAGCACCACAAACACAGCGCAATTGTTTTCCACATATTACAGGGATTATGTACATATACCTGGACACAAGAGGAGGGGGATTTGATCAGGGTTAGCTTACTAATTAGGTGAAGTAATGATATTTAGTCTGGTTTGGTTTAGTGGCTAGAACATAATCAAGACACAACGAAACCATTTACATCTTTTACACCCGAAAAAGGAGAATGTCGCATCTGCATGATCCACCCCGTCCAGTACACCCGCCGCCATTCCAGTACAGACAGTGGCCAACGCAGGACAATAATTATATTAATAACACGCCTCAGCTTCCTAACAGTTTTTTAATAGCCCAGGTAAGGTAAATAAACTTATATCTGGCCTCCTTACCCGGCCACCACACGTCCCGCCACTCACGTCAGCTGGCCGGCGGGAGGAAGCCGTGCATGCTTAGCGCGGCGAACACCGCGTGGGGCGATGCTAATGGGTGTTTGTACACTTGTCCGCGTGTGAGGGTCCGCCGCCTTCCCCCGTCCCCCGTGTGATAAGGTTTCAAGGTCCTTGGGGACGCCAGACGCCAGAGGGTCGTGGCATGGCTGGGGAAGGCGCGGCACGGAGTTATGTGTCGATGTCGGCGTATTGTTTGTGGTGCGTGCGGCGCGCTCGTTTGTTTGATGGCTGTGTCGCACGGCGAGGCGAGTCCATGCTGGCCTATACTCCTCGACGCAAAATGAAAATAGAACACTATATACTAATTGACGTATTAAGACATTCGGATTATTTATGACGACAACATAATGCAAGGAGAAAAAAATAATATCCGCTACGTGCTGCGCCTATAAATAAGTCAAAATAAATATCAATTTGCATTAACTGGAAGAGCATTACTTCTTTCCAATAACAAGGCCGGGCAATATCTTCGTTTTCAAGGCATCATTTTGTGGCCGCGGTGCACGGCTGCAGGAAGGCCGGGCGGCGGGAGTGAACAGTCTCGCGCTCCTCCATAACATTGTCCTGTTTGTGCTCTGAGGCTGTTCTTCAATCTGCTGTTTCGCATTTTGTCCTGAACACCGACTGCAGTTGAAATGCATATGTTTGGACACGATGATAATCAGCGATCATTAGGAAGTAATCAAAATAAAATTTTAATTCTTTGTTTTGAGTCTTAATACTTCACTCAAGTACCTAAGCTATATGGCTAAACCTTAGACGGCACTAAAGAAAGCGTTATGGTTAATTTGATGCGTAGCGGCAGGGCTTGCCTCGGGCACACCCTCAGCCAAAGCATTACAAACAAACGAGCTTTGTCTAATAACAATACTACATATATTTACTTTCCATGAACATGACTGATTAAAACTATGATTTGAAGGGCAAGGCATCCACAGATTATTGGCATTAAAAAGTTTTATCATTAGAATTCACAAAAAGGAAATATTCATCCCGCCTTCAGCTCGCCGCGTCACCACTTGTTGTCACCCCGGCAGGCCGCGCGACAAATTAATACCGTCAGCTGCTTCCCTCGAGCCGCGCCAGCCAGCCGGTAATGGATGTAATTAGAGTCTCCATAACGTGTCGGGGCTGTGGTGGATAGAGTGCGTCTTTATGAGCAGTAAACAGAATATTCTCGTCCTGTGGCTCCTTTGCTTTCTTCGCCTCCGCCAAGCACCGCCGGCCAGACGCTGCCGTGCCTGGGCTGCGGCCGTCCACCGCCGCAACCCCTCACACGCTGCGGCCTGCCGACGCCTCGAGCGCAAAAATGAACAGACTGTCGATCCACAATAAACACAGAGAGCATCCTTCAATCAATATGAGTGTATAAATAAAAGAAAAACACTGCCAACGCCTCTATCGTGAACTGTACCGACTGCCGATCCACAAGACAAAGAAACACTTATTTTTTATTGACTTTAGATAAAACAGCTATATTTTTCGTGAAGCTAATAGTTTACAGCACAGACTGGTAGAGTAATTCAGTAACAGAACATTGTAAATCTTTCTTTAGGCCGTAGTAACCGCGGCATATTTAGGCAACACCTGTAATTAAAGGAGAAACTGTTGCTCGGGCTTCCTGGACACGTAGTGGGAACGAGGGCCCTTGAAAGCCTTGTTGACTGGCCGGCGAGCGTGCGGACTGAAGGACTTTTTTTTTATATTCCTTTTTTATATTCTACCAGACATCGAACCAGACTGACTGTATGTAGTATTTTGAGGAACCGATGAAGTTAGAAGAAAAAAAATTGTTGGTGCTCTTCCGTAGAGTTTATTTTCTACTACTGGTCTTTCTATTTTATTTCCATCTATTCAGGTTTCAAAAATTCTTATACTCTTGCTTTCAACTTCACACACACACACTCACACACACACACACACACACACACACACACACACACACATACACATACACATAAAACATGGCCTACTACCTCAAACGTGCAAACACACAAACACACACACACACACACGCACGTAAACCATGAATGAAGTCTATCCTACCTACCCCCCGCCCCCCCCTTACCACCACCACCACCACCACCTCCACCACCTCACAACACCAACACCAAAGAAAGAAAAAAAGTCAAATTGTTGCGTAGTATTTTTTTTCCTCTCTCTCTCTGACCTTCCTTTTTTTTATTTCATTCAACGTTCAAGCGTTCCTGTCTCGGTCACAACCTTGCTACACACACACACACACACACACACACACACACACACACACACACACACACACACACACACACACATGAATGAAAACGCAACCTCTTCTCCCACCACCACCACCACCAAAAACACCACCACCACCACCAGCCAACCAGGCAACACCCATAGCCCCCCAATGAAAGTGACAGGAACAGGGCGGGAAAAGAGGAGGAGGAGGAGGAGGAGGAGGAAGAAGGAGAGAGAGGACGTAGTAGTGGTGGTGTCCGTGTGTGGCGTCAGGGTGTTAGTGGTCCCAAAAATCTGTGCTCTCTTAACTGTCCATCCGAGCCGGCCATCCTTGAAAAAGCCAGCCAACAGACCAACAAAGCTTTTTTTTCATAGGGGGAAAGAGAGGAGAGAGGGAGGGAAGGAGGGAGGGAGAGAGAGTGGGCCCAGGTGGTGTGTTGGTGCTCCTGACATAGCTGTGTTTGTTTGTGTGACATCCGTGGGTTTGTGTTGGTGGGTGTGGTGGTAGAGGATGATAGGTGGTGGCTGCAGGGAGGGAGGGACTGAAAGAATGGTGTTACGAGAATGTCAAAGTGGGTTTTATTTTATGTATGTTGTATTTATTGGGTTGTTATTTGGAGTGTGACTTTAAATGAAGAGTGAATGAATAACAGAAGAATTTAAAGTTGCAAAAGGAAGTTAAAAGGATTGAAAGTGAAGTTACGAGAATGTCGGAGTGGGTTTTATTTTATGTATGTTGTGTTTATAGGGTTGTTATTTAAGGTGTGGCTTTAAATGAAGAGTGAGTGAATAGGTAACAGAATAATTTAGTGATGCAAGAGGAAGTTAAGAGGATTGAAAGTGAAGTTACGAGAATGTCAGAGTGGGTTTTATTTTATGTATGTTGTGTTTATAGGGTTGTTATTTGGAGTGTGGCTTTAAATGAAGAGTGAATGAACAACAGAAGAATTTAGTGATGCAAGAGGAAGTTAAGAGGATTGAAAGTGAAGTTACGAGAATGTCAGAGTGGGTTTTATTTATGTATGTTGTGTTTATATAATGTTGTTGCCTGGAATGTGACGTTTAATGGAGAGAGAGAGAGATGAATAACGGCAGAATCTAGTAATGTGGGAGGAAGTTGAATGTTATAAGTGGAAACTGAAGCATGTTAAATTACTGTTAGAGAATGCAAACAGATGTCAGGAGATGAAGAAGTCGAACGATGTAAGAAAATATTAAATATGTCAAAAGGAAGCTAAAGTGATGTCCGAGGAAATCAAGTGATGTCAAAAAGAAGCAAAGTGATGTCAAAAGGAAGTTAAGTGATGTCAAAAGGAAGTTAAGTGATGTCAAAAGGAAGTTAAGTGATGTCAAAAGGAAGTTATGTCGAAAGGTAGTTACGTGATGTCAAAAGGAAGTTAAGTGATGTCAAAAGGAAGTTAAGTGATGTCAAAAGGAAGTTAAGTGATGTCAAAAGGAAGTTAAGTGATGTCAAAAGGAAGTTAAGTGATGTCAAAAGGAAGTTAAGTGATGTCAGAGAAAGTTACGTCATGTCACATAAAGCTTAGTTATATGCCAGAAATTAAGTGATGTCAAGGGGAAGCTTAATATGATCACAGGAAGTATGTTTTTTAGCTTTGTATAACTCTCTCTCTCTCTCTCTCTCTCTCTCTCTCTCTCTCTCTCTCTCTCTCTCTCTCTCTCTCTCTCTCTCTCTCTCTCTCTCTGCAGTGGTCCCGTTGGCTACACTTTACGCAAACAATTAGCTCGCCACCTAATTTGTGCCTCGAAGCCGCCCAATTAAATCCTCTTCTGCTTTGCCTATCTTGCCATTATACTTTTCATTTGGGAAGGGGAAGTAAGTGTGTGTGTGTGTGTGTTTGTGTGTGTGTGTGTGTGTGTGTGTGTGTGTGTGGTGGTAGTAGTAGTAGTGGTAGTGGTAGTAGTAGTAATAGTAGTAGTAGTAGTAGTAGTAGTAGTAGCGACGGTTTCTTTCATATAAATAAACCGGCATATGACCACAGATGTTGCGCTAGCTAAACGAAACTTTCCAAACTTTCATATAAATAAGGTAATAGTGAATGGATAAACGTATGAGGAAAGGCCCAGTAGATACACAGCGATGCGGTAATAGAGAGAATAAATATAACTAATTATGCCTAAAATAATTATCATCAGTGCATGAGTATTACGTTCGCATCTATCCACGTACACTAAAAACTATGAAACTGCAGGAATTCGCACACCGTCAAGGACAGCGTTTGTTGGCCTTGTTAGCCGCTAGTCAATGATTTATCAGGCTATGTAAATTGCTGAACGTGTTTGGTGCAAAAAATAAAAAAATAAAAATTATAATTTCACAATAAAATATGCTCTCTCTCTCTCTCTCTCTCTCTCTCTCTCTCTCTCTCTCTCTCTCTCTCTCTCTCTCTCTCTCTCTCTCTCTCTCTCTCTCTCTCTCTCTCTCTCTCTCTCTCTCTCTCTCTCTCTCTCTCTCTCTCTCTCTCTCTCTCTCTCTCTCTCTCTCTCTCTCTCTCTCTCTCTCTCTCTCTCTCTCTCTCTCTCTCTCTCTCTCTCTCTCTCTCTCGCTGCTAGTCAAAAAGAAAATGAAAAAACACGATTAATGAATATCTAGAGACAGGCATACGATAATTCCTTAGAGTAGTTTCACAAAGATATTTTTTTCCTCTCATCAGATAATGCGATTATTCTATTTGCCCGGTGCTATTAAATTAAATTCTGACGGCATATATATAGGGGGAAAACGGCAGACGCTATTTTCATTATATAATTCACTTAGAGGGTCTTTTTTTCCTGGTTAAGTCATATGTCGTTTTGGTTTCCTCGCAGCTAGTGAATTATAATAACAGGAGTACTAGCGAGTGTTCCAACGCACTTAACTTCAATCGTTCAGCAATATATACAGCATAGGAAAATATAATTACACGTGTCTCAGCGGGCTTGACTAGAAACGCTCAGGCATTCATACATTACAAATAACAGAAATAAAAACGGATGTACAAAAACAAGCATCTCAGCATGGTTAACTTTGAACGTTCAGGCGTGCATACATCACAAATAACAGAGGTAGCTACACAAAGAAGTACAAAATAATATTAAGATCTCAGTGTGGTCAACTTTGAACGTTCAGAAATGCAAACTGTACAAATGATAGAGGTCCCAACATGTGCCTGGTCGTGCTTAACCTGAACAGCCTCGGCGTGCATGCAGTACAAATGACACGCGTACAAACGGGCGTCTCGGCGTGCTTAACCCGGGCCGTCGCATCACCCCTCCGCCAATCAATACTTGTCTGGCGGCGGGCAGGCCAAACAAACGCATTACTTGACGACAGGGAGATGAGGATTCCAAGTGCAGCAACGTCATGAAAGTATCCTATGCTTGTTCCTTTATACCTTTAGTTTGCGTAAGTTTGTGTTTAACCAGTGTGAGAAAGCTAAACAAAGGCCTTACTTGACGGCAGGGAGATGAGGATTCCAAGTGCAGCAACGTCATGAAAGTAACCTAGGCTTGTTCCTTTATACCTTTAGTTTGCGTAAGTTTGTGTTTTACCAGCGATGAGAAGGCTATAAACAAAGGCTTTACTTGACGACAGGGAGATGATTCGATAATATGTATAACAACCTCATGAAAGTACTCTCTCATTGTTTCTTTGTTTATATCTCGGTGTGTATGTTTACTAGAAGTGAAAACCCAAAGATACGCCTTAATTACATGAAACTTAAGGGAAATAATGCTTCTAAGTGCAATTATATCATGACAGTAACTTCTGCTTGTTCTTCTGTCTGTTTCTTGCTTTCCCTAAGTTTCCATATACTTAGCTAGCGGTGAGCAAAAAATAAACAGTTTGACGAATGGGGGTAAAATATCACTGTGTAGATTAACTTCTGGAATATAACCTTTGCTTGTATCCTCCAGTGTCTTTATTTGTGTAACGTTTAGTATGCACGCCTAAACGTTTCTAGCCAACCACGCTGGAACACTCCCTTCCACTACTCTGATATTTAAATACGTGCACGCCTCATTTCTTCAAAGTAAGCATGTTGAATCATTCGCTTGCACCTCTGTAATCTAAAATGTATGCACGCCTAAACACTCTTGTACCTCTGTAATCTAAAATGTATGCACGCCTAAACACTCTTGTACCTCTGTAATCTAAAATGTATGCACGCCTAAACACTCTTGTACCTCTGTAATCTAAAATGTATGCACGCCTAAACACTCTTGTACCTCTGTAATCTAAAATGTATGCACGCCTAAACACTCTTGTACCTCTGTAATCTAAAATGTATGCACGTCTAAACACTCTTGTACCTCTGATATTTATAAAGTATCCACCCTTAATTAAATGTTGCAAGGTAAGCACGCTGGAAGAAACGCTTGTAGCTCCGATAGTGATAACGTACGCACGCTTGAACATACATGCTTTCTTTCATTTGGTGCGCTACGAGTTTGTGTTCCCTAATCACTGAAATATTCGTGCAGGCATAAAGCTGAGAGACTCACCAGCGCGGCCTAAGAGGTGTCTAGCGGCGCGGTTTTTAATAAAGAAGTGAGGCGTCTCGGCGGAGCGGCGCTGAAGGCTGACCATTAGTGGCTCCCGATCAATGAATGTTTACTTCTTCTGTCATTTCTTCATATACCTTCATTCCTTTCATTTCTTCATATAGTTTCGTTTTTTTCATTTTTCATATTTTTATTTGTTTCATATTCATTTCTTTCATTTTTTCTTTTCTTTCATTTCTTTATTTCTTTCTACTTTGCCTTACCACTAGTGAATGCCGATCAATGAATTCTAACGTGTGTCATTTCTTCATATATATTAATTTCTTTCTTTTTTTATGTTATTTCTTCATTTTTCATTTTTACATTTCTTCTTTCTTCTTTAATTTTCATTTTCCCTTTATCTTTTACTTATTCATCTATTTATTCATTTATTTTACTTTACTACCAATGCATGGCCTATATATGGGCGGACGCTGAGAGTGATCTATTTACTCGCACGGGAATGAATGATTTAATGTCCAGCGGGATAGTTTTATTTTTTTATCGTTTTGCGCTTTCTTCACTTTTTTTTTGGGGGGGGGATAATTATTGCCTCCATTAATGTCGCTATTCACTCCTCACCCCTCACCCCCTAAAAAAAATTACGCTCCCCCAAAAAAACATAGCTTAAAATATTTCGTTCTTAATCGCTACTCATGCAACGACTAGAAAAAAATTATATATCCAGTCATTTGAGAGCGCGAGTGATTGAATTATGAGCTGAATATTGACTCTGCTTGTCTGTGGCACTCGAGTCCAGACAAAATGGCACGGCTGAGGAGGGCGGGGCAGCAATGCAAACCAACAGCGCGGTGGTGAGTAAATTATAATAACTGAAGATAAGACCAGGTGGTGTCCTTTAAATGACTTTTTTTTTTTGGAGGCTATGGTATTAATTAACCGAAGTAATTAACCTTAAACCACACTCAAGCCGCGTATATCTAAAACCCGTGACTTTGATGATGACGAGGATGATGATGATATGACGAAGATGAAGAGGAGGAAGATGATGATGATAAAAAATGCGAAGACGAAGATGAAGATGAAGAAGGTGAGGAGGATGAAGATAAAGATGAGAAGGCGAAGACAAAGATAATAACGAAGATGAAACAGAGGAAGATGACGAAGACGAAACAGATGAAGATGACCAAGATGAAACAGATGAAGATGACCAAGACGAAACAGATGAAGATGACCAAGACGAAACAGAGGAAGATGACGAAGACGAAACAGATGAAGATGACCAAGACGAAACAGATAAAGATGACGAAGAGGAAACAGATGAAGATGACCAAGACGAAACAGATAAAGATGACGAAGACGAAACAGATGAAGATGACCAAGACGAAACAGAGGAAGATGACGAAGACGAAACAGATGAAGATGACCAAGACGAAACAGATAAAGATGACGAAGAGGAAACAGATGAAGATGACCAAGACGAAACAGATGAAGATGACCAAGACGAAACAGATGAAGATGACAAGACGAAACAGATGAAGATGACCAAGACGAAACAGATGAAGATGACCAAGACGATACAGAGGAAGATGACTACGCGTGGCCTTAGTGCTCATCTCCGTCGCAGGGGTGAGGGGGGATTAGCCTGTTGTTTGTAGCCTTAGTATTCCTCGCTTCTTTAATTTTCCTGTCATTTGTTGTTGCTTTATGTTCGGTAGGAAAAGGAGACACACTATGGGACATATAGAAAGGTGGGAGAAAGTTCCGCAGAATATTACAAACTAGAATCTATGTATCTTTCGCTTTCATTCATTCATTCCATTCATTCTCTCTCTCTCTCTCTCTCTCTCTCTCTCTCTCTCTCTAAAAAAAATCAAAATAATACATAAAACGAATTCACACGCTTTAAAAAACAAGACCCAATGGAGTGCCGCGCGCATAAACTCCAAAACTGAACATTCCCTTCCATCCCTAAACTCTCCCACTACACCAATACGCAACACAACACCGTATAATCTGCTTCTATATCGGGCGACATGTTAATAGATCCAAATCCACAACACGTGCTCGTAATGCGACTCTCCCCCTGCCGTCTGCCTCGCCCTGTTTCTGTCTGTCTGTGTCCGGATGGCGGGGTGTGCATGGCAGGCCCGCGGCAGGCACTGAGCAGGTCGGGTCTAATCGGTATGCAAGTAACGTGAGGCGGTCTGGTCTTGCCGCCACTAATCCCGCGGGTCTGTGTTATTGGCCTCCGTTTGTTCCCGAATTACCCGGTGCTGAGCTTGAGGGGATCAGTAGTATAGTGCGGCGAGGCTACTAAGTGTTTTCGGTCATGTGTGTGTGTGTCTTTGGGTATATTACAGGTTCGTGGTTGTAGAGTGAAGGTAATGTGGGGGTGGTACGTTTCCGTCTTAGCAAAATAAGATTGTTAAGCAGTCTTTTTAAATTCATATAAATAAAAATTGTTTCCGCACAAATATTGCGATTTTCGATATTCATATATATTTCCTGAGCCACTGTTCATGTATACACGAGGAAACAGTCGTATATATTGCTGTCTTTAATTAGCGCAGCGTCTAATTCTTGTGTGTGAGGTGGTCGACTCCCGCACAGTAATATTGCAAGAGACACAGTCAGAGGCCACCATCTCATTCGTCCTCCTCTAACTCTCTTCATCACTAGTTTTGCTTTCAGTTACAAATGTCGCATCACCGTTCGCAAATATACATTTTTTTTAGAAGATATGGTCCCGGTAGTGGAGGGTGCTTAAAACGATTCCTCCAGCTTTATTATGCAGATAGCAGGGAAACGTTTGTGCAAGTTTGTGCGCTGTGGTAGGGTCGCATTTTGATGCCTTGCCGAACCTAAATTCATGGTCACCTTAAAGCCGTATCACATGTTTAACACTTTGGCCGAGATTAAAGACATGATGCGCTGATTCCGAACATCAAGGTGAAGCCTCCCGAGGGATGGCTCGAATGTTATGAGGGACTTGATTTAATATATATATATATATATATATATATATATATATATATATATATATATATATATATATATATATATATATATATATATAGAAGTTCCGATTAAGTAAAAATAAATAAATAAACAATGGCCTCGCACGAAGCAAGATACAGTATTATTGTATGTAGAACACCACTGAGAAATTTTGTAAAGAAAAGAAAAATTATAAACTGATCATGAGACAACCTAATAAGTTTGAGTACGTGGAGGGGCACTGCATTAAACCGTTCTAGTATCCTTTCTGCGTTCGTATAATTCCTCATTTTGATTTTATTTAACCGATAAAAATTGAGCATGAGTGATTATTCTGGCTTTTGAAATTGCTGCTCAAGTTCTGTAATCACGGTCAAGAACTCTGAATGCACAAGAACTTTTTTTAGAGCGTCGATAACTACCTTGTAGTATGGCAAAAATAACCCAACGCTGCCCTGACACGAAAGATTTATGACTCGAGTAGGCGAGCTGTGAAAGACATCTGACCACACGCTAGACAAATGCTGCCGGTATGTAGACGAATTTGCCGAATACTAAATACTAAATACTAAATAACATTCAAAGTTCACGGGAAAAAATCTACGCGTACAATAATTCACAAACGCCAGGTACCTGCATCTAAATATGGTTATACGAGCACATTACATAACATGGTCAGTTACGTGCGTGATATCCGTAAAAACAACTGGCTTAATTAAACCGCCGACCAGTTGATAAATATAAAAACATATATATTTACATCAAAGTATTCGGAAAAGTTTACCAATTTGGGGTATTAGTAACTTAAGGACGTGCTCGTGTGTATTCAATTACCATATGATACTCCGTTTTTTTTGACATTTTGGTAACGTAAAGACAAACAGACAGACAAACAGACGGTCAACGACGAAAACATGATCTTCCACACTACGCACATGAGACGGGCGATAATAAATAAATAATCGAGTAAACCAACGCACGGTACGAACTATTGGCCTGGACACTTACGAACGCGGGGAGGTAAGAACTATGCATGTTGTGTGCGAGCGAGAGTTGATGACCCCAGGCCGCCCCCTCAACGCGGAGCCGCCGGTGCACGCCACGCCACGCCACGCCACACAACGCCGCCCCGCCCCGCCCCGCTCACCGCAGCCCCGCACGCACGCCCTCGAAGACCGTGATAAATAGACAGATATGTTTGCAAGGCTGAAGTAACGCTAATTATTGAGACATAGCGTTTACTGTTGCATAGGAGAAGTAGATTTGAATCGAAGGCACCACGTAGACACTTAAAGAAAATATTGGGCTATTGAAAAGCTACATCTTGGGTGGAAAACAAAGCCATTCCGTTTCCCCGGCGGCGCTGATTAGGTAACGATGGATCACATGGCCGAATTCGTAGTTGAGGTGATGTTTATTTATCGGATTTTGAAGGAGTTTGTGTAATTATTTCTATTTGCCTATTTAGATTTACTTTTGTTTCTATTCAGTTTGCTTTATCAATCTCAGAATATTACTTTGCGCGGGTTCATATTATGGGAAGCGCAAACCAACAAAAGGGAAGAATTTATATATACTTATCCAGTTATGTATTCGCTTAGTATAGGAAGCGCAAAACAACATAAAGGTAGTGTTTAGAATCTTATCAGCCTATTTATTCCTATTGATTTTCCTTCACTAACTCAATAGCGTGAAAAACGTAGACTAACACAAAGCTAAATTCTCTCAATCTATTTTTTTTTCATCTTTGTCTAGTTAGTTAGTTATTCATTTTGCTTCATTATCCCCTAAACTTTTACCTATTTATAATGTTATGGTGTAGGGAGCGCAGAGTAACGTCAATGCAGAAGTGTTACGCCCGAAGAGTGTTACCAGGTCTGCCATATTATAACAGCTCTTCCGTGTCCGTTATCTATACCGTACTACCCTCAACATAACTCTCTCTCTCTCTCTCTCTCTCTCTCTGTTATGTTACACTGATTTGTTTTCCTGACGTGTGCCCCGAAGCCACCTCGGTAGCCTGCGGTGTGTGTGTGTGTGTGTGTGTGTGTGTGTGTGTGTGTGTGAGTATTGAACCTTGCATAATTATCCCTTGATTAGAACGTGCGAAGATTACGTTATAACACACACACACACACACACACACACACACACACACACACACGAACGCAATAACACGTGGGCCACATACCGACCGACCGACCGACCATCACGCGACAGTACAAAAAGGGTGCACGCAAGGGTTAACGTGTGGGGTGAAAAGCGGAAACGTACACACACACACACACACACACACACACACACACACACACACACACACACACACACACACACACACACACACACACACACACACACACACACACACACACACACACACACACACACAGGTGGATAAATGTTGATGAAAATGATAGACAGGTAGACGGATAGGGAGGTAGACGGATAGATCGATCAATGGACGGAGAAATATGTAGATTAATAGATAGGTAGAAAATAGAAAGATTGATGGATAGATAGATGTGGGTCAATTGATACAAAAAAATAGATGCATAAAATTTGATAGATAGATATAGATAGATAGATAGATAGGTAGAAGGATGGATAGATCGATAGATACATAGTCATGTTTGCAAGAGTTAAGTAACACTAATTATATAATCCATATATTGATTAAAACTATATTAAGACATAGCATTTATTATTGCATCAGAGAACTGGGCTTGAATCGAAGGCACTGCGTCGGCACTCGAAGAAAACATTATAGAAAAACTATATTTCACCTAGAAAACAAACCAATTCAGTTTTCCCGTTGTATTACATATAAGAATATTTGTCACAGAATATGGCTTTCAAATAATACAAGAAACTAATTTTTTTGTGTGTAAATGAGTTTGTCTAATTTATATATTATAAAATGTCTTTTTTTTATGATATTCGTGAACTTGTTTAAAAATACATTACTGGTGCTTAATATCATGCTCTTAAACACACACACACACACACACACACACACACACACACACACACACACACACACACACACACACACACACACACACACACACACACACACACACACACATTTTTTTTTATTTTTTATAGTTTGCATCTTAAAAAATTACCGCTCAAAGATCAAAATAGCCTTAATTTGTCTGAGCATTTCAAAGACAACCCCTGCCTCCCACACCCCCCCTAACGCTAACTCTCACAATCATTCCCCTCCCACACACACATGATGTGTGTGTGGGAGGGGATGGGTGTGCAAGGTGGGATGTGTGACACATCCCACCTTGCACACCCATCACCATCCCCTACACACAAACAGGCTCATCTCTCTTTCCAGGTGCCCAACGGCCTGCCAGTGCACATCAAGGGCGGGCCGATGGACAAGATCATGTTCGCCATCACCTCCGCCGTGTGTCTCGTGGGCTTCGTCGAGTGCTTCCACGTCTGGTACACGCTCTCCTACCCTCCGGCGCCCAAGTCAGACTAGACGCACATATGTACACACTCCCATAGGCTTCGTGGAGTAAAGGGGCTTCGATGACGTTTAGTACACACTCTCCAAAGTCTCCGTCATCAAAGTCAGAGGACGCATCGATGTTTACGCTTCTATAGACGTTGAGTATAAGGGTTTCGTCAGGCATAAGGGGTTCAAGTACCGCCACATCTAATACAAACACTCCTACCCTCAGCCACCCCAGTCAGTAGAAGGATCGAGTTTAAGGGTTTCGTTAAGTATAGGGGCTTGGTCGAGTACCGCCACACCTTGTACACACTCTCGTACCCTCAGCCACCCCAGTCAGTAGAAGGATCGAGTTTAAGGGTTTCGTTAAGTATAGGGGCTTGGTCGAGTACCGCCACACCTTGTACACACTCTCCTACCCTTCCCACCCCAGTCAGTAGAAGGATCGAGTTTAAGGGTTTCGTCAAGTATAGGGGCTTAGTCGAGTACCGTACACACTTGCCTACCCTCAGCCACCCAAGTCACGAGTAAGCGCATCAATGTATACACTTATTATAGGCTTCGTCAAGAGAGGCTTCGTCGAGTATTTCTAAAGGCTATGTTAAGTACTTCAGCGTCTCTGGTACACAATCGGTCACTTTCCACCACAGTTAGCTAGTCTGTGTGGCCAATTTCAATTAGTATTCATATCAAGAAAATAATAGATTGAAAACTGATCTCGGGTATAAGAAATTGAACCACACGATTTTTCCGTCTATATTTTGAGGACAGTTCATTTTCAACCCTCGTTAGGTTTTTTTTCTATATCTGATATCAGTTTTAGTAGTTATGGCAAGGTGTGTGCAAACTGGCAAGCATACTCTGTTTAGTAAAGTGCGTGCGAATCAGCGTGTTAGTCAGAAAAGCACGTACACATGATCAAATAGTAGTTACACCCACCATGTCCTAAGCCACGCAAGACCTCGAGGAAAGACAGAGAAAGTAGGGATCTAGGAGTACTATGCAAGTGTGTGTGCGTACGTGCACGTGTGTGAGGGGGGGAGAGTTTTGGATGGAAGAGTGACCGGCAGAGAGGACGATGCAAAAAAAAAGGAAAAAAAAGGAAGGATTGTTTACTGTCGATGTCATGGACGCCCCACTGGCCTGTCTATCTGTGGCTGCTCCGTGTGGTGGTGGTGGTGGTAGTGAGGGTAGTGGTGGTGGTGGTGGCGGTGGTGGTGTGTACATAAAAATCGATCGCTGTCCTGTAGAAGGAGGTTAATTGTAGCAACAGCTGGTGACCGAAAGGCTTCCCACACGCTGCACTACAGACAATAACGATGTAAAAAGTACTGTTATGGATTATGGTAGACTATATTAATTTATCTTGTTGGTTGTAAAAAGAAAATAATGAATAAAACTTGAAAACAGCAGATTGGCCTCGCCGATTTTACTTTACCGAAGATTTTTGCATTTTAAAACGAAAGAAATGTTAGACTCGTGAGTAGTGAAGGGGTAGGTATACGAGTGTACTTTATAAATATCTCTTTCCTCATTACTGCGTTTGTTAGCTCTTCGTTTAAAGGTATGAAAATAATATAGAAAATAATATAGAAAGAGATGTTATACTCGTGCGTAGTAAACTAAGGGTAGAATGTACTTTATAAATATATCTTCCTCATTCTTGCCTTTGTTTGCATTGCATTTATAAGTATGAGAATAATATAAAAATCTATATGGAAAATAATAAAAAAAGAAATGTTAGACACGTGAGTAGTAAACTAGGGGTAGGTAGAATGTACTTTATAAATATCTTTCCTCCTTAATTACTGTGTTTGTTTGCATTGGGTTAAAATCAGAATAGTAATAATATAAACGCATGAACATATTTGATCCGTGGAGGAAGAGGAAGAGGCGCAACAGTATTAATTAATCAACCGCGCCGGAGATTTTTTTTCATCTTCATCGGAGTCGTTCTTGTTGCAATCAAAATGAAAACAGTTTCCCTGCGCCAGTTACACGGGAAAGAGGAAGTGTGTATATTCTTATTTTTTTCCTTGCGATAGAATACTTTTATGTGACACTCAATATGTGCAGGCAGCTTCCGGTACCACACAACATTGCTGGTATACATGGGAAAGGGCGATTTTATTTTTCATTTCTTCTTTTTGTCATGCCAGTAAAATTATAATACTACATGCGTTACCTTTTCTTTTTCTCTCGCGCGAATAGAACCATTTTCGCAGACAGATTACCACTCAACATTGCAGTCGCTTGGGATGTATCAAGTTTATTTTCTGTTTCGTTTCTTTTATTCATGAGAGTAAAACTGTTATACTACACGCGTTACACAACAGCCACGTGGGAAAGTGCGATTTTATTTCTTTCTTCTTTTTTCGTGAGAGTAAAACTGTTATACTACACGCGTTACACAACAGCCACGTGGGAAAGAGCGATTTTATTTCTTTCTTCTTTTTTCGTGAGAGTAAAACTATTATACTATACGCGTTACCACAGCAGCCACGTGGAAAAGAGCGATTTCAACCCGGTAGCAGCGACGGACCAAATTTGTGGCTTTACCGTGTAGCAGCGACGGCCCAAATTTTTGCCATGATATAAACCCCCCAAAATAGATGATGCATAAACTGATCACAAATGCGTTGATAGGTATATATTATGAAATGGTTTGCAGGAGTGATGATTTTTTTCCATAAGTTCGCTTAGAGAGGCCTTTAAGAAACATGATCACCGCAGCTACCGGGTAAATTTTTTTTTTTTTTTCATGCGTCTAAACCTATTACTACTTGTGTTACTACAGTAGCCACGTGGGAAAGAGAGAGTAAGTTGCATTTTCGCCTTTCCTTTTCTTTCGTGAGTAGAGAATCATTTTCGCAGACAGTTTTCCACATAACTTTCCAGTCCAGATTTCATTTTTTGTTTCTTCTTTTTTTTTCATGCGTCAAACCATCATATGCGTTACCACAGCAGCCACGTGGAAGAGTTCTGTTTTTGCCTTTCCTCTTCTTTCGTACGAGCAGAGAACCATTTTCGCAGATAGTTTTCCACACAACATTCCAGTCCAGATTTTATATTTTATTTCTTCTTTTTTCATGCGAGTCAAACCATCATATGCGTTACTACAGCAGCCACGTGGGAGAGTTCCATTTTTGCCTTTCCTCTTCTTTCGTACGAGCAGAGAACCATTTTCGCAGATAGTTTTCCACACAACATTCCAGTCCAGATTTCATTTTTTGTTTCTTCTTTTTTTTTTCATGCGAGTCAGACCATCATATGCGTTACCACAGCAGCCACGTGGGAGAGTCGAAGTTCTATTTTTCCTTTCCTTTTCTTTCGCACGAGTGGAGGACCATCTTCACACTATTCAAAACCCAGCCACAGTTTGCTACACGCGTCGCTGTTACCACATCAGTCACGTGGGAAAGAGGAAGCGCTATTTTCACTCCAACTATTTTTTCCCTTTAAACTCTTGCCCTTTTTTTTTTTATTCAGCGCATAGCAACAACAAACACATTCATCAAATCAAAATACAGAAATCCTTTACAGCAATAACAATAACAACATCGATCACACGAGAAAAGAAAAAACAAACAAAAAAACGACCTTCAACTATTTTTGCCTTGGCCTTTTTCTGGTTTTCTTTTTTTCACTTTTTTTTTTTTTAGGGAGGGGGAAAGAGTGAGAGTGAGAGGGGGGTGAGAGTGGGGTGAGTCAGCATCCAGGGAGGCAGCAGGCAGGCGAGTCAATGAGTGGTGGTGGTGGTGGTGGAGGTGGTGGTGGTAGTGGTGGTGATGGTGGTAGTGGTGGTGTAGTAGTAGTAGTCCTCCTCCTCCTCCTCCTCCACTTCCTCCTCCTGTCCGTCCTTGCCCTATCCTGCCTGCCTGCCTTGTTTGTTTGTTTTGGGGGGCTGCCACGTGGACGAGAGAGAGAGAGAGAGAGATGGGATGGGACGGGCCGCTGGGACACTCACTTCCGGGAACGTTTTTGCATGGCCTTGAAGCAATTTTTTTTCCTCTCTCTCTCTCTTTTTTGGTCCCCCCCACCACGCGCGGCGGTCAATGGAAAAATGTAGGACCGGAGGGAGGAGGTCAGCGTGTTGCACAGGTTGAATGGATGCGAGTGTTGTTGTTTTTTATTTTTACTCCGTTTTGTTGTTGTTTTTTTGTTTTGTTTTGTATGTTCTTTACCGCCGATCTCTCTCTCTCTCTCTCTCTCTCTCTCTCTCTCTCTCTCTCTCTCTCTCTCTCTCTCTCTCTCTCTCTCTCTCTCTCTCTCTCTCTCTCTCTCTCTCTCTCTCTCTCTCTCTCTCTCTCTCTCTCTCTCTCTCTCTCTTTCCTTTCGTGTGTGTGTGTGTGTGTGTGTGTGTGTGTGTGTGTGTGTGTGTGTGTGTGTGTGTGTGTGTGTTATTGTTTGAGTGCGTGCGTGCGTGCGTGCGTGCGTGATTTTTCAATTTATCGCATTGCATCGATGAAGAACGACTAAGAAAAAAAATAACTCATGGTAAAAAAAAAATATGAATGTGTATGTGCAATAACTACTGACGATACAATCTACAATACGTCCAAGTCAGCGCTGATGGTCGCTACTTCACTGACACCTACCTCCCCGTCGCGCCGCCCGTCCGCCCTGCCCGCCGCCGCCCGCCAAGCCAAAACAAACCAAGAAAACAACGCCACGCCAGGTATGACAAAGCCCGCTGTGTACGCCTACCTGAATGTCCTCTCAGGTTAAGGTCGAGTAGTGCCGATAACATACAAGTCAAGGTGTAGGTCATGTTTATATTGCATGCTTAACTTTACTATTTTACTTTCCAGTGTTATAATCAGGCCGCCGTTATGAGTTTTATTTCTGAGCTCAACTGCGTGATTTATTTTATTATTAGGGGAGCTACGCGTGCATGCCCTCAGTGCTCATCTCTGTAGCATTATCCCTTGAGCCTGTGATGAGTATAAACTTAATGAGAAAACTTTGTACCTATATTAATAACTTCATATTTGTATTGCAAGAATCTAGTTAGCGGCATTGGTAATAATTCATCCCGTTTTGTTAATTTTCCAGGTTGTATGAGAGGCTCGAAATAGGAGATGTTGCGACCGCTAAGAATACCCGATCTTTGTTGTATGTGAAGAGGCAAGTTCTGAATTCTTCCGACAGTTCTCCGCTCCTGCACCTCGCGCCAGAGCCGACCAGCCAGCCACCCCGAGGTCAGTGCCAATCAGTGCCGCATCGAGGGCCACGAGAGAGGAGGCACGCAAATAATGATGATGATGATGATGATGATGATGATAATAACAATGGCGTAATATCAATGTGGTTCATCTAAAATGTAAAATCGCGGCTTTTAGTAAGAGATGGAAAGAAGGAAATATTTAGCGGCCAGCATTTTAAACTGCAATATTCTTTTACAGTCTTAACAATAATAACAATAGTGATCGCGCTGCTAAATATTAACTCCTATACGATACATTGCAATAACCCAGGAATAAAGAGGTCAGGCGTCATCCCTTCCTCCCCTCCCCCCTATTTAAAAGATATATGTATAATTATGGCAGGACTAGACAGAATCATAGTAAAAGGTAATAATTCGCGTCAGAATGGTCCTATGCGAACACCCGTCACTCCGTACAATCTGGGGTCCTTAAAAATTCCCCTACGCCAGCCATCCGACGTGCCGAAAAAAATAATTGCAACTACATCTGCCAAATTTATCTCATCTGTACCAACTCTATGCAGGTTGGTCTTAAAATGAGCCTAAATATGAATAAAGAAAAAACCTCCGTCAGTCAGTTAGTCCGCGTATCGGCGTCTGTAAAAACAACTACACAGAAATCATCCTCCTGAGTTATATTTCATTTTAGTAAACATTCGGAATCGCGTCAAAATGAGTATATTTGTAAAGAATCTTCCGCCGTTCATTCAGCCTACTGGGGGTCTTTAATTGCTGCTTTACGCCAGGCACAATCTGTCGGCCAGCAAACATTTATTTCATAAGCGTAAATAGCCGAGTTCGCGTCAAAATGAGTATATTTGTAAAGAATCTTCCTCCGTTCATTCAGCCTGCTGAGGGTCTCTAAATACTATCTGTTTTACGCCAAGTTCCCTTCTGACGGCCCGCAAACATTTATTTCATTTGCGTAAACATCCGGGATCGCGCCAGAATGAGTATATTTGTAAAGAATCTTCCTCCGTTCATTCAGCTTACTGGGGGTCTTTAAATACTACTTTACACCAGGCCCCTTCTGACGGCCCGCAAACATTTATTTCATTTGCGTAAACAGCCGAGTTCGCGTCAAAATGAGTGTATTTGTAAAGAATCTTCCGCCATTCATTCAGCCTATTGGGGGTCTTTAAATACTACTTTACGCGAGGCCCCTTCTGACGGCCCGCAAACATTTATTTCATTTGCGTAAACAGCCGAGTTCGCGTCAAAATGAGTGTATTTGTAATGAATCTTCCGCCATTCATTCAGCCTATTGGGGGTCTTTAAATACTACTTTCCGCAAGGCTCCCTCTAATGGCGCTCAAACATATATTTCATTATAGCGTAAACATCCAAATTGGCGTAAAAATGAGTTTAGACTGGAACACCCAGCAGTCAGTCAATGAGCCGCCGGGCGTATTTGCATATTTTACGCCGGCCTCTTTACGGCCTTCATATAATACTATTTTACGCAAACCTCCTCTTCAAGGCCCTCAAAACGCTCTTTCTTATCAGGTGTGAACGCGGACAAGTCCTCGAGGGGGGGCAAGCATGCACGTGACATCTGTGAGTACTTACCAGCCAATGAGCAGAGTGCATAAGGATGACGCGGGGGATGCAGGGCCGCCGCCATCCATACAACGGGTCCCGATGTCAGTAGAAGTAGGATCCTGCGGCCAATGAGGGACCTGCGAGGAGAGCACGTAATTGAATCCAACCAATGGGAAGAAGAGAGTGGTGTGACGTCACATGTCAGGTTTCCCTGCCCCTGCATGTCATGATCAATACTGCCCACGAAAGGTAAGGTGGCAACTGTTTAACTTGTCTTGCGGCTCACCAGAATACACCTTAATTTTGCCTCCCAATCACCCCCCTTAGACTTAATGATAGGAGTGATTGGCTCTGGTGATGGCGCCTATGTAGCGGCGAATGAGCCGTCAAATTACCCATACCACATGACGCGATGATAATAAAGTATGACCCGCGTTACCCCAAACACCACGCCAGGCCACGCCACACACCACATACACTATACACATACACGCCACAGAGATCACCACACAATACACAACGACGACGTCTTCACACCTTCACCATAAGCGGCGATCTTGACCTAACATCAACGAAAATAACCGGGTATTCAGGAAAGCATAATCGCTCGGGTAGTAGGCGACAGACAGACAGGCACAGGCAGGGATGTATTCTTTACGACTTAAGAACCGACAGACTCCGGTGTTTGCCTAGTAATTAAATTTGGAGTTAATCACGCGGCGTCCGAGGAGGGGCCGACCGACGGACACGCACAAGTATACCGGAGCACCTGCGTGGCTCGACTTTGATAATGTGCGAAACGTGTGACTTGCGGCCGAGTGCTACATCCGGTACGGGGCGGCGGGGTGGGTGTGGGTGACGTCTGGGCGAGGTGCTGCTCCCGGGGGCTTTTGGGTGGGCGTGGGTGGGGGTCTGGGTGGGGGTCAATGGGGGTTTGGGTGCCTGGGTGCGCTTAGAAGGGGTTTTAAGAGGGTTCGAGTGCATTTCGGGGTTCATGGGTCAAATTTGGGTGAGTTTCTGGGGGACTGATTCGCTGTCGGTGCTTTCTTGAGGAGTTGAGTGGGCGTGAGTGTGCTCCAGGATCAAGAGTGAGGTTTCGGGAGGGGTTGCGTGAGCGCGGGGTTCTTCCTAGGGGTTTCGGGGCTCTTCTGGTATCCTGGGTGCGCTTTGGGGTGGTTGTGTGGCCGTGGTTGAGGGCTGGTTGTGGGTGGGTGTGTTACTGGGGGTTCTATTTCTCGGGGATACGTTTCTATGGGTTTGAGAAGGTGTGGGCGTATTTGGGGGCGGTTGGGTCAGCGTGTGTGGGTGTCTTGGGGGATGTGGGTGAACGCGGACGCTGTTGCCGGAGGATTACGGGGAAGAATGCGTGTTTGCGACGATTTTAGCGAGTTACGAGGAAGCTGACGAATGGGATGATGCGAAATGCGATTGATGCGCTGATGTTGCAAGACGCTACATCAGCATTCAGAGACGAAGTAGCTATAAAGGATATGAGAAATTGGTAGAATATTTGAAGACGAGAACAATGAGGCATGGATGAGGCTGAGAGGCGTGTGAGGAGGAGCAGGTGGAAGTGGTAGTGGAGGTAGTTTGAGTGTAAGAATATAATAATCTGTGATGTTTGTGAATACTGTTATGATGATGATGATGATGATGATTTATAAGGGGGATAAGGTCGATCTGGTGAAGTAAAGATGAGCCACACAAAGCAAACAAAGACGTGACGTATAAGAATAATAAAAATTTAAAAAATAATATTATCTCCTATGGACGTCCCACACACACAAAAGACATGAAACAGACCTCACACACAACACATCAAGACATCACACAACACAAAAAAACACTGCTAATCGTCACTCAACACACACACACACACACACACACACACACACACACACACACACACACTCAACACAAACAACACAACACAATCAACACACAGCAGCAGCAACACACCAAGACGCAACACAATCAAGGACTTTCAGAGAGCTTCAGAAGCGCGCCCTACGTCTTGAATCCTTCCCTGGGTCGGGTGAGGGCAGGACGGGCGAGGGCGGTGCAGGAGGTAGGGCGGGCGGGCGGGTGGGTGGGTGGGTGGCTCGGGTGTAGAGGTCCCGTCTCCGCCCCTGCCTTGCAAGCCCTCCTTTTCCCTCTCCAAGTCTCCCCTTACCCTCGTATTATTTACTTCTCTCTACCCTTCCTTCTCCCCTCTTCCTCCCCTTCTTTGTCTCTGTCTCCCCTCTCTCACTCCCCTCCTACTTCCCGTCTTTGTCTCTGCCTCCCCTCTCTCACCCCCTTGAGGCCATCCCTTAACTCCCCTCTCCTGGCTGGGGAGGGGAGAGTAATCGCTGCTTTCTCGTCCCCTTTCCCCTTCCCTCTGCATCTTTATTGTTCATATAATGTCCGCCCTCTATTTTCTCACCTCCCTCTCCCTCTCTCTCTCCTTATTTCCCTTTCTATTTCGTCGTTTCCTTTCTCTCTCTCTCTCTCTCTCTCTCTCTCTCTCTCTCTCTCTCTCTCTCTCTCTCTCTCTCTCTCTCTCTCTCTCTCTCTCTCTCTCTCTCTCAGTGTCTGTCTTTCTTTCTCTCTCGCTTTCTTCTGACGAGTCCTCCATTATCCCTGTCCATCTCAGTATGGCATGTTTTTTTTCGCCTGATGTGACCATTTTCTGTGACGGCCGAGCGTAACGGTTAGACTCAAGGAAATAGAACGCGTCGCTTCTTAAAAACATGGGTTGGATTTTCGCTTGGACGCCAGCATCCAGGCGAGCGACTCAAGGTGACCGTGGCATTCTGCATTTCCCCTCTTCCCCAATTCACTTTCCTCTTCCCTCACCCTCGCCCCTTCTTCGCCGACCCTCTCCCTCTCCCCTTTTTTGCCTCCCCTCCTCCCATATTCCCCTTTTTCTCTCTTGTGATGGAATAGAGCGATGAATGTCAGAGGTAAAACCCGGTGCCACTTTGTCCAGGTGTATAAATATATTGTGACGTGATGTGGGGCGTGTGTGTGTGCGTGTGTGTGTGTATGTATGTACGTTTATGTAGTGTGGTGATGACTGTGATGATGATGGTGATGATTAGGATGATGATGAGGGTGGTGGTGGTGATGAGATGAGAAGGGACGGCTCAAAGGAGGAGTAGAAGGGTGGTGGTTATGATGGCGAGGGTGATGATTGTGGTGGTGGTGGTGGTGGATGTGGTGTATGAATGTGGTGATGATTTTGTGAGTTTGTGGAGGTGGTGGTGAATGAAGTCTTCGGTGGTGTTGGTAATGATGATTCTGTTGCAGATAAAAAGGATGGTACGTGATGATGATGATAATGATGATGATGATGATGATGATGATGATGATGATGATGATGATGATGATGATGGTGGTGGTGGTGAATATTATTGATTATGATGACTTATAAGGGAAAAGATATGCTACTTCTGTTGATAATGATAATGATTTTTAGTCAATAACGATGGTAGTGATTGATAAATGATGATGATGATGATGATGATAGTGGAGGAGAAAAAATAGAAATGAAGAAAAACAAAAAGAAGAACAAAAAGAAGAAGAAGAAGAAGAAGAAGAAGAAGAAGAAGAAGAGAAGAAGAAGAAGAAGAAGATAAAGAAGCAGATAAAGAAGAAGAAAGCGGAGGAAGAGAAGAAGAGGGAAGGAAGGGAAGGAGAAAAGAAAGTGGAAGAAGGGAAAGAGAAGAAAGAGAAGGACGAGGAGGAGGAGGAGGAGCAGGAGGAGGAGAAAGAAGAAGAAGAAGAAAGAGGAGGAGAAGGAGAAAGAAGAGAATAAAAATATGGACGAAGGAAGGGTGAGGAGAAGCAGAAAGGTTGTGGTGGATACTGACGGTGGTGGTGGTAGTGGTGGTGGTGGTAGAGGTGGTTGTGGTAGTGGTAGTTATCAGTGTTTTTTAATAGCTCCGTTCAAGATGGCTACACTCAGCAGTTATCTAAAGTAATTTGCGTTAAGGTAAAAAGAATTCGAGTATTACAAGTTATTTTAGTTTCATCACAGTTTTCAAATATATACGCTGACTAAAATGATGACATAATTACCACAGTTATGAATGGTAACCTCTTCATGTGTCTTCAGTAAGCACCTACATCAGCGCCCGTACTCCCAAACATATCAGGCTTATACACATAGATTTGGTAAGGCTTTCGTAGAGGCTGTGAGCATTTCCATGGGTAGTTTTATGAGCTTAGTGATGGTCTGACAAGGCTGAACGTCAAAAAAAAAATCATGAGAACTCCCGACTAATCTCCTTTGTGGCCTCGGGACATATTAGCGAAAGCATCCGAGAATACGATCCCAGAACATACGAATGAGGAGTCAGTCTCCGCGATGCAGTGCTTAGTCCCAAACTACGAATATGCAGCCTGGGTTCGAATCCCGGCCTGGGCAGTCGGCGTGCAGCTCACCTAGGTGTTCATCCTTCCTTTCAGGATGGTCGATAAATGCATACCTGGGGGAACTTGAGGAAGGCAAACCTTGGTATCCCGGACGTTACACTGGCCTTGTGTCAGCTTAATGGGTTCTCTCCCACCAGAGACTCAAAGGGCCAACGGGACGGAGATGAGCGCCGCCGCCACGCGCAGCTATAGCGTGTGCTCCCAACTTTACTCTTACCCTTACTAAACCTATCATCATAATTATATCCTCCTCATCCATGAATCTCTCTAACCTCGCCTTGAAGGAGATATCGTCTCATATGGCAGATTTCAACACCACAAACTAAATAATGCAGAATAAATAATATACGTCATGAAATGTTGGAATTAAAAGGTACTAGACATTAAGTTGCCGGGTTACTATCTTTAGGTCACGGTTTGAGAAGAGTCGAGGAAGTGGTGCTGGTGGTGGTGGTGGTGATGGTAGTGGTGGTGGTGGTGGTGATAAGTTACGCGTGACGGTAATAATTAGAAGCATGGAGGTGAAGCATGGTAGTTAAGCTGGTTGGGGTTACCACTTCTACTACTACTACTACTACTACTACTACTACTACCTTGAGTTACTTTCACTAAAATTAAAAAAAATATACATATCATTGCTACGATAATGTGTTCCTTGGGCAAATAGTAGTAGTAGTAGTAGTAGTAGTAGTAGTAGTAGTAGTAGTAGTAGTAGCGGCAGTACCAATAGTAATAGTAGTAGTAGAAGTACAATTAGTAGAAGTAGTAGTAGTAATAGTAGTAGTAGTAGTAGTAACAATAGTAATAGTAGTAGGAGAAGTAGAAGTAGTAGTAGTAGTAGTAGTCATCTGTGTCCCTGTAGCCCACTGTGACAGGGAAGGGAGTAAAAGAAATCCATGTGACCATTCTGAGGAGTGTTATAGGGAAAAATACGTAGCTGAGGGGACCCACTCCCTAACCTCGACCACCTGTGTTATAAAACCCACGGCCCTTTTAGATGCCTCTTACGACACGCTGTGGAAGACTTGAATATGTGTACCTCATCCACATAAAAAAAAAGTGATGATAAAAGTACTAGGATTGAAAGTGGCAGTAGAAGTAATAGTAGCAGTAGCAGTAGTAGTAGTGGTAGTAGTAGTGGTAGTAGTGGTGGTGGTGGTGGTGGTGAAGGTGGTGGTGGTGATGCAGAATCCCCCTCGTCATAACCCAGAACATCTCACGACCGTCACTTCCACAACTCATCTCCTCCTCCTCCTCCTCCTGTTCCTCCTCCTGCTGCTGCTGCTCTATCTGCACTTCCTCCTTCTCTTCTTCCTCCTCCCTTCCCCTCATCATCATCGTTTGAATATTCAGCTATGAGAGAGGAGAACGAGGAAGAGAAAGAAGAATAAAACGAGAAGGGGGAAGGGGAGGATGAATAAGAAAAAAAAGCGGAGGAGGAGGAGAAAGAGGAGGAGGAGCAGGAGGAGATGAAGTGTGGGTGTCATAATGATTCTTTATTGGTTGAAAAGAAAGAAAATCCAGAGTCGTGATAAAGACTTCCCCGAGAATATAATAAAAGAATGGAATGAATCGATGCGTTGTTCTTTTGAGGCAACAGCAAAGTGGAGTTGCAGAAGGACGCTATTATGGGATCTAATCTTCTTGTTCTCGCTACCAACACCACTTATACCTCGACTGTTAATAAGACCACCAATATCAATCAAAACCCCGCAATGTCAGTAAAACGCCAAAGTGGTACAGGAAAACGCTATGATCTGATCTTCTTGTCATTATTTTCTACACCACCCGTACACGTAATGTCCTAAAGGCAACATGGGTGGTATAGTAAAGGTAAAATAAAGTTGGGGGCATACGCTATAGCTGCGCGTGGCCTCGGTGCTCATTTCCGAAGCATCAACCCAAGAGTGGTATAGGAAGGTGCTATAATGTGATCTCATATTCTTGCTATTAATATCAATATAAACACCACTATATATGATCCTACTAAGATAACTTGCATTCGTTAAAAACATACAGTGCTCATTCGTTTAAAGGGAAACAATTAGCAGTATAAATGAACGCAAACTGTTCTGATTTATTTCTAGTAACGTTAACAATAATTATGTACTACCTACGCAATGCACTGTAACTCTCCTTCAAAGCTCCCATTAGTTTGCTTTAAGACATTATTAAAGCAATAGTCTTCTTTTCCACCTCCGTGACTGCTACAGAGATCATTAATACACCTTAAGTTCGCTTTAGAACATTATATATGCAGCAGTCTTCTTTTCAGTCACCAAGATTTTGCTACGTACCGAATTGCTTTAAAAAATAATTAAACATTAGTATTTTCCAATCCCGGTGAGTTCACAACTGAAGCCACTATAATGCTTCTTTACTCAACATTTTGAAGACGCTTAAAACAGCTGTCACCTTTTCTGCCACCATGATTATATTACTATAATGGCCAATATGACCTCTTGCGTCAGCTTAATAATAAATCTCATAATAACCGATTCTGAAAACACTCAATATCGGTATCCGATACAACCGGTAATGAACTGAAACCTGGTTTGGATCGCTTCGATATGAAGTACTGGTATCGCGCCACATAGGAATATTTTCCCAAAAGTTTTTTTTTTTTTTATAATACATTTCAGAGCAAAGTGCTTCAACTTATAATCTACTAAATTAAAAGATCCAGGTTACCGGAGCGCCCTTCTTTGTGTCTTCCAAGCTTCCAGACAAGCAGCGCAGGGCAGCAGCATCTCAGAAAATCAAATAAACTAACCTAACCTGACATAATCCAAACGAGGCTAACCTGGATAATAGGTAACCGATAGACATTATCGGAGATCTCAATCTGATCTGGATTCGCTCTGCGAAAACAGAACGCTTTAAGGCAGATCGGCAGATCCTCTCCCCTTGTCGGCAGTCATTTTTATACTTATTTTTGCTATTTATCGTATTTCACTTAAACTTAAGGTCCTCTACTGGTGTCAGATGGCCCCAAACGGTAGGTACTGGTGGTTGGTTAATTCTGAAACACAGACGCGCTGAAAACCGCGAACATTAGGTTAGAAGGTAGTGCTTTATTAGGTGGAAGAGGAATTTCGAACACGCCGGTGCAATATGCAGTCCTTCGTGTAGATCACACAGTGGTTGTTTACACTTACAATTGCATTTAAAGACGCAGGCAACCGTCTTTACCGCATAGTCAGGACTAAAGCATGGTTCCTATAGCACCAACGCAAAAATAGCCACGAGTCAGCCGCAAAACCCGCAATGCAGCTGAGAACTGTCGTCTGCTACAAACCGCCTCCGGTTTCATATCACGCAGATTATGATCAGATCAGATCGCCAGATTCAAAATCTGAATGGTAAATAAGACACAGGCTTTGCGACAAGATCAGTGATCTAAAAGGGATCATCGTAAATAGACGAAGTCTTTGCCAATAATAGCCTAGCCCAAAGACCACCATGGCGGCTCGAGAGTAAACACTACCACGTATACGACGCTATGATTATACAATTGTGAATGCCTTTTCTTTGAGTTTGCAACGGATAAATCACACATCAAACGTCACATGGTACTGATAACTTAACGTAGTGAAGGCAAGAATATTCGAAACTTGTTAGTGACGTCAAAGCAATGCCCCCAACCCATCCTATCTTAACTATACCCTACCCAACCCACACAACCTAACCAAACCTAAATAAAATACAACTCGATTAAGCGGTCTTAATATACAAATGCCCCTACTTTCCCGCCTTGCACAATGCATAAACGTTTAAATCCAACAAAATATCACCGGACAACCACACAGGCGAACCATTATGCATTGTTTACACAGACAGCAGACCACCCCAAGTCAGCAATCGGCGCCTGTTAGCCTTCTACAACACGCTGAAGCTACAATATATAGTACCGATTCCCTACCACATGTATGACCAAGTGATATGTGTAGTGCGTCAATGTAGTGGTGTAATCAGACACTTACCGTTCACACATCGTGGCGGCACTTCTCGGCGCGGCATCTTCCTCCTGCTGGCTGCTGCACTACTTCTTTTGAGCTGTTCCGCTTTTTATCGCTTCTTAGGTCCTCCTTCTCAACACTTCTATACTTCACGCCATGGACTTAGTTACTTCACAGTGCACACTTATATACTTCACCCTGAACTGATGTGTTTTTTCTGCTCTTTTCTTCCCCTGACTGCTTTTCTATGCCCTTTTGTTAGTTTCCACTATTACACTTTTCACTCCACTTTCATTGTAGGCAACAGTTCTTTTTTTTTTCCAACACGCCAAGATAATTTTTGTGTAAGGTATTAACACACTTCGACGGTTCATAACAGAAACTGATGGCGCGAAGGGGATGAGAGGTGCCAACGGGGGTACTATTTATTTTCCTCGTTTCAGTATAGCCTATGTATATACGTTATTTCATCCATTTACTTTATGCTTCTTTTATTTACTCATTTATTTATATGATTATGATAAATGGACTTTTGCACGTTATGTCATGCATGTGCCATTAATCCCTGTAATGGGGTCGTAGATATTAGAACCCTTCCTCGTATCAATAAAAAAAAATAGCCAAGTTAAAGTCAGTGACGGCACTGCTGATTAACAAGTACCTCACTATCTAGTTTAGGAGAACACTACTCACTCACGAAGAACATTCATTTCCAACGATATCACCAGTTCTCAAGATAACCACTCCTTCTCGAGACCATTCAAGATACGACCCATTTATTATTCTATCACGTGGACTACCAATTCCTGAAGTCAGTAGTCAAGAGCATCCCCTATTTCCCTAATTCTAAAACCATCGTATTTGACTCCTTCGGCAGCCCTTATTCTCACTAGTCCTATTAATTTTCAAGAACATTATTTTTTTTCCGCAGGACGTTTCCTATATGGAGTTAATATATTCCTAATGACGCTTTTAGTACCCACTGAAGGAAATTTGGATCATTAATCTTTGTGTATTCTCCTGTAGCAGCTTATAAGTGACATTTTTTTCAGAGTTGGCCAGTACTATGATGGGCCTATAAAGGGTTCTCATTCCACCTTATTTGGCTAAATGTGAACCAATCCCTTTTTCTCGGAACCGATTTTCAACAACAGCCTGAATGACGTCTTATATTTCACACTAGAAACGAAAAAGACAGTCGCTCTCACCTCGACAGCCCAAATTTCGTCGCTGAAACAGAAATCCTGCGAAGTGCCCCACTCACGCTGGATTTTGGTTTTCGAGGGAGAACCAACGCAAAGCTGTGCCTGGCGGGGCGAGGAAATTGACCTCCGAGGAGTGCCTATTGACCATGCCATGGGAGCAATCAGTTAACCTTTAAGCACCTGGCAGATGATTGACCAATAACGGGAGCTGCAGAGCATTTCTTAAGAAGTCGCAAACTGAGGAATCGTGAAGGTAACAAGCCCTCAGGAGCAACTTTACTTACTTACTACCATAGACAATTACCATTAATCTCCGAGTCACATTTCCAAGTATCGTTATTCACTTGTTCTTTAGAAAATGCTGTAAAGAAAACGAAATGAACCATGCAATCGGTGGACACCATAGCAGTACTCACATAATAATGAAACTGTGAATGAAGAACAAGGTGGAATAGAGAGAAAAGGAATCCTACCGCACTGAGTGAACGATTGGATTTTTTTTCCTGCTAATTGTTGTCATCATCATCAGTAGCAGAAGAGGTATAAGCATCAACAGCAGCGGCATCATCGGGAAGAAAGAATATGATAATAATTCCCAACCATGATGCTGAAGACGATATATTATATATATATAGACATAAAAAAAGTTAACTAATTCACATGAAAATAAGGAAATAACAGATCGATGGTAAAGAACGAAACCTATCTTTGTCTGTCTATCTATATCTATTTGTATCTGTTTATCTATCTATCTGTATCTATCTGGTTAAAATAAGATTGTCGTATTTAATGATATTTTATTTACTGTGTATGTATTTATATATCTACACTGTGTTGGGGAAGAGGCTGATCAGGGCCATACAACCTTCCTCATAGCTGTATTATTTCCTTTGCAGATAAAGACGGGAGGCCGTTGAAGAGGCAAACACTTATTGCATCACTGCCACCATCGTCATCATCGGCTCCATCAGCTGTTCCTGCCCCGGCCGCTGTCTCCGCGCCTCGCCCTCTCGCCGCCTGCCAAGATGTACTACAAGAGCCCCTTCACCGGCCGCCTCTCCCCCACCACCTTCCACGTCCCCACGGTAAGTACTATTAGACTTGTGTGAATCTTGTACTTGCAATATCCTTACCTTTGGCTCGATATTAAGAGGAGGAGACAGGCGTAAGTCCCGGCCCATTTCCTGGTTTCCACCGGACCCTGTCATGTCCCAGGCCTATGTAGACGGGGGATTTTAGAGGTGTAGTTCTCCTCTGCTACCTCAGCTTATTATTTCCGACTACATTTTGTAAAGGACGAAAATACAAGCCCCTTATCTATAGAATGAAATTGGAAATGGTTAGAAACTAGTGTTCATGTTAAATAAATCAATGTAAACTAGCGCATAGCAACCTATCACCATTAATATAGTAACCAGTTGTCACTTAAATAGCTAAGAATTACTAATAAACTAACAACCTCACCCTAACCTAATAGACAGTGGCGCACAGCTTACCCATCCTCCCTTTCGGCATTTTCAATACATGGGTTATCTGGGAAGACCTGGGGAAGGTAACTGTGGCAACGCGCATGTTATTCACTTGTCTTGTATCTCGGGGTAATGGGTTCTCTCCCACCACAGGCTCAAGGGCCAATGAGAGAGTTAAGCACCGAGGCCGTGCACAGCTTTAGCATATGCCGCCAACTTTACTTTTATCTTTCCCCAACCCTGTGGCACAGTACCTCCATTCCCAGGTTTATTTAACTTAACATGATAACCTAGATGTTGCATTTTCCCAGTATCCCAGGGTAATGGGTTCTTCTCACCACAGGCTCAAGGGCCAATGAGTCTGAGATGAGCATCAAGGCCACATGCAACTATGGCATATTCCCCCAACTTAACCTTTATCTTTCCCATCCCTCCGGTACAGTACTTCCATTCCAAGCATTATGGTAATTTTCCCCAAGATTTTGCTTCCCTCTTTAATCATCTTTATAATCTTAATATTTACTGTTCTTCATCTTTTTCGGGGCTTCTTCCATTTCTTACCTTGTTATATGGCCATCCTGCTGTACTTTTCCTTGTCCAACTGCCTTGCCAACTTCAGTATTTGCATCAGTGTCTTTCCCTTCACAATTCAATAGGATTTGAAGTAATTTTGCCATTTTTCATTAATCTCCTATGCCTCAACAATAGTGTCACTTTTCATCCTTAGTATGTATAGGACACCATACTCTTGTTTTTCCAGTATAGCTATATGCTTTTGCCAATACAAAAAATTCTTATTAACCTACCTCAGATCTGGTTCCATAGTCTCTGCAAACTCCCTTCAAACACTTCTCAGTGCTTTTCTCTTCACCATATTTGCATTATTTCTCACCACATACATACTCTCTCCTTGTCTCTGGTGTTTTATGCCTACCAATTTCTAAAGTTTTTACTTTCATAACCCTACTAAATAAATAACTTACCCCTATGACCTACCCTAATCTACTCTATGACCTGGACTAACCCCACCAAAAGAATAACTTGGTCCCATTTAATAAAGTAAGTGAACCGCACCATGTGCTTGCCTAAAACCCCACCTTGTACCTTATCAGCAAATAACTAAAAAGGGCTTGTTGTCTTTTTATGTTATGATTTGATAACTGACCTAATGTAAGTATTTTCAGTTGTATTACATGAATATTTTTAGAGATAAAAGTTTGCTTATTCTTATGACTGGGAGATAATTTGCTTAACAGTACTTGCTCTGTTAAACTTAGATCACTTTTAAGTTTCTTGATATTGGAGTTCATATTCAAAGTCAAAAGATCAATAGATTTTCAGTGGGTAAGTTTTTTTTTTTTTTTTTTGGGGGGGGGTAGGGCTAGAGTTTATTTCTGGATTACTGTCTCTTGTTTAAAAATACAACCATAACATACTATATAACACCTCATGAACTCTTGTCAAAATTTCATATTTTAAGCATTCAAGAACATACCTATCCCTGGCAGATCAGTGGTTGTAACATTAATAAGATTTTAAATAATGTTAGTCCAAGAGTGGCACCTTGCAGAGACACTACACCTCCCTTCCACTTCATGGCATTCTATTGCTCTTTGAATTTGTACAATGCGAAGGATATTTGATTTTGTTAGCTAACCAATATGTTTTAAAATGAGTCTTTTCCCATTGATTTATGGAAATCTAATACGCGTTATGTTATTGTTTCCTGAACAGAGAAAAGATCATATTAAAAGTTTTAACATTTTATGCCAAACTAAAACTTACCAGTGGATGGCATTGAAGAAGCTGAATTTTCTTTAATCTTTAACTCATAAATGGATTAAGAAGTTATAATATGGAATATTTAAAAGAAAAAACTACTTATGGTGCATAATTTAAATGAAGAAATTATTATATATAATAAGAAATTTATAATCACTAATGAAAACAGGAAATGTGGAATAATGACTACTAAAAATTCAGTCCTAATATGGTGTGGAACATAATTACTAGTCATACAATTACTAGTAACATAAGTGCATACTCCTATTAATTATAATACTACTATTTATGATGATGATAATGATAACAATAATAATAATAATAGTAATAAATATAATATCAATAATAATAATAATAATAAATATAATATCAATAATAATAATAATAATTTTGCTACCACCACAACCATTACCTCAACCACTGTTACAGTAGTATATGAATCACTAAAATTCAGATGCACTGAGGCAGACCAACAAAACAGAAAGCAGATCAGTGCCCCTGAGTCTTGCTCCCTCAGAGTTATTGATCCTGGCCAGACAAAAGTGGAGTGACCTTAAGGAGTGAGGCAGAACAAAGCAGTTGTGATAAAAGCTTTAGCTGATGTAAAGGTACTCTGTAATAAACACTACTATTGACAACTATTCATAACTCCTTTTAATAACTTAGAAGGAATCATTATTGTCTATAGTTACCAAGATCTCAAAATAAAAAGTAAGGGAGATTCTGTTCAATAAATACAAAATTTATAATGCTTATCCCATGGTCACAGAGGGCAAAAAGGAGCCAAAGAGTAAGATGAAATATTTGTAGATTGTAAAAAAAAAAGAACCAAATAGTAAGTTGGAATATTTGCAAGCTTAATTTACTTGATGTGATAAAAGGTCAAGAATTTTAGTGTGTGATTAATGTCAGGTGTGAGAATAGCTATTTATATTGGGTGCACCACTCACACTTTATTTTGCTTTACTCTTTTGCTATTTAATATTTTTTTATTACTATTCCTACTATCAACACATCTAGCTACTACTTCTGCCATCATTACCACTACTACTGACAAATAAAAAAAAGTGGGGTTGATGGATGAATATGATGTTAGTAACCTCACATTTTATTTTACTTTATTTTTTTTTTATTACCTTATTTTTTTACCATTATTACTACTACTGCTACTACTACTACTACTAACACTACTGCTACTACTACTACTACTACTACTACTAACACTACTGCTACTACTACTACTACTAACACTACTGCTACTACTACTACTACTACTACCACCATACTGCTACTACTACTACTACTACTGGCACCCAAATAACATACATCTCTCCTTCAATACTCCATGCCAGTGTTTCTTCTTCCCCAGAAAGTGGCTGCACCAGTAGTAGAGACTCCTGTCACCTACACTTCAGGTACTGTGTTCCCCAAGTCACAGGTGGGCCCAAGCTCCCCTGTGCCCAGTTTCCTGCTGCAGAAGATGAAGCATTTCCAGGTGAGTGTATGGGAAGAGAGAGAGAGGGTGATGAGGGGTGTCTGCTTGAGTTAGGTGTGTTTGCCAGGTTGCATGTACCAACTACCATTCAAGTTGGGTCTTATATCGGGAGAAAAAAGCACTGTGAAAGACTGGGGTTAGGTATTCATATTAACAAAAAAAAATAATAATAATAATAATAATAATAATAATAATAAATAAATAAAAGCAAAAGAAAATATACAAATTGATAAATGGTTTTGAGTTTAACTTTAGTTTATTTTTCATACATCATGATTTTTTAGGGTATTATTTTTCCCTGGTGAATGCTGACTGGAATGGTGGATACAAACTTGGGTGCCTGTGAGAGGAATTGAACAGCTTGGAGAACAAGATAATATAGTAATTTATGTTTTGGTTTCATAGTGACTTAGATATCACAAGTATTCTAAAGTGTATATGTAACTACTAAATACTTTTACTTAAATATATATATATATATATATATATATATATATATATATATATATATATATATATATATATATATATATATATATATATATATATATATATATATATATATATATATATATATTATTATTATTATTATTATTATTATTATTATTATTTGAAAGTTACCTACCATTGTTATCATTTATTGGTTTATTATTATTATTATTATTATTAATATTACATGTCACTATTATTAGTATAAGTTTTATTACTTTTACTATTACTTTGTAATTGCTTACATGGTAATCAGTTGATATAGTTCCTAAGGAGGGAGTGCTTGTATGACTAATATATAAGAGGCTTTTAAAAGGCCAGAGAAATGAGCCTTGATTGAGTGTGCTTCAGCTGTGGAAGTGAGAAGAAGGTGGAGGCTTGTTGGGGAGGGGAGGGGGGGGGGTGCATACAGTGTGTGGTTTGGAGGTGCTCAGGTATTGGTGGAGGTGAATGATTAGGGAGGGGAAGGTTTTGACAGATTGAAAAAGTGCTGCACTTTTTTTTGTACACTGTAGTTGGAAGGGGATGATTATTGGATGGTAGAGAGGGGATGAAGATTAATATGTGGGGAGTGGAAGAGTGTGGATTAGGTGAGCAATGACTGCAAGTGATGGTATTAATGGATGTGTGGGGACAGAAAGGTGATAAATGCAAGGGAGACTCTCCATAAGCTCATCCACAATAGCAGGGTAGATTGAGGGGGCCTAGACATAATTCCAATTAACAGGGCAATGAGGATAAATTAGGCAGTGGAACATTTTTTAAAGCTAATGACTATATAGGAAAAGTCATGTTATACTCTAATATTTTGCATCATTCTTTTTTTTTTCATCACTCCTTGGATTTCCCTTACTTTTTTTCCAGTGATTGTGATTTTTCATTGTCTTTGCACTCCACATTTCTAGTTGATGTTTTCATTAATACATATCCAGCTATGTATTATAGAAATTGACTCAGTTTGACTGAGCTTTTTTTTATGGTATGTTGCATAAAAATTTTCTTCAGTTCTTGAAAGCAGTTTCCTTTCTATAAAGTGTCATTATTTTAGTAGTTTCTAATTCCTTGCATTTCTAGGGTTTGCATATTTTTTTTTTTTTTTTTTTTTTTTTTTTTCATGCACGATAATATTTTGTTGCAGAAATTTCCATCTTGCGTGTCCAAATAGTTTTCAGTTATTTCCAGTTTAAATATTTATTTTAATGTGTTCTTGAGTGTTATTTCCCTTTTTATATGAATATGGCTTATTTTGTGTTTCCAGGCTCCAAGCACCCTACCCATCCACCTCAAGGGGGGTCCAGTTGACAAGGTGCTGTTTGGGACAACTGTGGTGCTGTGTGCTGTGGGTCTTGCGGGCTGCTTCGAGTTTTTCTTTGGGATGGCTTTCCCTCCTAAGAAAGCAGACTAAGTTATTTTATAGAACTTTAAGGTTGGTGAAAATTGCTGTATATATTTTCTTATTTGTGGTTGAATCATCTTTATTTAAAGAGTAGATGAACCACATCTTAAAATTCTTCAGATTCATGCTGAGTCTGTAATACTTTGTAGATAAAAGAAAATAAATGAAAAAAAGTCTGAAAAGTATTTGGCTGAAACACCAAAAATTACAGTATTCATAATGAGTTCCAGGTAAAGGTAGGTTTTATAGTAGTATAATGCACAGTTGAATTTTTTACATAATTTATTGCATTCTTATAAAACTGTAGCCTTCAACATTCATGTCATATTCTCTCTCTCTCTCTCTCTCTCTCTCTCTCTCTCTCTCTCTCTCTCTCTCCTGTCAGTCAGACATTTTTTTGTCACTCATACATGCATCCATATATATATATATATATATATATATATATATATATATATATATATATATATATATATATATATATATATGGACATACATACATATGTAGTACATACATACATACATACATATATCTATATACATTTGTACATAAAACATCAAATGTACACACACACACAAAATCTTCCCTTACTTCCACTGTAAGAGAGAGGGAAAGAGAGAGTGAGAGAGGAAATGTGTGTATGTGTGTGTGTCTGTCCCCCAGCGCTGCCATCCATCAACCATCCATCCCACCTTGCTGTCCCCTATCCGTGTCCCCTTATGAGCAGCCCTCACCCTTCCCCTCGGCCTTGCAGGTTCTCTTCCTTCACTCTAATACCCCTTTGCTGCTGCCTACCCTCGCCCAACCCTCTCTTCTTTACATCCCCTCCCCTTCCTCCTCACAAACTTATCTCTCTCCCCTCTCCCAACCCTCTGTCTTTCCCTCTTCCTCCATCCCTCTTTCAGTTCCCCTCTTCCACCACCTTTCTTAGTGTTTGTATGCACGTCTATTTATCTACACATGTATCTTGATAGGAAAAGCTGCTTTTTTTTTCATATAGAGGGGAACAACACATGCTGGAGATGAGTGTAAAATATATATAAATAAAAAATACCACCATTTGTCAGACATTCTGAACACAGGACATCTACATTTGTTAAAAAATAAATCATTACACTGAATTATACAATTACAATTTCTTCAATTTTTTTACTTTAAAACAACACTAGCACAGATCAATATGGAGAAGAGATACAAAAGTATTTTATTTTCAGTTTATTTGAATTTTTAAAGTAATACAATAAAATTTGTTTACTTTTAGTCTTTTATTATTTCATATGCAAAACTTCACACTGGTGGTGACTCAATACCTCAAGGCCTAAGTCAATGTGATATAATCAGGGATCAGGAGCCTCAAACAAACATCCATGACGACAAGAACATCTAGTGTACTCGTGACTACTGTCTATATGTACATCATTAAAAACATACTCTGATTACACACTTCCATTTCCAAGCTAAAGACAAACTGTACTTAAATTTATTTAAAACTTTAGATGCAGTCAGTGCATATTTTGAAAACAACATTTTTACAATGGTGAAATTCAAGAAGTGAAGAACAAATCAAGTTGCCTGGGGACCCTAAATCTCTGACTGTATCACACCTCTGGAGGGATTGGCTTATGGACTGTTAACATCTGCATGATCTCAGCACAACTTTACTCTGCTATAAGCTCCTATGAATGTACGGTGATGAATTTTGATTTCTGATTGCATCCCAGAATTTCCAATTACCCCATCGTAAGATTAATAGTGAGAATAAGGTTTTGTCTGTAACCAAGATGCAAGACATGTGATTCCTTGCTTTTGACATCATACATGTATATGGTTGTTGGAGAGAAAAAAAAAAGTAAAGAAACTCGGGGAAAATTAAATGTTAAATAATTATGTTCATTGCATCCCTCTAAGGGACAGGTATTTCCAGAACACTTTAATAATAATTAAAAGAAAAATATATATATTAAATATATATATATGTATATATATGTGTGTGTGTCTACATAAAACAGTCCAAACCAGGCAAATGACACCGAACAACTTGGTCAAAAATTTGTACTCTTTCACACAAATTCCAAGTAAAAATTATGCATTCAAGAAGCCTCATGAGAGGAGTACATGACAACGGCTAGCAAACTAAAAACTAAACTCTGTCATCTGGCAACTGGCATGCATTTCTGGCAGTGGAGATGTGCCAGATCCAACAACAGGCTGTGAATTGAAAGATTAGGAAACTCCAATAAGCTCCTCAGGCCTAGGTAACTTCTGCCCCAGATCATAATATTAATCCCTCTGCAGAAGTGTTCACATTGTCACAACCTATTTTATACTTATACATGAAGTGTTGGCAGTTTTACTTCTGAAATGTTCACTAAGGACTAGTTAGGAACTTAATGAAGCTTCCTTTAAATAGAACAACAGATATAAGCTGTAGCCTCCCCTCACAAGTTTCCTGAACAACTACTAACACACAGCTCTCTATTGATTATTTAGATCAATGTAAAGGTAACAGATGCCAAACACACCAACTACATTAAATACTGTGGACATCAGTAATGACCGGCAGCACACAGCCACCACAGCACCTACACTGTACATAAGATTTTTCATAGAATTTCCCAAGGTCAATTTACCAAGAATGAAAAAATATTTTTCACTTTAGACTGTACAATATGGATCTTGGAAGTGGACCTTATGATGGGTATTCACTTTGTCATGGGGTAAGTTACAATATTTAGCATAGAAGGGTATTTCTTAAAGCATCTGAGGGAAGGCTCAGGTCTATACACAGTGGTAGAGAAGTAAAAAGAATAAAAACAAAGGCTTACACATGTCAAGGGTTACAAACTTAAGTCTTCAACCTCTACCATTTTAAGTTATATGTACTAGACAAAGGGAGATGTGTGCATGTGTACCGCAAATCAATTAAAATATTAAATTACAATAAAATGTCTTACAGATGAAGCTCCCTAGCCCTGTGCTGAAAGAAAACTTCACAGGCATAACAATAATGTCTTTAGAAGCTCACTAGCACTGTGCTTAATATTTCACAGGCATAGCAGTAGGAACATTTCTTGCAAGTGTTCCTTGCCTTCAGTAAGAAAACGTAAAGTATTATTCTCTCATCCTTTAGCTGTCAGGTGACCTGCCTGTGTTGTGCAGTCAGTATAGTGCCTTGTTAATGTGAATGATTGATTTATTTACTTCATACTGAAGGAGGTCAATTTAAGTTTACCAGTTCTGATAATTTGAAATGAGCAAAGAATAAAAAGTCGAAGGAATATGAGACAGTCGAGTGACTACAAAAGAGTCCTCTGATGATACAAAAACAATGCCGCTTCCACCAAATACATCCATAATGCAACTTATTTTAAAATTAATCCAAGAATGTTGGCAATAGCAATGAAAAGTCTGTACAGGCAGGGCAAAAATCTTGGCCTACTGCTGGCAAGATCAAATCCAAAGAAGAGCACAATCAAAACCATAATTATTAAGTGACAAGTAAAAACTGTTGCTTGAATAAATATTATACCCAAAATAATATCAAACACCACGTGAATAACAAATGAATCCCCTAGAGTCTGATTACTAAAAACAACCATGATTGCCATAAACTTGACTTTAATTTAAGAGATAAAAGTTCAGATCTCCTTTTAATCTTAACCATAACTTATCAGATCCAAAGTTATCATATATTTGAGCACCTTTAGATACAGGAAACATTTCAATTATCTTGGTAGGAGGGAAAAAAAATTGTTGCCTGTTTTAATATAAATAATCATACAAACAAAAAAAAGATATAATGTATAAAAGCAGATTCCCAAGTGATGCCATGGAACTGACATCAAGAGTCTCCACACTATGATCAGGACTGATAACTTTGGACAGTGAAATAATCTCTTATGTTTTCCTCTTCATTGCAGAGGGAACTAACACAAAGCTTCGTATCTGGTAGGAAATGCTACCTTCTGAATATCTACCATAAGCAAGTGAAGAAAGCTCTTAAAATAATTAGTTCTTTCACTTTAAATACAATTAAAAGGTACTTCTTTACATTTTATACTATAAAGAAAGAGAAAACAATAAACACATCAACATGGTCTAATGCGCAAAAAAGTCTGGTTCTAAATATAAAGTCCTCATACAAAGTATAAGGAAAAAACAAAACTAAAAGTGGGGGTATGGGGGGATTGGGTGTGGCTGCCACATTGAGAGCTGCCTCGTCACTTAAGGGATAACTTGACTGCTGTCCCTTGGGATCCAACTTCCATGCTTTGGCAGGTGCATAAACAAATTCCCAAATAAATTCTAGTATAATAACTCCTAATCAGTTTACAATTATTCTAAGTACATAGGAGTGCATAAATTTCTTTTAAAAATTTACATATCATGGGTGTTTAACTAACACCTCATATATAGCCAAGGAAATTTCCCCTATTTAATGTAGCCAAAGAGACACCTATATATGGCTTGGAATGTGATTAGGGTCAGACAGTGGACGATGACACGTACCTAGTGCTGGGCCCGCCACCTGGCTAGTAGCAACAACAAAGAGAGAAACTCTAGTGGTCACAGCTACAGGGAGATCATGGCACAACATTATCTACAGCTTGCATCATTCAGCACCACACATGGCCCAGCCAGGCAGCATTGGCCTGATGAGCCATGTGTCACTGGGCCAAGCACCATCTCTGTGTAAGTATGAGTTGTGTGGTGGTGAGGGGTCAGAACACAGGGAGGTGCCCGTGCTGCCGGCATCAGTGTGCTACAGGGGATCGAGTGGGGTTGGGGCTCACACCACTTCAGCCAGAAGTCCAAACATGGGGAGATAATGGGTCCCCGGTGGCAAGTGGGCTGCATGGGCCACAGGTGTTCCGTGGGAGCCAGCCACCGTATGCGTTACGCCATGGGGTGGAGGCTGCTGATGGGCATTGCTGCTTGCCACCACAGTGGGTGTTGGCAGAGAGACTGTGGCAGTTTGGACCACAGCTGGAGCAGGCTGGGGTGTAGCTACACTTGAAACTCCAGCTACTTGAATGGAGTGGCTTGGCTGGGAGCTGGACTGGCCAGATCCTGAAGCAGCATTAACTTTGATGTGAGAGCGCATGTGCTTGGTCAGGTGCTCACGGCGGGAGAAGGCCTTCCCACATGTGACACAGGCATGGGGCTTCTCCCCCGAGTGAGTCAAAACATGGCGCCGCAGGTGCTCGTTGCGGATGAAGGACTTGCCACACACCCCACACTGGTAGGGTCGTGGCACAGGCTCACCATTGTGGTTGAGGCCCCTTGTAGAACCCCCAGAGCTGCTACCTCCACCATGACCTCCGCTGCCCTGTCCCGAGTGGTGACTGGTGGAGGAGGTGGTAACCACAGGGGTGGCAATACCACTACCCCCTGGTGGGTTGATGGTCACAATCCTCCCGCTCTGGTCGGTGGTCTGCAGCAGCAGGGTCGTTGCCAGGCCTGTCAACGTCATAAAGGTTACGGTCTTAGTGTAGTCAGCAGGTGAGGTTCACAGGAGGTAACCAAATAATGGTAAGTTTGGTGACAAGTAATTTATTATTTATACATCACTGGCATATTTAATACGTACTTCCTTGGTTTAAAGTTGCTTAATGAAGAGATAATAATCAGTCATTAACATAATAATATCAGCAACATTCTATAACTAACTAAAGTATTCTAAGTTATTAAAACAGCCCAGCCCCAAAAAATATTTAGCATGTCACAATAAATATGAATTTCACAATAATTCCAAGATTATTAACATTTAGAACAATATCTCACAGCTGTGGTACTCAATATTTTCACAATCATAACACTGTATATCACTTTGTTTAATATATGCAACATCATCATTTGAATGAAATTTGTGATCTACAACATCAGTTAGCTACTTGTCATGCCATCACACAACATCTTACTGGCTACTGTCATCTATGAAGACTACATTGTGAAATTTAGTCATGCATGAGTCCAATAAAGGTAATAATAAAAACCTTAAATGTTAGCCAGTCAATCAATAATCTTGACATTGAACAGTATCACTATTAACCATGCAAATCATCCTCACCATAGATGAAAAGGGTCTCAAGTCTTCAATATCAAATTAACTAAGTATCACATTTAATGGCCATTTTTCCCCAGATTCAATTAAAACACTTAAACAACGGCTCTATACTTCAGAGGACCACTGGAGCTTCTTTGTTGAGGATTTTTTTGTTGTTGATTTGACACAACATAAAGTTTTCTATGATCAAAATGAAAATATTATTTATCTGATATTGGGGTCTTTAGTGGTCAGGCCAGTGAGAATGAGGAAGGGAGTTACTTCATATAGACTGTATACACACAATCTTGGCTGTGGTCTAGGCTGAACTAGGCCCCAAGACAATCAATAAACCCAGAGCCATGTGAAACACTAGTCAGAAGGCAAAGCATTTACCTAGCAACATCCTCCTAAATAGAAGCAAATATTTTTCATTAATTTTGGATTGATAGATTCCTTTTCCTGTCCATAACAATCTTTTATATTATGATATTTAAACAAAATAATACCATCAGGTTATTCATAAATGCTTAAGTCAAAACATGTCATCAGAAGTTGTGGTTAGGGATGGGGAGGGGTCAGGTGGGAGTGGGGAGGGGGTATTCCTAAGGTACACAATCAGTACTGTCAAAAGATCAATCCAGGACACTCAAGAGTATGGTTCCCTGTCCACCATAACAGTGACACCAGACAGGGGCTCAAATAATAACAAGAATCAAGAGATAAAAAGTACATCTTCCTTACCTTCTACACTACATGTCTCACTTCTATGACAACAGATCTTAACATTTTTGCAATGATAAAGGGAACTTGTTCAACATTCATAATATTCAGATAATTTAAATGTGTAATATATATATATATATATATATATATATATATATATATATATATATATATATATATATATATATATATATATATATATATATATATATATATATATATATATATATATAAGGTGCTTTAAAGACATTCTTCTCAATTTTAGAAGTTTGAAAATCTGGAGAAGAGGGGACACAACCCTTTAACATTGCTGGTCTAAACAACAAACATCTTGAAGACTCTTAGTCATAGGTGGTGCAAAGTTTTCAGTGTCATTACTGCCTCTCCATACTTGTGTTCTCGAGGCTGAGTGTGACTAAGAGTCTCTAGGGGACATACCTGCACTCTCCTGGTCAGGTGCGCTCCACACACTTAAGGGCCGTGACATTTCGGTGTGTTAGTTGGGTTAGTTGAAGGGCTACAATGCATGAAAATTACTGGAAGTAGTTAGCTGAAGGACTAAAACACATGAGAATTACTTGAGTGGAAGATGATGTTACAGAGCTACAGAAGCTGCCATCTACACTACTCCCTCATGAATGCCTTACATTTTACCACTACAATTTTATTTGAGCTATGACATAAGACTCTCAAGGCTAGGCTGATGAGTGATGGGTGTGGGAGAGATGAGGGGGTGATGGTGACAATAATGGCCGGTGAGGGTCGTGGTGAGTCGTGGTGCAGGGAGTGGTACCTGGGGAGTGGTGGGCAGCCAAGTGGTGGTGCGGCTGCGAGTGCTTGATAATAGTGTTGGTGGAAGGCGGCAGCAGCTGTGGCACAGCTGCATGCAGCAAGCTGGATGGTATCTGGGCAGCTCCGCTAAGAGAGATGGCTGCAGCGGCAGAGGCTGACCCCAGCTGTGGCTGCGGGGGGTTGGGTGAGTCCGCAGGTGATGTCATGTACTCATACTCACCTGGTGTGTGCGGGTGGCCGCCGGGTGGGGGGCTGTGAGGGCCCGGAGGCTTGGTGTGGCTCAGAAGATGTTTGGTCAGATGCTCCCGCCGAGAAAATGTCTTGTTGCAGGTGGGGCAGTGGTAAGGCTTCTCCCCAGAGTGGGTGAAGGAGTGGCGACGCACATGTTCATTGCGAGTGAATCCCTTGCCACACACGGCACATTGATAAGGCCGCGTGGGCAAGTGAATCCTGCGGTGACGGTCCAGGTGTGCCTTCCGCTTGAAGGTGACCCCACAGTCGTCGCATCTGTATGGCTTATCCACACTGTGCTGGTCCACCATGTGTTCCTCAAACTGTAATGACTTCTGCATGTCTAGGCCACAAATCCAACAAACAAAGGATGCCCCAGAAGTGTCAACTCCTGGCCTGGGTATGATGGTGCCTGGTGGCAGGTTACTATGCCCGGAGTCGCGCCGTCGCTCTCCCTGCTTACTGTAGCCGCCGCCACCGCCGCTGCTGGTGTCCTGCTTCACCACCACCGGTGACGTGGTCGGCCCTCCTTGGGTAGGAGGGGTTTGGGCAGAGTTGGATCCGCCCGAACTGTAACCGTTGGATGCCACCCGTACCCCCTCCTGAGGGTTGGGCACGTACAGGAAGTGGTTGCGCACCAGGTCGGGGTTGATATTGCGCACCAGGTCTGGGTTGGTGAGAAGATTGAAGGCATCAATGTGCTGTGGTACTGACCGCTGGGAAAAATAATGCAACACCTCGTTGACACTGTTGAAGTGTAACTGAACGATACTGTTCTTGTCCTTGTCGCCAGTGTTGATCCCTGGTATCCCCCCCCTAATCTCAACCTTAATGAGTGGTTCAAAGTCTGTGGTATCAGTACCCTTCTCGACGCGACTCTCATGCGACGCCACGGACGACACCCTGGGCGGGGGCGTGAAGGCTCCCTGGGAGTCATCCTTGGTCAGCTCCTGCACCTTGCCCTCCCCCGGCAGCCCCGCCCCACCATCACCCTCATGCATGCCGCCCCGAGGTTGTGGCTGCTGCTGTTGTGGTGGGGGCGGTGGCTGCTGTTGTTGTTGTGGTTGCTGTTGGCTCACTGTGGGGGTGACATTCACAGCATGAGCCTGGTAGGTCACCTGACCACCCATGGCAGCCACCGCAGCTGCCTGGGTCGCAGGTATGCCCCGACCATTGTCGATCATGTTCATTGTGAAGTCCATGGCTGGCACCTTTATGCCTACACACCTGCAATAGAGGGAGGGTGTCAGGCCCACCCAGAGAATGCTAGGAGAGCACTGGGGGCCAGCGCTTGCACCAACACCTCACCTCCACCACTGATCCCTAGCCGTCTCTCTAGGTTAGTGTAGCACTGAGGTAGCTGCCCCTCTGTTTGATGCTCCCTTCCCCTCGTTCTTTCCTCCTCCTCTCCCTAGTTCATATCTAGCGCCCACCCTTTCTGTTTCCCTCCCATCCTCGTTAGCTTCAACAGCATCGACGCGATATCACATTGCCTTTCCCAGCGGTCAGTGTCACAGCAAAGTGGAAGCCATGCTAGTAGCATAGCATAATACTGAAGAAACAATATTTCTTTCCTTCTTTTCTGGAATAAAAAACAAAAGATTTATGCAAATTGTATGTAAGCAAAGAAAAAAAAAGCAGCCATGCACATACAAATGGTCTAAAAATCTCAAACATGCAGATTACTAAATACAAGTCCATGCAATGTCCTCCTTCACTTATATGTACTACATGCCAAAGGAATCTTACAGAAGTGAGAACACACAAGGGCCAACAAACTTATTTAGATTAAAATTTAATCAAGATTGAATTTTTCATCTTACTTTATTAAAGACTAAACATTAACTTACTCTAATAATATAGTATGATTCAGAGTAAGGTGGCCCAAAAAGGTATTAACAACACACATTAAGAGCACTTGAACAAGTCTTGGGCAGCACCTGTTCTGGGGTGGGATGGGAGAGGGTGGGGCACTCATGTAAATGTGAAGGGTCCAGGCTGCTGGTGCTCTGCTCTCCACACTCACCCACCCACCCACCGGGACAGAAACTTCCTGGAGGCTTTGATTCTTCCTTAAATTCAGCTTTTAGGAAGTCTCAGCTGAGAAAAGTCAGATGAGGGGAAAAAAAGACACCTCCTTATGGTGTCCAATGCTGCAACTCTTCTCATCTCCTAACTCTGTGTGTGTGTGTGTGTGTGTGTGTGTGTGTGTGTAAGGAAACTGTTGGTTTGAAAGTGGAGTAGCATGTATACCTGAGTCTCAAAGCGAACATAACCATGACCAGACCAAGAAGTGAAGCAGCCAGCCAGCAGTGTTGCCAGCCCTGCAGCACTTGGTGGTTCCTGGACACCTTCATAATCTCTCACATCCAGACTTGAAATATAAAAGCAAAGCAGAGGGTGAGGGTGAGGGGAAGGAGGGAGAAGAGACAGAGAGAGGAAAGAGGGGAGTGAAGAGAAAAGTTGGGGAGGTGAAGGGGAAGGTTGAGTAGGAGGGGGACGCAAGAGGGGAGTGAAGGCAAAAGTTGGGGAGGATAGGGGAAGGAAGCTTGAGGAGGGAGAGGGGAAGAATATTGAGGAAAGGGGAGAGACACAGGGAGAGGCAAGGAAGGAAGAGATCATTAGGGAGATAGGGTAAGGGGACGGTAAGAAGGGAGAGGGCTGGAGTCGCATTAAGGGAGAGCGAGGGAGAGGAAGAAGGGCAAGGAGAGGAGCACTGCATGGCAAGGGAGCAGGAATAAATGGATAATGGAAAGAAAATAGTAGCAACAGAGGGGGAAGAGATTTAAGAAAACGAGGATGGGGTTAGTGTGTGTGTAAGAAGGGTGGTGAGGGAGGAGAGGAAGAAAAGAAAAAATAGAAGAAAAAGAGACGGAGAAGGGGGAAGCAAGCAAATAATGAACAGGAAACTTTAAAAGGAAGAACACAAAAGGAAGAAACTCCAAGAGCAAAATGAGATGAGGAAAAAAGAAGAGCAAAATGAGATGAGGAAAAAAGAAGAGCAAAAAGAGACAGAAATAAGGTCAGATGAAGAACGGCATTGACGGACAGAGGAGGGAAGGCGAAGGGAGCGATACAAAGGGGGAAGAACCGAGGATACAACGCTAAAGTAAAAAGGATGGAAGTGAGATGGGAATGTGGGAATGATAGAGGGACAGACAAGATTTTGGGTACAGAAGGGGAATGATGGTCGGACAGGGAGAGAGTAGGAGGGAGAAGAAGAGCAAGGGAAAGATGTAAGGAAGGACAGAGGGAGGGGGGGGGGGGAGAGAGGGACAAGGGGATAAGAAGGGAGGGTTTGTATGTCCATGGGAGGGGAGGGAGGCAAGGAAAGAGGGTGAAAGAGAAGGGCAACAAGGATGATGAGGAAGGGGGGAGGCAGGGAGGGTTAGGGAGGGAAAAGGGGCTGAATAGCTGAGAGTAGAGAAGGGTTAAGTTATAATTGGAGGGGGGGGGGGGAGAGGGTTCAGGGAGGAAAGGAGTGGCAAAGAAGGAGTGCTGGAGGAGAGAGAGAGGAAGGGGGGGGGAGAGAGAGGGGGTGAACTAGGAGGGGAAGAGGGATAAATTAATCTGGGAGGGGAAGGGGAGAGCTGGGGTGACAAAGGAGGGAGAGGGATGACTGGGGTGAGAGTAATCAAGGGGGGAGAGAAGCAAGGGAGAAGCTAAGAGGGAGAGAGAGTGACCTAGGAAAAATGAGGGAGAGATTAGATGCCAGACCAGCCAATGGAAGGAAGTCTAGGGCAAAATACAGTGTGTGTGTGAGAGAGAGAGAGAGAGAGAGAGAGAGAGAGAGAGAGAGAGAGAGAGAGAGAGAGAGAGAGAGAGAGAGAGAGAGAGAGAGAGATGAATCCAACCAAGAATTGAAGTCAAGATACTGAGTGAGTGCATGTGTTCTGTTCTAGGCAGTGTGGGGGAGAAATGATGACATGAGAGAGAGAGAGAGAGAGAGAGAGAGAGAGAGAGAGAGAGAGAGAGAGAGAGAGAGAGAGAGAGAGAGAGAGAGAGAGAGAGAGAGAGAGAGAGAGAGAGAGAGAGAGAGAGAGAGAGAGAGAGCGAGAGAGAGAGAGAGAGAGAGAGAGAGAGAGAGAGAGAGAGAGAGAGAGAGAGAGAGAGAGAGAGAGAGAGAGAGAGAGAGAGAGACAGAGAGAGAGAGAGAGAGAGAGAGAGAGAGAGAGAGAGAGAGAGAGAGAGAGAGAGAGAGAGAGAGAGAGAGAGAGAAACACAGGAGGAGGAGGATACCTGAGTGAGAGAGAAGGATTTGGAGGGGTGCTCTGCCAGGAGTGAAAAATAGCAAGGGGCTGGAGGAAAGCCTGGAAACAATTATAAGAAAAGAGAGGAAGGGAAGGAGGGTTGTGAAAGAAGGGAAGAAGGGAGGGAGATGCACAGAGAGGTGGGGCCAGAAATGCAAGGTTGGCAGGGGAGAGGGTGAATGATGACAAGGGGGAGTGAGGAGAAATGAGATGGGGGAATGCTCAAAAAGGGGGGGGGGGTGAGAGGGAGGCAGGAAGGAAGGATAGGGGAAGAGATAAAAGGTGAGATAGAAAGAGAGAAAGGGAAGGGGGAGGGAAAGTGAATAATTACCCCTGGTCACCCAGTTGCACAAATTTAGGAAAAAACAAGTATCCTTTTGTCAACAGTTTCCACGGTACAAATGACTTAAGCAGTCCGTTTCAGAGCCACCTCACACTCCCAGGTAAAGTGCAGATTATTTCTACATGAAGGTGTAGTGAGTGTAGCCTGCCAGAGGGTGGAGACAATCAATACTGGCCAGGCTGTCACTCTGAGTCACCACACCAATAATCACCTTATTCCACCTACTTTTCCATCAATACTTAAATTTAAGAACTTTATCTGGTCTAAATTGGGACTTTGCCTCACTTTGCAGGGGCACAAAGAGGTGACAAAAAGTGTCTGACGAACGACTGAGCCAAGCCACGTGAAACTTGTTCCTTCCCTCACTTCGCCAGACTTGTTCAGTGCAGGAAATGTGCATCATTACTACCTATGACTTGCTGAGCTGGAGACTGCACACCCACACACATACACCCACACACACACACACAAACACAAGGGGATTAAAACAACACAATGAAACTTTATTTGGCACAAAAAAGGGGTAGACAGCAAAATATTATAAGAATGAAGGTGACTGGGCAAAATAAGGATTTGGGAAGAAACATCACAGGTAAAATCCAAAGACAGGGGCTGGAGGAAGAAAGTGGGGTATAAAAGCCAAAGCCAAGGAGTGGTCCCATGCAACATAAAAATGAAGATGTTAAGTTTTAGGTCAACTAACAACAGGAGCTTGCTTGCTCAGGAGGGAGGGAGGGAGGGGTGGGTGGGGTTATTTTCAAGATGCTGACAATCATGAGGATGTGGTGATGGGGGAAATGGAGAGCAAAATAACAATAAAAAATATAAATAAACAGAAGTGTTTAGCTATTCAATCATGTCTGTGTAATGACAGTGGTGGCAGTAGTAGTGTCAGTATTATTACTTCATGGAAAGAGGGGGTGGGTGATGATGGATCATTTCATCATCACTTTGCACACACTTCTAGATTATCAGGCATCGTCATTCTCCAAGGCTGGGAAACTGACAGGCTTGAACAGACATGGTGGTGAGTTAATCGAGGTGGTTAATGTGTAATCATCCAGCTATGATCGTTAGATAAGAGAGAGCATCTACGTGTGTGTTATGCTCAGAGGCCTGGGAGAGGAGCCAGCGCCCACCCTTCCACTAGCTACAGCAGGAGAACAAATCGCTCTCGGGACACACACCTTGGAACGACTTTTGATAGTGGTCGAGGGAATGTTTCACCGACGAATCCATAAAGGGGTTTGCTATAGGCCAATTGGTGGCTGGTAGTTCTGTTGAAGTAAAAAGGTAATGTTGCAATTTTGGTTTTCTCAAGTTTTATTTCTTTAGTGAAAATCAAAAGGAGTACAGTTTGAATAAAATTCAAAATTTCTCACCATATCCAACCTCAGCTTTTAGGGGGTCTGGACATGGTGTTAATTTTATCATGATTGAGTCCTACACTTTGTCCTCACACAAGAGGGAACTTCCAGCCACTGAGAAACTCCGCTCACAAGGGTCACAATGGGGATTTATCTTTCTAGCACAGGTTTAGCTGGTCCTCCTGCAGTATTTCTTCTAAACTATAACATCTGTACTTTGAAGAGTTTGAAAAGAAAAAAATAACACATTAAAAATAAAGGAATACACAGAAAATTACAGGAACTTTTTAAGGCAGACATACAAGCACAAAATAAAAAATAAAAAGGAAGTTTAAAAGGGCAGGGACTTGGGAGAACACTGACAGAGCCTGGCAGGATCGACACCAGCACAATGAAAGGGCATGGATGCCACCTCCCAGTGATGGGGGCCACATGGGGTTGGGGGAATGGGTGTGCATGGACCCAGCAGAAAGAAATACAGGCCACCACCATCACCAAGGCGGGATCCAGCAGGGTTGTGTGTGTGTGAAAACACAAAGTGAACACTCCAAGGTATCACAAGTAGCCACACCAAAAGCTTAATAAAAATAAAATAATAAATCACACCTAACAGGGATGGGAAACAGTGGGATGACTACTGAACATGAATAACTTTCATTTGGTGGCAGCTAAGGCGCGTGAAGGGTTTTCAGAGCATTATGCCATGTCTTAATAGCACAGCTTGAGAGGTGCATGGTGGAAGCAAAGACCATTATCTACTTGCAAAATTGCTTTGGCTGGAGTGAGGGCACTTGAATATGTGTAGTTTCATCCTAAACAATAATTTTCCTAATCTGGTATGAATTACCTATTTCCCACAAGTCTGATAAATGATGGCTGGTCTTAATAGATAACAGTTCGGAACAGAGAGGTAAGTTTACCCACTGCAAATTGATCAGCAAGAGATTATAATATATAGCCCCTAGGAAGGCATTCTAGGCCACTCAGCTCTATCAGCACATCTTAGGTATTACAACTGCTCAATTTATTAACTGGCGCCCCTATGTGCTGCCTGCACAGCAAGATACTAACTATGATTAGCAGGCTTTAGGTTAGTTAGTCTGCTATGATAAATGCTTTCTTTGAAATAATTTCATAATTAACATCCTACTATATTCAACACAGCTGTGTGGGGAAAAAACACAAGTTTTCATAATAGAATACAAATTCATATTAAGAAAACTAAGTTAAAAATATTCAGTCAGCCTAGATATTGTCAACCCTCTCTTGATATGATGATAAAAAGTAACCATTTTCACATTTCAATATCTTAAAGCTTTTAGATGATTCTGATCTTTATTTTTCACTCAGACTGAATTATGAGACCACAGCCATCAATTAAAAAAAAGGTTGGTCCTCAAGTCTCAGTAACACTGACTGAACCTTGCATTTTACATGATCAGTATCATCAGCTGCATTCTTGGTGCAATAATGGCTATTAGGCCGTTCATTAAAATCACTTTACTCAACCACTAAATAACGATGCTAGTAATATTAAAATTTGTTTTGTAAATACTAAGAAATGTATAAAAACAAGATTGAGCTAACAGTATTACAGGTCAGAACCGTGTTCATTCTGTTTAGGTATCAACAACGAAATTCTGAAGTACTTGAGTGGGGAAGGGTCGAAGCAGGAACCAGAGGGAAGGAGGAATGGGTAGCTGCAGTAAGAACAGCAATGCCCCAGCACATAAAAAAATAAATTAAAAGTCAAGGAATAATAGGGATTAAAAACTTAAAACTCACAGAGACTCCACATGTGATCATAGAGAAAACTAAAGCTAATAAAATAGTAAATGAATATCCTAAAATAAACTAATATATTCATACTAAAGAAATACTGAACCACATAACGGGTTGAGCTACATCTGCACAAAACGAAGTCTTGCGATAGTGGTCTCCTCATTGAGTATGAGAAAGAACTCTTCCTAGAATATTTTATGACAAATAAGAGCCCTGACTAGTCACAAACACACACACGCACACACCCTAAAGCTTCTTGACCTCACACTCTACGATAAATTCCAAGTTCTGCTCCAGTCAGAAAACGGGTCACGGCGGCACCTGAGGGAGGAATGTTAACCATGATCTACCTTTGCCTGGGGTTCGCCTGCCGTCACTCTGATCCTCTACCATCTGCCCCGCTGGCCTTTCGATGAACACAAGGGTAAGAGGCACTGCTCACCCTCCTCGCACTGCACTTGGGAATATCACAACTCACACTCACTCCTACACCGGTCCACAGTCTAAGTTAACTGTTCAGGGTTTAAAAATGCCAAAGTCGCTTGCCTCTGTTGCCTCAAGCAAGTTTTCTTCTACTGTGAGAAGGTTCGGTTTGGGTTCCACTGGGCAAATGATGAGGAAAAAAAATTTTTACACAATTTGTACTGTAATAATGTACTAGGAACAAATTATTGCGGTTGAGAAAAATCTTAAGAGGCTTGCATATCGCGGTTATTCACGTGGAAAAGTTGGCGGAAAACCACGCCAGCGAACGATTAACTTCCACGTTGCATGGGCCGAGTTCAAACAAATGACAGAGAAAGGTGGCGAGGGAGTCCCAGCGGCGTGCACTGAGCCCCAGTCCCGGTGGTGAGGGAGTGTGTGTGTGCGTCCGGGGGAGGCAGGGTGTCTTGTGTGGGTCAAACTGAGCGGCGGGAGCGCGACGGAGGTAACATGTGGGGGGGGTTCAACGGGAAGTGACTACAGCGGGGGCCCGGGTCGCCATGTCCCCCTCTAGTTGCTGCGTAACTACGACTATCATCCGCGCACCCGCCTCTTTCTCCTTCCGGGCCGGCTCTATTTGTCCGCCGCGGCAGGGTGTGGGGGCGCAGGCATGGCGAGGGGCCGGGGCAGGGGCGTGAGGGCCGGACTGGAGCCACGGGGCCTCGGGTTCTCCCGCGGCAAAACAAAAACCCCCACCTCGACCCTCCCAAATGGGCGCCCAGGACCCCGCAACCCCCAGCCCCTCACTACAACTTCATATTTCTCTCATTATTGCACTTCTAAGCATGCACCGAGCTGCCAGCGTGGCCCAGTGACTTACCTCAACAACGGCGTCACCTCTCTCAGCAAATCTGGCACGAATCAAGGGCAATTTTGCTCATTTTAGGATATTCCGCGAAAAACAAAGCGGCCACCAGCGCTCCCCCTGATGCGATTTTGTCCGCGCGGAACGTGGAATGGACCAGGCGCCGCCTTTGAACTTTTTACATCGTCTTGGTCCAGGCTGCATTACGGCCTTATTCACGGCAGATAATGTGCTCCAATATTACACTAGAATGATACCAATAGGTCATAGTAAAACATGGGCACTGTCTTGTTATAGTAACCCATCAGAAATTTTAAATGCATAGTGACATAATTTGAATAATTACACCCATTTGAGTACAACGTTATTCATATATTATGTATTTAATTTAAAACAATATTTTAATATCGTAAAACTTGGTAGATTAATAAGATTGTGATCCCTGATTAAACATCTTTGCAATGAAACTTGCTTCTGATTAGTATTTACTCTAATTTGGAAGGCAGAAAAGTTATAATCAATTATAAGATTAAAAAAACGTTATATCCTGCCACATTTACAAGGACATATAGCGAAGTCCCACTCAACCTGGACCTATATGTATTTTTTCACACCCCTGTTTTTTGCAATTTCTAAGTTTTATTTCTGTTTTGTACATTTTTTCTATATTTTGTGACCAAAACTTGAAGTAATGATTAAATATTAAGATAATACTATACATAATGATGTACTAAACCCCGCAGACAAAGATATAAACAAATATTTTGCTGCTCATCACTTTCATACTTACGGCTCGAAGGTGCAAAGTAGTTCCTAATAATGTAGGCTGCCAATGCCGAACCACACTCTTAAATCTGCATGTCACGCGTTTAAATCAATATTCGGATACCTCATTCACACAACAGTCTCATTACAGTGAGATTAAAAAAATAATGAGTGGAGGTCGGCGCAAGGTGTTGGGCGGCCGCGGAGGGCTGGCGGTCCGTTCCTGTCCCCGCGTACAGCCTGAGGAGCCGCCGGCGAGATGGGTTACGGTGAATATCCTGCTGCTTACAACCCCAAGGTGCACGGCCCCTACGATCCCGCCAGATACTATGGCAAGGGTAAGCACGGGGGGCTGGCAGAGGTGTTGCAGGGACGCGTGTTAAGGATGAACGGAAACTAACGTGTATTGAGATAGGTTTCGTCTGCTGCCCCGATCAGCTGATGCGATCCCGGCAGAAACTAAGTTATTTTTTATTGAATGAATACGCCTTGAGTTTGCGTTAACTCACCGAGAATGACTCCGTTGGAGGTATCACGTTTGTCACGAATTATCTTGTTGTTTAGGATATAGGTAAAGACATTTTTATTTGAATAATTATATCTTCTTTCCACCCAGGTTATTATTGCAGAGTTGATACTGTAATGCACGGGAATTACTAAATCTTAAGTAAATTTTCACCCTGAAGAATTTATTTAACTTGTTAACAATGAATTTGTTTCATGTGTTAAGTTCTGTGGCACTTCTTTACATCCTAATTGTTTATCTTTTCCTTCCCTCACAGAATGAGAAATTTTAAGAAAATTGCAAATTTTGATGTTCATTAGGGTTGTGAGTTTTCTACCTACTAGGAACTTTTTCATCCTGTTCAGTATTACATTAGGTTTCATATAATAATGTAGGGCACTCCCCACTTCATGCACTATACTAATTGGGGGTAATATTCATGAAAGTGTAGCATCCTCTTGCGAAGGCCGAGGCAGCGGTCCAGCCAGTGTTGCGAGAAATACTTCCTCTCAAAAATATGTTTCATATACAAGGGGGGGGTTTCCAGGGGGATGCTGCACCCCCTCCCCCTGGTTAGGAGGTTATGTAAAGTTCGGTTGGAGTAGTTTAAATATGCTCCCCCACCCAAAACATTCGATTTCCCAAGGGTGTCCAAGTTGAACCTCTTTGCAAGCTATTTTGCGCCTATGGCGGCGGGTCTACACAAGGCATTGAAAAGTCAAGCATTTAGTGACTTCCAGAGAAAAATACTATCTCCATAATAAACATATTTTGTCCAGAAATAAGCAGTCAGCATCTCAAAATTAGTAGGCTGCACTTTCGTGAATATTCCCCCTAATTGGTATACAGCCAAGAGAAGTTGAACTCTACATATACTCATGTCTATTATAATATATTAGTTTTAAAACAATTAAATGTAATAGTCAGAAGGCATAGTTAACAGACAACTGTTTTGTAAAGTAAAATAGGATATGTGTCTACATGCACCCAGTATATAAATATTTTATGTAAATTAAATTATTTAGATGTTAATTAACCATTCATAATGAGAGTATGATTTCATAGGAATGGGAGAATTTTGTTTGAAAAATTACCATATCAAGTTGCATTATATTGCAGTTTGATTACAATGGCCTAACTGCATAAATTGAGAAAGAACAGGTTAAATTTTAGAGCAATAACTGGTAGAACACATCATAAGATTGTCTGTAGTACATTATATATCATCATGGTTTTATAATGTATGTATGTCTGCACTAATATGTTTACCACCAAGTCTCAGATAATTTCAACCCCAAAACATATAAAGGTACCAACTTTCGGGGGGGAAAAAATACTCTGGACGCATCCAATGACCATTGCTGATCCTATTAAGAAATTCATCATTATTTGGTGTCTTAACCCTTTCATTGCTAAACGCTTGCAGCGGGCGTTAGGCATATTTGCTGGTGGCGCTAAACGCTTGCTGCGACCTCCAGCCACACTCAAATCTCCCGCGTATGAGAGTGTTCCAACACTAATTATCTCAACACAGGATTGCCAGTTGAGTGGGTTCTTCACTAAATTTAGTGGAAAATCATGTCAGCCCAGCGCGGAAAATCTACGGACGAGCAACTGGTGGATGTTAATCGTTGACCAATATAGCGACATTTTTGCATAGCTTCACCTATCACATGACTGATATTTTGACCAAATAGTTGTAAATTTTGCAGTTGGCAATACTGCCCTGCCAGCACCCCATCATCAAGAGATCTACAGTAGTTGCCTTACGGCTTACACTTTTTAAATACACGTCTTCACAGGCAAACCCCCTGAACGTGCCTGTACTTTTGCAGGAGAGGCTTACATTACTGAATCATATAGATCTTGGCCTCCTCTTTCCAATGGTGTTTTTGTTTTTAGCTGTGATGAATAGTTTTTGAGATACAGCGGTTAAAAGAGCGAGCACTAGCGTCACTTGCTGGTGGTGCTAAAAGCTCGCTGCAAGCGCCAGTCGCACTCACAGCAAAAAACACCCCCTGAACGTGCCTGTACATTTGCAGGAGAGGCTTACATAACCGAATCTTGTAGATCTTGGCCTCCTCTTTCCAATGGTGTTTTTGTTTTGTAACTGTGATGAATAGTTTTTGAGATATAACGGTTAAGAGATCCCCTTCCCCTGCTGGGGTGCCCGAGCGCGCCTGAGGGATAGTCTCGTTGCGAGCGCTTAGCAATGAAAGGGTTAAGAGTGTGTGGTGGGTATTTATTTTTAGTCTGGATTATATTTTAAATATTTGATTAATTTTCCTTTAGAAAAATTAATCAGTAACAAATCATATTCCCAATGATGATGTGTGCTTATCTTTTCTAGACTCAAATACTGTATGTAGTTGCCAGTGACCTTCTAGATACAAGGGAATACCATTAGATTGAATCTCAGAATGCTCCCACCATATAAACTTTGTCTGTACTGCATGTATGCACAAAGCAATTCTTATCCTGGGGGACTGTGGGGGAAAAAATGAAGTCAGAGGTTGTTATTTTAGCAAATATTGCTATTAAATAGAGGCATTAACTGGTGGGTGGTGTATAAACTTAAGGATTCTCTTCTGTTTTTTTTCCCAGATATATATTCATAAAAATGACTCCCTGAACAATCTCCTCAAAGCACCAAACTTTATAATCATTGTGCTCACTGATCTCTCTGATTACAGCCGATATTCCATTGGGAGAGGTGAAGCTTGGAGAACTTGGTGCCTGGATGGGCCGTCGCAGCGTGACAGGCATCCCAGGGGCTATCTCTCGAGCCTTTTGGAGGTGGCAACACAAGGTAGGCTCATCATGAGTGCTCTGGTTTTTGTGGTCATAGGTCTTAACCCCTATAGGCCGGGTGACAGGTATTACTGGTTGCCATGTAGAAGGCGGGTGATGGGATTTCCTGGTCTGCCTTTTTCTACTGTAATTTTGAAGTTTGCACGGGGATTTTTGGATCAGCATGACTCCTCGGCTGCCACACAACTCATAAACATGCCACGTTCAGTACTCCTGTGACTGTAACAATGGCAGGCCTCGTCTGATTCCACGGCCAGTGACTCCAAACCCTTAACTCACAGGAAGGCTGAGCCCTGTTATAGTTCAAAAAATGGCCAAGACAGAATTTGAAGTTTCTTTTTAACTTTGGTGGGAGAATTTTTATTTTATTTTGCCCTGTCTAGAAAATAATTTTGATATATGAAAAAAATATCCTTCAATTTTATCTTGGTTGAAAAAATCGCATTTTCATTCCTTATTCTAATGATGTATAACCAGGGGTGAAAGTAAGATTAGCTTCTTACCGGTACTGTCTTCAAAATAGTACGGTTTCGGATTTATACGGATTGTCATGGAAGAATTTTTTTTAGGATTTTTAAATTTCCCGCTCGTTGCACCAAGTAGCCATGGCATGAGTGGAACACTGTTCTACCAAAACACCTGCTGAAACCACCCCAAAGAGTTTGAGAAAGGTGTTCATGTTGCAGAAGAATTCAGATTTGGGAGAAGTTACGCTGTGGGATGAGTTATGTTGCGGTAGGGAGAGCATACCACGTGAATGAGACCAGTGTTCGCTGTATCTATCATAGTGTAAAAGAAATTCTTGCCGCAGTAACTGCCAGTGCTGCAAGAGTGGAGATAAAGGCTGTCCTTTTACTAAGCCTCATCATTGCTATGGTAATGGCGTCTCACTCACAGCAAAATGGGGTACGCTGATCTTCCTGCCAGTGCATTTGAGAGAGCGAGTCGGGACGTCTCGGGCACCCAGACCACCCCTGGCGATGGTTAACGTGCATTACTAGCTGTCCTGGCTGATGATCGAACTCCTTACAACAGAAGATAAAAAGGAAGCTCCAGCGGTTATGGTGGTACAGAGAGGTGAAATGCAATAGAAACACTTATATGTGTTTATCTGGACCACCATGTTTGCTGATGACGTCATCACAGCACGAAGGCGCATCACCTCTCAAAGCTGGGAGCTAGTGGACATGCTGAGTTGGCAACTCGTGCTGCTGCATCACGCGTTTGATAGCACTCGGGACGTTCCGAGATTCCCGATTCCCTCTCTCAAACGCAGCCCAGTGAGTGTTTTTTATGGGGAGCACTAATTTCATACGGATTTTTGAATAGTACGGGGGTCCTGGGTCCCTAACCCCCCGTACTATTTGAGGTACGAATATATAAATATATATATATATATATATATATATATATATATATATATATATATATATATATATATATATATATATATATATATATATATATAATAAAAAGAAAAAAACTTTACTGCACAGAGCAATAATAGCATGAGAAGTATTTTCACCAAGAATTTTCTGTGCAAATTTGCTTCAATAAAGTGTTTTCAAACCTAACCTCCTTTTTCTGGTAAAGTATAGATTGAGTAGGTCATTGTATCTGAAGTAAAGATGGAAGTGAATATCATTAGAATGAGGGCCTATTGGTGAAAGATGTTGGTCAAGAGAATGCCCATAAAACTGGACAACGATGAGATGATCAGCTCCTGAACTTTTCGCTAGTACTTTATTGGGTTTACAAAAGTTCAAAACATGATGAATATGAGTAGTAAAATTAATTGGTATAGATGCACCATGATACATTCATTTCATATAGGTAAATTCTGTATGTGACAGCATTTTAGGGAATTTATTAGTAATTTGGATTTGTATTCTAATTGCAGTACATGCTGCCCAAGAAGACTGGTTTTGCACCATTTGCACAGCTTTGTGTGGGCTCCATGGTCTTCTTCTATGCTATAAACTACGGCAAGATGGGTAAGAAGTTTTCTAGTTTTGATCAGATAGTGACTGAATACATTTTATTACCTTTAATTTGTCTTCAGTTAGATTTTTGTTTTTTTTTTTTTTTTTTTTTTTACGGTCTTCTGCAAGTGAAAGAAAAACACTGCTGCTTCATGGATTTGATAATGTTTTTATCTGATATATGCTACTTGCTCTAGCAAAGAAGTCAGGTTTGGGATGGTTAGTTATTTTAAACATTTTTTATTCATTAAGTTTATGTAAACTCGGCTCTTTCTTTCTTGAGTACTGCATGTCTTTCTCTTCTTTGACAGTTCATCACAGGAATCACAAGTACCACTGGTAAAGACTGAAACTACCTCTGAGACTGGAAGCATTGAGAACAGCAGAGACTTGCAAGAGCTGACTTGATGTTTAAAGTGTAGATCAAGATAATGGGAATTAAGGGAGTGATGCAGAGGAAGTTTTGGCATGTCTGTATAAAATTGTATATGAAGTTATGGTAACTTTAAATAAAATATATTCAAAAGGATATATTTTTCTTTACCTTCAAAAAATTTCATGTTTATTTAAACTGATTGACATTAAATTTGACTTATCTAAACTGTCTCCTAACAAGTGTGATATACCACACCAGTGTCAAACACTTTGTTTTTGTTTTCACTCAGTGCATCTAGCCATTGCTATATAATCTTGAACATTCCCTTCCAATCTCTATACTATGATCGGTTATTGATCCATCTGTGATAAATGATGTAATCATGTGATCATTTCCCTACCCATGCTCAGTCTCTTGTCTGCTGCCAAACGCCTTTGCTAGCTGCAAGGCATTTGTGTTTTGTGTCTTGTTATTATTGTACAGTAATAATGGCATCTAAGCATAGTGGAAGTGAGTTGCCGAAGGCAGAAGGCAAAAGAAAAGCCTTATGTTGGAAGTGAAGTTTGACATTCTAAATCTAAAGTGTCATTGTGAAAGACAAGGAGTGAGCAACAAGGCAAAACTATTGCAAAGAAATGCTCTGTGGTTCATTGGGAGCATTCTTAATCAATTTGTCATTATTTATTATTGATTGGAAACATATGGACATGTGAGGAGAAGAGAAGAACACATCCTGAGACGAGCACTAAACTTTGAGGTAGAGGCCAGAAGACCACCAGGAAGGCCAAGGAAGATATGAGGATGCTGAACATCACAGAAGAAATGGCTATGGACCGACAACAGGGGAGAAGGCTCATATCCCGTCCAACCCCACCATAGGGAATAAATGGACGTTAAACGATGATGATGATGGAAACATATCCATTAAATTCATACTATGATGAGAAAACGGTGGCAGAATGGTTAGCGTGCTGGCGCCACATACAAGAGGACATGGGTTTGCGTCCTGCCCATCGCAACATGCTGGGATTTCTCAGTCATTGCCAAGCGGCTTAAGACTACCGGACTCTAGATTCTTTCTAGAGAAGATCAAAGATGAGCTCTGGGGGGCAGCATGAGCCAAGCAAGATGGTGCCACTATGAACAGTTGCTTGCACCATTACAGGCTGGGTTAGACAATCAATCCCCACCTAAAAAAGTCTACTAGTGCGTAACCTAATCGTATAATGAGGTACGACTACACAGTATCTAACAAAGGTTTGTCCTTTGAAAAGTGAATGAGAAATATTTTGCACCACAAAGCAGAAATATGGAAAATGCAAAGTCAAAAAAGGAGATTTCCAATTCTTCAGGCATTAACACGTGACTAATTACAAAGGTCACTAACACCAAATGGGATTTCCCAAGCCATCAAGGTCAGAGGTAAACAAAGGATGTCTACAAAAAAATTGGTGTGCTGTTGCTCACCCCTATGCTGTCCAAATCCTTGTTGGCGAGTCAACCAGCATAGTTTTTCATTCCTTCTGCTGTTAAATGCTAGAACAGCCTTCTTTCGTCTGTATTTCCAGCACAATAGGAGGTATTTTCATCTATTTCACCCTTGAGCTGGCTCCGATGTTAAATAGAAAATCACTATTAAAATCAGTAATAAAACACTTTTATTCTAATTCCTTTTGTCCATAAATTTGGCTTGTGTATCCAGGTACATGCTATATGGTGCACATGATTTGTAGAGCTGTCCATTAAGATTCTGTATCTTTGCAACTGATTCAAAACAGGGATTTACATGAAATTATATAAGAAATTAAGCAACTTTATTGAATACAAAATTCAAATTAACAATGATTCTTTTTTTCAAGACCTATAATAAAAATGGCACCATACTCAGTTTTCTTTATGTTTTAAGTCCAAAATGACACCAGCTAAAAGGAGTGTTCATGATTTGGAGTATGTGCAGTCTATGTACATGTAACATCCTTGGCTCTAGAACAGCCATTTAAAATAGACCAGAAACATGAGTACTCCATTTAATGAAATACATTTCTAGAAGTGTTGAAGCAACAAATATAATGTGCCTCTCACCATGTACATCTTAAGTGGTAGTTATTTTCAAAGGTCTAGTAATAAGATGAGGTTCAGCCTTCTATACATAACTGGTTACAAACTTTTTTGTGCCTGTATCAAACTTGTAGGGTGGTCTGTTCACAACACTGTCTCTATGGTCTGATGTGGAGAAAAGCAAACATACCATTAACCTTAAAAAATATATATGGAATTTTTCTTTGTAAAGAGAAGAAAAAAAAACTGCTTTCAATGCCATGCAAGGAGCTAAATGTCAACAAATATGTTCCTATTGATTAATAAGTTAAAATGGTTGTTTTGCGGCAGACTTGCCAGGTTTTTGTTTGCAGACTGAGGGGTTAAAAATTGCAGAAAAAACTGTTGGCAATCACTTCTGAAAATAATATGAAAATAAGCAAGAAAAAAGTGGGTAGAGAAGGCTGGCGATAGTTAGGAATGATGATGAGCAAGAGACAAAGAGTATTTCTGCTTACATGACCTTGTGATGTTTTCATGACATCACTTTGTAAACTTACTACATGGTCTGCATCAAGACCTTTGCTCATCTGTGCACACAAGCTACCCAGTTTTGAAAGACAATGGAGTACTCTCAGTATTGCCTATCATATTCTCTGTGCCAGCCAAGACTTGTAAGAGATTAGGCTGAAAAATGCAGGTGCTAATGTGCATCCCTACACTACTATAATGAGTAATTATGCTCAAATAGAGCCATTCCCTTGTGTGGTGTAATACCCACATGTTTGCAGTTATCTGGTTTCCTAACCTAATCCAAACTGACCTGTACTGGCAATCAAAAATACTCCACTGGATGAGGACAATACAACTCAGAAGGGGCAGAGTAATATTTTGTGGAAGATAGAGAATTGGAGGATAAGTATGATAATAAAGGCAAATGGATATTAGAAGTGAATGAAGCATGAGAAGATTCAGAGCAAAACTGAATATTACTGGTGACCAGGAGAGTATTGTGATATCCCAAGACAAGTAAAATATATCCCTGACACCTCTGACACTGCCTACTTACTAAAGAGGTGATATTATTTTAATCACCTTTGTAAGGGGTAACTGAGTGTGCAATGTGCACGGAAAAGTTTGTACTATGTCAGAGATGAATTACAACAGGTACAAAAAAAAATGTAACATGCATGGCAATATGCAAATTCTGAGCACTGACCTGAATACCAATTGTTTTTAGCCACTTTAAAATTCAGAAACAAAGTAAAAATTACGGGCACATAGAGCAACACCCTCGTGGAAATCGTTACACAGGCAGGCACGAAGGAACAGCACAAAAAATTGACCCCTCTACTTAATTTCTTGATTGTTCAAGAAAGTTACAAACAACTAAGAAAATGTTTTTAATGTTTTCTTTTGTGACTAATTTCACTTTATAGCAGTCAAAAGATTATATTTAGGGGAAAATAAAAATATTGCACCAGACCCACCTGAATTAACTCAAGCATATAAAAGAAAGTAGTCTTGATCAATTGACTAGCTTTGCCTCTTATCTCCAAGACCACTATCAACCCAGTCAGACCACCACACTATAGTCTCAGACACACCAAGTCACTAAGGAATAACCTTATAACCAGCACCTACCATTAAAGACCTATGTCAAGCTAGATTCATTTAGCCTGTGCCAGAACTTGCTCCTCCTCCTGATCCTCCTCGGGTGGAACTGGCTGGCCATGGACGAAAATAGGGGGAGCCTCTCCTCTCACCGCCTCGGCTGTGATGTGAACACTGACAATGTCTGAGCCAGGGATCTCAAACATTGCATCCAAGAGCAAATTCTCCTGTTAGAAAAGAACAAAAAGGAAATAAAAATAAGCAAAACAAATATTCATTTTTAGGCAGACTTTTTTTAAAGATAGGTTACTATTCTTAGTGGTGGTAAGTACCCATTTTAGCACAGTCTATACCTCTGGTAACTGCACATCATAATCATTTAGAACTGTTTTCAATAGAAACATCCAATAGAAGCACTATGAACCACTAAGAATGGCCTTTGCTGCAATAAATGCGAGAGATATCCTATGCTGATTTTTAAAATGAATTTCCACCAAAAATCAGTGAACTAGTGAATGGCATAGCTGTAAATAGCAGGGATCAAGTGTACATACCATATCTCAAGATCATGAAAATCTCCTTAATATTTAAAGTACATCGGGCAAGCTCCTTAAACCCATGTTATAATGCCATCATTATGTGAATGAATTATGAGGAACATGACCCAGTCACACAGCAAGGGATGCTCTATCCACCTTTCTTATCATGCAGTCATTTATGTCGCCACATTCTTCTGCAGCTGACTACATAATTACATATTCTTCCAAAATGACAGGTATGGTAAATGTAAGCCATCCTTTTTTTATGGAAGATATTTCAAATATCTGTGATATTGAATGATGTGCTAAATGTATGTCTACCTTATACAATATATTCTACAAAACAAACTGGCACTGTGTTATGTTTGTTATCTCTTTATCTACATCCATCCTTCATTTCATTCATTTTAATAGTGATATACATTCATTAACTTCCTATCTGTTCATCCTAATTTCTCCTTCACGGAGTAATCAATAATGTAAGACCATTTATTTTACTTCTTGCATATTCCATTCCTCTCCCTTTCTTACTTAACCTTCTATATTATTCTACAACTATCTCACTGGCCAGACACCTTTCCCTTGTACACCCTCTTTGTTGTCTCATCTTTTCTCAATCTCCTGATGACAAATTTCCTTTCCTCTGTATTACCAAATGGATCCAAATTTGGATACATTATTAATTCATACTGTGGAACTCACCATGATGGAGCGTAAACCTCTTGCTCCGGTCTTCCTCTCCATAGCGTGGTGGGAGATGGCATCCATTGCCTCAGGAGTGAAGGATAACTCCACCTGGAGACAGTAATCATTACGTAAAGAAAACAGCACTAACACTGAACTAACTAACATCTACACCATATAATAAATATAACTTTCATATTTAGCATTATTTTAAATTCAGAAGATCAGAAACACAGAAGCTGGAAGTGCTAAAAGTATAGCATTGAACAAGTGTGTGAAACAGCCAACTAATTAGTAGCCTTGCTTGCTCCCGAATGGTTTTGCTTTCTACTTACTTTGTCCATACCAAAAAGCATCTGGAACTGTGGGATGAGGGCATTCTTGGGTTCTGTGAGAATTCTCACCAGCATGGCTCCAGTCAGGGAGTGGAAAGGCACCAGCACAGGAAATCGACCAACAAATTCCTGAAAACAAATTTTCTTGGCAAACAAAAAATGGTTCCCTACTTAAGTTTGGAAATATTCCCCAGACTACTGATCACAAACTAATATTTAACAACTGCCAACTCCAAAATATCAACAGTAAATAAAAAAAGCAGCATTTATGTGATAACTAAATTTACCTTCGTATCACCTGAGTAAATCTCTTGGATATATATAATATATAATATATATATATATATATATATATATATATATATATATAGATATATATAGAGATATATATATATATATATATATATATATATGTATAAAACCATAGTTTCTTAGAAGGCAATCATCACATTTATCTTCAGCAAGCTACAAGCAAACAGCTAGAAGAAAACTTCCAAAGAAAAACATGTGAAGTTTGGTGACAGTTTCAATGACTCCTGTACAACTGGTATTGTCAACTCAGCATACATTTGTATATTTGTATTTGAAACTTTGTGATGCTGATTGTGCCTTCACTCAAGTTTGAGGGAAATCTTAATTAATTTCATTGAATACTGTTTTTGTAAGTAGCGAATATTAAAAAAAAAAAGATAAATTTGTATATATTATGAATATAGCCATATTATCATATGAATATACTTATATACTGCCTACCTACCTGACTTCATCCCCTGACAAGGCATTTATGCCATCACAAAAAACCTACTGGAATCATGCCAAATTCTATCAGGTCCCGGGCTTCTACTTTGGCCAACAGTGCATCCTTCTCCTGGTTGTCTTCCTCTGCATCTGTGCTTGCTGTCTGGTGGGCTACATCTGCTTGTGATGCTGCTCGCCGCCCAGCTGACTGGCCTCCAATGCCGAAGCCCAGGTACTGAAGGGTGTTGATAAAATCAGTGGCTACCAAGTACACATACAAAAATATGAAATATCAAGTAATCAATGCTGAAAAGAGCATATCAAGCTACATAACTTGTAGCTGGTGGTACATTCAACTTCTTTCAGGGTGGCCCTCCATGGGTGACAGCAATAGCCAATAAATACTAGACAGTGGGAAGACATGCATAATTATTATAAGGTTCATGCATGCATACTTACACAAATGCAAACACACACAACAACTAATAGTACTCTCATATAGGTTACCTTTTCTTCTGGATATATTAATTAAATATAATTGAAAAAAAAAAGAGAGAAATTAGATGAGCTTATTTTTTCTTTCTTTTGTGGGGAATCAAAACTTCACAGGGGGATGCTCTCAGCCTCATTTCCTTCATGTTGGTTGTTTTGAACACCAACTACCAAATGCTAATTGACAGCCTGATGTATACTCATGAATGAATGTAATCATTCTTCAATGCATTGTTAGCTGCTTAGTATCAGCTACAGCATAATGGTATTAATGATCATATATACTGTTCCTACCAAGATTTTGCAGAGTTAGATTCTCCACTTTTCCCTGTTCTGGCACTCCCTCTAAACACATTCAATCCCCTGGCTACCAGCTCTCTTTCCAATACTTGTCCACTCTAGTGATCTATTTTAAAGGTGGCCTCCCCTAAACACCACCTCTCTCAATCCTGCTCTCACAAAGTTTTTTCACAAAGTCATTCTCATTCATTGTCATCGCACGTCTAAACCCTCTCAGAGCACTATGCTTCCATTATTCAACAACTATCACCCATGCCTCTTGCTCTTACAATCATATCAAAATGTCTCATACATGCTTTCATTCATTTCTAGCATCCTATCCTGACACACTACATGCACCTTTAGTATAGCTCATTTTTACTGCACGTTTTTGTAATTGTTGTGCTACATTTTACGTCCACGTCCCTAATGCATGAGACAGAGTTGGGAGGATAATACAATCTTAAATCTTCTTTACCCCCATGCTCACACTTCTTCCTCTCATAACCCTCCAAAGCACCTATTACCAATCTCCCCTTCAATCCTTTCTTCCTCTGTAATGGGGAAAATCAAATCTATTCAATTAAACATTATCTCGGTGTCTCAAAATACATGAGGAATTGACCTAGCCCAGAAAGGTAAAAAAAACTTTCCAGTGTTGGGGATTAGGTTTGCTACCAGCTAGATGGGAGGCCAGCTCTCTACCCAGTTGGCTAAAGAGGTACCCCACAGCTAAATTGATTTTTGGGGAACTTTCCATTTCAGATGGGGAGAGGTGAGCTGTAGTGACAGCTCACCTCTCCCTCCATGCTTCCATAGAAATTTTCATAAGTACTCAACCTCAATTACTTCCTCCATAAATATCCTACTTAAAACCAAAATTATTTATTCCAATGAGATAAGCAACAATTCACTCCCACATAAAAAACAGCACTGAAGAGAACTAAAAGGTGGTAATTAGGAAGTGTTCTGTTTTCCCTATAAAATACACCATGGGAATTGTAAATAATTAAGTACAGTGGAGCGTGCTAGAATGAACATACATAAATGGGTCTACAATGTAATTCGTAATAGCATTCATTCATTTAAGCACATACTGAAATACATGATGCTATGGGTAATCAATTTCTGGCCCATAGCCAGGACCAAAGTTGCCACCCAATATGGTAAAGATTGTTTTTTTATTAACATGCCAATATCTCTTTTTCTATTTTCTCTTGTCTTCTAACCTTTGAATCTCTTGGAAGACCTCATGAAATAGCATTGAGGTTGAAACGCATGTGAAGATAGCAGTGAAATGAGACCCGCATGGCTGCAGACCATGGAATAGCCCAGTCCCACTACAGCCCACATTGTCCCATGGCTCACCTAAGTTAATATCCAAAAGGAGTGTTCATTGTTCAGCAATCTTTCATATGGGGTTATAATTCCCTCAATCTCCATTAGAGGCACTAAAAGACATATGAGTATATAACTAACCTCCTATGGGGAGTCAGTGCCCTCTACAACCCCCTTGCATTTGCACATTTCATTGCTTTGGGCTACTCTGCCACCAACAGCTACATGGATTGGCACATATATTTCATCATTATTTTCCATAGCTGGGCGTTATCGCAATACTTTATCGCTGATAAGAAAATCGGGTTATCAGCCATCCGCTATGTATTTAAATATATATCGGTATCTTCGTTACTTTTGTAACCAAACTAGCGATAATCGCTACTTTTTTCCGCCTCTGAAAAAAAAAACGTTGTCTCCTCCCTACTGCGCATGCGTGGCCCAGGCGCCCGGTGTTGTATGAAAAAACTTCGGGGTATGAAATATCTTCGGTGAAGAGATTTCATACTTAGATCATCAACATTAAAATACTAGGTTATTTTTTGTTACTCAAAAATCAATATATCAAAGAGAAAAATCATTTAACTTTGCCCCATAAATGATTATTCACTGCCTCAAATTTGATATTCCATATTCGTTTGTGAGCATGCCGTGGTATTGAAGGCACCCGGTGTTGTGTTATTTGGTGTCCCATCGTCAAAAGCTGCTGCTTTTGTTTACAAACACTGGTCTCTTGTGAACTGCGCATGTTCAGACCAGTAAGCGTAGCCCTGTACAGTCTCACAAAGCTTTTTAACACATTAAGAGTTGCTGGAAGGCTGAATCAGACATACACTACCACCATCCTCGCTGTTTCTAGAACGACACTCTGTACATATAAATACAACTCGTACAGAGTGTCGTTCTAGAAACAGCGGGGATTGTGGTAGTGGTACTGTATGTTTGATTCAGCCTTCCAGCAACTCTTAAATACAGTTAAAAAGCTTTGTGAGACTGTACAGGTCAACGCTTGCTGGTCGAGTGTGTTTGTAAACAAAAGCGCCAGGTTTTGATGGTGGGGATGCCAAATAACACAACACCGGTTCAGGCGTTTCTAGTATTACCGTCCATAGGTACATGTCAACGTGTGGTTTTCAAGTTTTGTAAGTTTTCTAAAATACAGATAATGAAAATTTGAATTCATCTGTTTTTTTATTTGAAATATCAATATAGTATCATTTTCGCCTATCGGACTTATCGCTAGCTAGTATCGGAATTGTGGATTTACATCAGGTATCGGTTATCGCCTATATTTGTGTCTCCAGTTAACGAATATCGGTTATCACCGATAAGGTTTTCATTATCAGTTATCGGTTATCGGGAATAAGGCTTTCTGTTATCATGCCCAGCTATGCTATTTTCATCCATGTTTTGACCCCTAAGCTGTTTGCTATGGTTTTCCAAGGTCTTTGGATGTTAGAAGATGTAGTGGATCCGTGGTCCACCTAACTCACTGTTAGGAACCCAGCATACGGCATACCTTCAATCAGCTCGCAAAAGGTAGGACGAATGATACAATTCAAGTAGGCCAGGACCCAAATTTATAAAAAATGAAAAAACCTGCATATTAGCTCACAAAGACTAAATCACAGACATAACCGCTAGCCCACGGCAGGGGCCCTGGGCCTCAATCCAGACACTGACACACCGTTACACCACTGACTGGAAGGCACCTAGCTGTGGGATGGGGGTCCAGAGGGCCGGCACCGACAAAGGCAGAGCACAATAGCAATCCTGCTACACTCCCAGGACACATGTATATTTTTTACACAATTATGTGTGTGGTTTTCTGTCTCCTGTCCTTTTGTCTCTTGTCTCCCTCCCGCCTCAACCACTAGAGGTTAATCCAGGCTGCAGCAGGGCACAGCAGGGCAGAGTAACCAGGCACAGAGGGTAGGACCCATGGGGCACCATGACACCAGAATTGTCACTATTGTTTGGTAGTTTAGGTCAGGTACTGTTAATATCTAGACTGTCTATAGTATCCCTGTGATGATGGTTTCCTTCCACCCCGAGTGCTGACAGCAGACTGGGCTGCTGCTAGTGCATTGCTACCCTCTTTAGCTGTTTTCTCAACAAGGCACAAGTTGCTATGTACACAACAATTGCTTTATGGCCCTCCTAATAACAACAAAGATGCATATTTCTATAAATCCTTCAAATTGAGTACCTGAACAGGTACTAAACCCACTCTCACAATGGTATTTTATGCCCAGAACATCCCATATAACAGAATTACTGCTCTAGGGCATAAAAAATAACACATTATGAGCAAGACAAAGCTTAGACCCCACAGTAAATTAGATGATGACTCTGGGACAATAACTACGAGAATAAGGGCACAAAGTGACGAAAAAGCAAGATAACCCATGCAGTAACCTCACCAAGATGTCCAACCAATGCAACAAGAAAGTATATACAGACGTCAGTAGGCTATACCAAAGTGGAATGAACCATACACAATTATCATTCAGCCCCAAAGTCACCAGTAAAACACAACAAAGACACATAACAACAGGAGATGATTTTGTAAGGTAGGAACTGAGATATTGACAAGTTAAAACAATCTCAACTGCCAAAGTAGCCATTTAAGCATGAAAAAGATATAAAACCACTATAGGGTGCAGGGAGAGGTTAGTTGGAACCCATTTAGGGTGAGGAGGGCTTGAAGGCCTACAAGGGGCATCTGAGGGACCTGGAGTGGAGCAAATAAGGAGGGAGTAGGTTGAGCTTTTAAACCAATAGATCCCCATCACTGCTTCAAAAAAAAGAAGAAAAAAAATCCAGTTTTTAAATACCATACAGTTTGTTGATTAAGCCACACCATACTAAAAAATTAGATCTTCATTTTTCCACTTTCTAGCTTTGAAATTATTTATTATTGATTTCTAAGAAAAATAACTTTCTCGCTATTTTTCTGGCTCCTTGCTAGCTATATTGCACATTTTCAAAAAGAGAAAAAAAAAACACCTAATAGAAGTGAAAATATGCAAATAACTGCACTTCTGAACCTCAAAGTTTTGGACACGACATCAATGAGCCAAGGGCTCAAGGTGTCCTGTTGCTGGATTCCTCCATGCAAGTTGTATCACCTCTATATGTTTAGCATCTTCATATTATCTATAAAAAAAATGTTCATAATAGCATAACTCATGGTAGTATTTTTTCACTATAGCATACCTGATTGCAATAGAAATTCTGGTATGCTGGTTAACAGGAGAGGGTCTTCCACCCTTACTATTCTTCTCATATATCTTTTTATCTTGTTTAGGCTTTTTAATTATTAATATTATGCCTGTGCTTGGTATTCTGCCTTTTTGAGCACCAAAATAAAATCTTTTGTTAACCAGCCCATTCTAAGTTCAAAATTGCAATTTTTATTCAAAATATGGTACCTGCTCAGTGTAGTTTTTAACATACCAAACTGTGAATCCACAAGCCTGGGATCAATCCCAGCCAGGGGCAGTCAGCACTCAGCTAATCCAATAAATGGGTACTTGGGGAAACCCAGTGAAGGTAAACTGTAGTAACCCAGATGTCACACTTGCCCTCTGTCCCAGGGTAGTGGGTTCTTATCCACCACAATCTTGAGGGCCAATGAGACGGAAGTAGGCTTTGAGGCCACAGTGCAGTTTTGCATATGCCCAAACTTTATCATACAAATATAGAAATGGCCATCACATGGACTGTATGCAGCATTGCATCCTATGTAAATACTAAAGTAGCAGAACATGCTCATTACCCATGAAAGTAATACAATAAAACTACTTACTTGATACTGCAGCATGAAAATAAAAGCACAAGGGCCAGTAATTACATAACAGCATTGTCAATAATAAAACATAATAAATCAGTAATACATCTATGCTATAACTCTGTAAACCAAACAAAAACTGCAAAGAAAAAACAAATTAATTAAACATGGAAATCAAATTAAATAACATAAATTCTCTACTCTTTTTGGTACATCCACAAACACTTTAGTTGTGTACTTTAGACAAGTCAAGGGCAACTTCACCTTCAGGCTGAGAGTCCTCACCCATGGAGGGATACACTGGGGGACTACTTTACATGTGATATGTTAAAAATTCTCAATGAGAAAAAAAAAATCTAATAAATCTTCACTATGAAATGGAATAATTTGGAAACAGCAATAAGCCAATAATTAGCTACATAACACCAAGTAATAGTAATTGCATGATTAAATTGCACTTAATACAGACATTCACATATCTTAGGAATACAAAAGGAGACAAAAGAGGAATAGAAAAAGAAAAGACCACACACAATGGCAGGGCTGACAGTGGTGAGAGGTCAAGAAAGACATCCTGAAGGAATGAAACACTGGAGCCGTCCCCAGTCCTGAAGCCTCCAATGATTACAATAGAAATGCTTATGGGAAAGGGGGGGAGGATCTTCATTAGGAAAAATACTCATTTGTCTGCTGTAAGAAGTTAATGTAGCTCATCACACATGATAATAAAACAGAAAGCGTTCCAAATCACACTTTAAGATGTGATTTGAATGAGCGGCCAACTCATAGTTCATAATAAAAGTCTTTTATCATCACTGATGCTATGGTTTTAGGCAAGACTTACATTTTTATAATTGGAAAAAATTAAGCAAAATGCCAAAATAGATTGTACCATACCAATATCAACTCTGCCTTGCAATGAAGCATGTGTGCATTGTGGTTAATAGGATGCCTGAGTCACAAGTCCCTCAAACATTCAGTTTTTTCATCAACAAATACCAACAGCAGTAATAATTTCATCAAGACAAGAAGTCACATTTAAAGGGTACCAGACTTAACCCTTTCCTCTCACTGAGCTACAGCACACACCAACCTTCTCATTGTTTCTTCTGGAGATTATTCGGTCAAGTCCATTGAAAGCACCGGAACCCACAAAGAGGATATTAGTGGTGTCCACCTGTACAGTCTCACCACGAAGTTTCCGCGGAGAGTTGCGTTCTGGTACATTAACCACAGTTCCTTCCAACATCTAAGAAGAAAGGAAGAATAAATAAGTTTCAAATAACTGTAAAGTAAATATTCACAGGCATGTTTATTACTCTGAAATCTCAATTCTTGCCATCAGCAACACAAGAAAAATGTGGTATCATAAGCAATACCATTTTCACCATGAATTAAGGTGAAACCTAGTATGTTCCCTATTACTGTTTTTATCACTTGAAAGTTATATTGCTAGGCTCTGGGATCAATTTGATGAACAGAGGAATGAAGCAAAGAATTTCATGGAAGATGTTCAACAGAAATATCCATCAAAAAAGGTGCAAAATAGAAGACATCAAGATGATGCTTTTGCTGAACCAGATGCAGATCTACAAAGTGCACAACATTTCCATGCAGCTTTTTTCATTACTGACAATTTATGTGCCAGTCAACTTAACATCAGCATGCTTATCACCAGATATCTAAAGACATTGAACTAATCAAGTCATTTCAGGCAAATGATGCTTCACAGCTGACAGTTGATGTGTCCAACTTGCTGAGAAAATACATCAATGACTTGGAGCCAGACTGCAAAAATGAAGTTGTAACGTTCCCAGAATTGGTGGCTGCTGAAATACTTGAGGAAAAATCCAGTCGTAGAGTCGATATTTGCCAATAGTTCAACTGCTCTGCAACTATTCTTCACATTGCCAGTCAATCTATGAAGGTGAACATTCATTTTCCAAACAGTGTTTGATCAAAAACTAACTCCACTCAACAATGGCTTGAAAATGACTGACTGCATTAGCTGAGATGTCAATTGAAGATGATGTCATCTTGATGACATTTAAATTGGCAGAGGAACAGGGACAGATTATCCTATCCATCATTTGCTCAACATGAATATAGTAATAATCTATTCCTGTAACAAGTAACCATACACTGAACTATAAAATCAATACTCCACATAAAGGAGACCTACCTTCAGCATGCCCTGCTGCACTCCTTCTCCCCCAACATCTCGAAGCTGATGGATTCCTGGCACTGCCCCAATTTTGTCAACCTCATCCAAGAAGACAATGCCTGCAAAGATAAAAGTTTGATCAACTAATTCAGGTTGGTCCTTAGTGTCATCCACATTACTGAAAAATAAGATGGTGAGGCAAACTAAAAATTTGTACTGAGCACTTACATTAATATATAATTTTTTTAATATTGCATACAGGACAATCATTCACTTAAAAGTGTAATGAATTATCAAATAATTTAGTTTTATAAAAAAAAAAACTGGTGCTTACTCTATTGGAGGTGGTGCAGTTACCATAATTTTTTTTCTCAGTAATGGAAGCAGCTCAAGTGCATGGTGGCATACAAATTATTTATCTCAACTTAATATCTTTCCAACAGCATCATTGTTTTGAAAATTAAGATCTCATTCTCTTGTTATAAAAATACACTTGTAGCAAGTAAAGTCTCATTTTTTTAGCAAATGGAATAATTGTGAGGAACAATTACATAGACACATACCGCTCATGTATACTATATCACCTAGCTACCAAGGAAGCAAAAGTCAAAAGTATCGCATCGGGAGAATAGAGGAAAATATATGACTATGAAGATTCATTTGCTGACTTCAACGCACTGGCAGTTCTTTAGAAACATATACTCTAGGATCAACACAGTATTCAAGTACAATGAGTGTAATAAAGGAAACGAGAGGGATGTAGCAGCAGCTCATCTATAGTACTACTTAAGAGACATTCCCAAAGTGCTGGTTACATAGCTACCAGAGCTGAAAGTTGATTATTTATATTTTTAAATGAATTGTGTCCAGCTATTTAATTTAACTACTTTTGATGAGAAAATAGTCTAGTTTAAAATATTTTTGAGTATGTATTCAGTTCAAAGCAACATATGACAATGGTTGCAAAGTCTTACCACACTGTGCCTTCTCCACTTTGTAGTTGGCATCTTGTAATAGCTTGGCAATGACTGATTCAATATCCTCACCCACATAGCCTGCCTGGGTGAGGGTAGTGCAGTCACAGATAGCAAAGGGAACATCCAAACACTGTGCTATTGTCTGAGCCAACAGAGTTTTTCCTGCAAAAGGTAAGTAAAAAAAAGCCACTTCAAACAACATGGCTGACAAGAGTAGGTTGCAGAGTATTTTTTCTAAAGGATGTCTTATATGATGGCACATTATCTTAAATTTATTTGGTCAGAAAAAAAATCAAGCAGCCATTTCTATTGTTCCTATTTTCTTAACACATATGAAAGACCTTCTGGTGGGCTCCAAAAAAATCAAGAAATTTCTCTGAATAAATTTACCTGAACCAGTGGGACCAAGGAGGAGAATATTGCTCTTCTCCAACCTTAGGAGATGGGTGGTGGCATCAAGTATGTCTGATCCATGTGAGTTGCCGGCGAGCCCCTGCTTCCCGTGTCCCTGCTGCTGATCATCCATTTGTTGGTGCGAGTCTTGCTGCTGCTGCTGGTCACTGGTGTTGACTCCCAGTGCATGACTCTGACTAATACCAGCAATGTGGAGCAAGTCTAAAGAAGACAAGGAAAAAGCAAAGTGACTGATACAGAAAGATTTGTTCTTGAGATTACTGTAATTCTCCTGGCAATGATATTAATACCAATAAAATAAAACTGTTCTCTCCATTTGCATTGAGAAAAAGCTTCTTTCTTCCATAAGATTAAGTTTTGACTTTTAAACTTCAGTAACAATAATATGAAAGAAATGAGTCATACCTGCCTAGATACCTCTTCAACTCGTCACCAATGTAAATTACTAAAAGTTACTTGAACATTTTGTTTATGACAACAAAGATGCCTTACATTTCCTACACAAGCAATGGGATGTTATGCTGTTGTTGCTGCTGATGAAGACTTAACTTAAACACAGCAACCTGACATACAAAACCTAGGATTACAAGACACTAACACTATATCTATAGACTAATGAGTGAAAGCAAATAGCCTCAATAAACACACACACATACTACTTTAGAGTATAAGATAGAGCAATACACGACACCCTAAAATAACATCTACATGCCAACACTGCACAAAGGCTGAAGGATGAAGTTGAGATTCTAGCAGACTAGCCAGATTATGATCTCTCCAAATCATTTCAGACTCATCCTTCAGCTAACAACAGTCTGTCTTCTAAAAACAATGCACCATACATTTATAAGACCTTTCCTTCCATAGTAGGTAATGAATACTTGGAAATTAGGTAATCTTTGGTGTCCGTGTCATTAACTGTTTCATTTAAATTCATTATAAAGGTGATTCTGCTGTCACCCTTGTGAAAAGAAGGGTTTTATGCAAAATCTCACATCTAGCAAAGTTCACCTACCTAAAGTTCCAATTTCTAGCAGCAAGAGGCAAAAGACAATTCAGTTAGTAATTAGTATCATACCACAGCATTAGATAAATAACTTCTTGGTTTCTTTTCTGTCAACTAGATTACCAATCTACAGGTTATTCCACTCTTGTTATCTCTGTAGGCCCATTTCTTTTCTGTCTTATAGTCTTAATATATTAATCCATATTCTAAATTACAATCACTAATGACAAGAACCTGAAATCTTTTGGTTAAAGTCTTTCCTCTGCTCTTTGTACTCTTTACAACCTCCATACTTTACTAACTACTATTGTGTAATCTCACCTAAACTCTTTCATACACCTTTCCAGGCACAGAGTAAGATAATTATCTCACCTGATGATTCAAAGGTTACATAAATCTTAGGAAGTGCACCCACCTTTCTCCAGACCTTAATAGTTGTCATGTTACTCATGTGGCACCACAAATTTAAAGATCTCCTTTGCAGAATCAATTAGGAGGATGTTAATGCAATAAGCACTCTACACCAGGACAAACTATGCTGGCACTGAAACAAACCTATGAAATGGATTTACTGACCCCTACCCCTGTTGGTGAGTCCCTGAGATATGGAAGCTGCATCCAGATGAAGGGAGTCTGTCTTAGATTGAGGGATGTTGTGGTAGATTCGCTTGTAATGGTTGTACACTGCTACACTCAAGACCTTTTTAGCACGCTCCTGACCCACCACGTGCTTGTCTAGGAACTCGTAAATCTGTTAAAGAAATGTAAGATTTAGTGTCTTTTCTGAGTAGTGTCATCACTACACTTGATGAGGGTCCAATTTGGTTAAATAACTTTTGTGACAAAATCATTAGTGTTGAAAATGTTAGAATCAACAAGCACACACTGGTCAGTATTTCAGTAGGTAGGTATAATAAAATCAGTTTGGCAAGTAAGTGAAGAGTAATTTTGAGTCACAGTTGAATGGATATTTGAATCAACAAACCTTCTTAGGGGGTGGAGGAGGAGCTCTGCGGCTGAATGAGGTCTTTGCATCCTCTCTTTTCTCTTTTTTCTTTCTCTTTGAATCAACTTCTGACAGCACAACAAAAAAGTGGTGGCACTTTTCACACTTTACAAACCTGGTTGAAGCTGAATAAGATAGAGGATATTTACTTAACAGCACAGGCTAGAAACAAATTTATATTCCTTGTATAGTTAAAAATATATTGAAAAAAAAAAAAAAATTCAAAGGACCAACTTTTTTACCTTTGTATAAATCATTCTAAAAATCTAGACAACTGAATGTTCCTCAATCAACATAAGAATCAGTTATTTTCATCAATAAGTTAATTGAAACACATCTGTGAACTAACTTACAAATAATCACTCTTAACTAGAAGAAAATATTGCTGCTTTCACTTATGGTTCCCCTGATGACAAAAACATGACAAGCATGACTGCCAAGACTACTGGAGGTAGTACTTACACACAAATGTTTCCACATGGATGCAGGGATCACCACACTTGGGGCAGCACAACTGGTTCTTATCATTCTTGTTCTTCTGAGCATCTTTGTCCCCATTGCCATTGTCTCCACCTGAGCCATCTGATGGAGGCCCCGTGGAGGATGACTGCAGCCAGTTGGTGGTGGTACTTAGTGGACGCACAACCAGCAGGGTGTGGGCCTTCACTCCATGTTGCCACACACGTGAGCACAAAATACCTGAAAGTTGAGGTTATCTCTCAAAACTAGAAACTACAAAGCAATTGTACCAAATATACATAATGTGCTACAGAATCCCTGCCTTTAGAATCAACATTATAGTGGCAACAGGACAGCTGTGAATGGGAATGAATATATATGTTTTGACAAAGAATTATATAACCCATGCAAGCTGGAGAACATATTAATTTTCCTTACCATTTTTGCTTATGGTCTGAGAGTTTTGGATGGTCAGAAGCCGTCGAAGGGATCTTGCTCCCCACCTCACACTAGACATGTCTCTGGGTACTGATGGCTTGGCTTCAGAGGGTCTTCAGTGGATCTGACCTGTAAACACAAATTACTCCATGAAAAAGTAATACTGTGATGTCTTTCAGTGACTGACAAAATCTTCCTAACACAGCATCAATTACCTTTAGACTGTTATGACATGCTCCTGTTATGTTTTCACCTACAATGGAAAGAAATATAATGTATGATGTTTATCACTAACACATTATACCTGCCCATTCTGTGCTGTGATGACAAGCAGTTTAGAGAAAAAGGAATGAAGCTGTTGGAATATGATAATCATTTTTGAGACTCACTGAGCTGGACTACTATAAAATAACTATTTAGAACTCAAGTCAAGTTACCACTAGACATCATAAAATTTGCCATATTACTTGTGATTAATTGTTCCCTTTCATTTTGATAATTTTCATACTATATGTCAGTGACATGACAATTATTCAATATTTATCTTTTCTATATTTTCAATTCAGTCCTTTCAATTTTCAGAATAAGATGCATTTTAGGCCTAGTCTACTACAGGAATTAATATTATTTATTATTTGCTTTACAACACACACACACACACACAAAAAAAAAAAAAAAAGTGTTCAAAACTAATATGTTCTAAACAATAATTGCAATACACAATTACTTAGCAAACTGTTGAGATATTATCAACAAAAATACAGAACCAGGATATCATCATCCTGGCACCCTGACATATAAATCAACTCATCTTATCTGTCACCCTTATGATTGTTGTAATCACTAGACGGCGTCTGGTTTTCATTTGGTCACATTCAGATGATCTTTTGCTCAATAAAAACTAAAGTATATATTCTATTTGTTTGGGCCACTGAATTTGTGTGTAACATTGTTTTTTAAGACTACACTCTCTTCCACCTGATTGGCTGAACGGAATGGATCCAGACATTTGAAAGAGCTCTATTAAATTAAACACAGTAGGGATTAATTCTATCTAGCTATCTATATCTCCAAAACCCTTTCTGCTCTCAGGAACTTCCCACAAGAGATGGCCACGACAGTAGATTTCAGTTTTCCCTGTACCGGCACTACCCCTCCATGCATTCAGTCACTCAACTGATGACTCTTTCTTCAATACTCATTCACTCTCTTCATCCATTTAACTGGTGGTCTCCCTCTGATGCCATTTTTCTCAAATTTGACCTCATCCTTTCTTCACTCTCTTTACAAAGTCATCCTCATTCGTTCATGATTTTCAAACCTTATCAAAGTATCATGCTTCACTCATTCCACCACTCCATAATAACTCTACTGTTATACCCATAGCAAAATTCTCATACACATCCTCATTACTTTCTCCATTTCATCTTGACACAATACATGTATATCTAATTTCCATCGCATGTATGCATGATTGCTGTGCTACATTCCACGTCCATGTCCCTGATGCATATGACAAAGAGTTGGAAGGATAATGCTATTTCTTGCACTCTTCCTTACCCTTGTGTTCCCACTTCTTTTCATAACTCTCTCCAGCAGCCCACTGAACTAACACCCTGCCATAGCACGTTCTCTTAAAATAACCAAACCCTACCATAGCACAACAAATTGTAATGTATTGCTGCCTAATTAGTTGCTCATATCATAGAAACTGGTATTTTGCAATGGAAACTATTATCAGTGATGATAAATTATTAAAATCTATCACACACAAAAAAAATACTGTCAACCACTGGTGACTTTCGTGTAATTCTTGAATATCAAAACGAGTGCAAAATCAGTATTATTTATCACTGCTGGAATAGTAACCTATTATTGCTTAATTATTGTTCATATCTCAGATACAAGTAATTGGAAGTGGAAACAGTTATCAGTAAGGATTAGGATAATTCTTAAAATCAATGAGAAAAAATAATTGTCACCCAGTGGAGTGAAATGGGTATAATTCTTGATAATTATTAAAATTTAGAGCCAGGTCAGTATTATTTATAACAATATAAATTTAAGAGGCAGGACGTTACCAGCATGACCATTTTTTGTAAAAATACCTTTAGGGAAGAACCATTACAGTTAAATTATTATGAACATGAGCAGACCTGTAGGAAGGTTACAAATACTATGTATTCACCTGTCCTTAAGTGATCTGAAGGGATATCAGGCAAAAGCATACTTATGGAGGGGCAATAAATGACAGGTGAATATTCGTGAATCCAGCAGTAAACTGCAGTGGAGCGGGGCCTGAAACCTTATCAACGGTGAAACGGTGAAACGGTAAATCCCCCCTCGACTCCCTTAAACACTCCATGTTTCAGGGTACTGGAGCGTACGCCCGTACCGAAGGTAAACGAGGATCAAGCCTCCACTTGTAACCCCTCAAACTACACCTCACCCCTCGTGAGTAGTGGGGGGGATTCTGGAGCTGCCCTGTGTAGGCCACTCGGCCTCTTGCAGTTTCCCTATGTTCTTATGTTATTAGGTAAGAGTGCTCAGGAAGATTTTTCCACTGACAGAGGGGCGGTTACTGTCCCCCCTTGAGCAAGGGGGATGGGGTGTGTGGTGTGTGGAGGTCCCGGCAGTACCCAGAGATCAACTAAAAGGAGCTTGCTCGGGTCAGGAGGGTACTTGCTAATGATTGAGGGCCCAGCTCGTGATCCGACCGTGGGTGAAGTATATAAACACACACACACACACACACACACACACACACACACACACACAGGGACAGGCTGAAAAGGACACCCTCTCCCTCCCCCATCGACACCCTGAACCACCCCATTAGGTAAGAGCACCCTGACAACACAAGCATCACCCCAACACACACACACACACACACATAGACACACAGACAGGGACGTGCTAAACAGGACACCCTCATCCTCCCCTCGCCCCACTTCCCACTTGCCTTCCCAGTTCCCAGTCCCGCCGCCGCCGCCGCTACCACCCCGTTACGTAACCTATAATGCTATTTCTCCTTCTCACGCACACACACAAATATTCCAAGTCACTGTACGCGGCGGATACAACCTGGGAAGTGACTACATAAGGCTGAACAGGTGGAGAACCTTAAGTTTGGATCGAGTGCCCCAAAACACATCAGGCCGCAGTCAGCTGATCACGTCTTCAGCGGCTACATAACAGACAGTAACGCCACTAATAACTATTCCACGACGCCAAAGACACAAGCTGGTCGTCTAATCCGCTGTGCCGCCCTGAGAAATGAGGGAATGTTAGATTTTAAGAGAAATATAACCCGTTTTTAGGCCACGGCGTATCCCAATCACTTACTCCCAATCCGTGGCCTCACAACAACTGACTGAGCCTTGAGGCCACAGGGGGGGAGCTCTTCTTGCCTTGCTCTTGCCAGACAACGTTGCCTAATAATGATAATAGAATAACGACGAAGATATAATAGTCGTCACCTGTCGCTCTGATGCATATAGGAACAGGGAAGATCGAAAGGAATATAGGAAAAAATAGTTCTTTAATGATAATGCCTGACAACGGTGCCTAATTACCAGCAGCAGCCTTGATAATGATAGTATAATAAAGACGAAGATATAATAGTCGGCACCTGTCGTCTGATGCATATAGGAACAGGGAAGATCGAAAGGAATATAGGAAAAATAGATCTTCCACGATATTAATGCCTGTCAACGGTGCCTAATAACCAGCAGCAGCCTTGACAATGATAGTATAATAAAGACGAAGATATAATAGTCGGCACCTGTTGTCTGATGCATATAGGAACAGGGAAGATCGAAAGGAATATAGGAAAAATAGATCTTCCACGATATTAATGCCTGTCAACGGTGCCTAATTACCAGCAGCAGCCTTGACAATGATAGTATAATAAAGACGAAGATATAATTAGTCGTCCCCTGTCGCTCTGATGCTTAATTAATAGGAACAGGGAAGATCGAAAGGAATATAGGAAAAATAGATCTTCCACGATATTAATGCCTGTCAACGGTGCCTAATAACCAGCAGCAGTCTTGACAATGAAAGTGTAATAAAGATAAGATATGATAGTCGGCACCTGTCGCTCTGATGCATATATGAACAGTGGTCACATGTTAATTGATCTGATGCACATATGCGAACAGGAAAGATCGAAAGGAAAACGGGAAAACAGCTTTGTCTGGATATTCCGCTTTTTCAGTGTGAATGAAATAGGTGTTACATGACTGAGGACACCGATATCTTGCCTAACAACGTTGTCTAATGATTGATTGATTGAAGTTTGCTGTCTATTAATAACCAACAACAGCTTAATGATGATAACAGAATGATGATAAAGATATATAGGGCTAATAGCAGGCTACGAGATGTCGCTCTGAGGCACATATAAAGACGAAAGATCGAAAGGAATGCAGGAAAAATGGTTCTTACGCGATAACAATTCCTCTTCTTCAGCTTATAATAATGATAATAGAATGATATGAGAAAGATATAATAGCAGCCTATCACTGTCACATATGTCGCTCTGGGCACATACGTACAGGAAAAATCGAAAGAAATACGTACAGAAAAAAAAAGTTCTTGCACGATATTCCTTTTTACATCAGCTAGAGTATAAATATAATAATTGTTGCATATGGTGGTCATTCATATACTGAACTTTTCACATATATAAGACATCTAAAGATATTGCCAGCAGAAGGTCCAGCCACTGAGTGAGGGGATAATATATGAGTCTCAAGTATGTTAAAGCACATAAATGTGACATCATATCAATTATTTATCACATATCATTACATCACTTTGACCTTGAGCTCTTCGATCATGACTCGTGTTAAGATTTCCTTCATTATCAAGAGATGCTTAATTTCTGTTATTATCGACGTCGTAGACACCGATCAACAGATTGTCCAGCTTGTTGTTCTCTTCAAGTTGTTTTCCTGGCTTACCCATGTATTGTAGACATGACATTTGTATAATAACATTTGTTAGCCCTGATGAACCCTACAACATGGCATTATAAACGAAGTCAGCTTTTATTTATTTATTTATTTATTTATTTTTTTTACGTCTTGGCCTGTGGCGCCGGTAAGCCTTCATAGTAGGGTCTGATGGCAGCTCGTTGTGGCGCAGGCAAGTGTTTATAGTGGCGCCATCTTTACATTTCAGTATTTTTCATTTTGGACCCCTAGTTGCATAATATAAATTGTTTGGAGTGTGTTGGAGGGTCATGCGACGCCGATCTAGCACAGTTTTCGTGCTATTAACACTTGTATATAGTAATGGCCCGAAATGTACTACATTCAATGTAATGGTATTTATATATATATATATATATATATATATATATATATATATATATATATATATATATATATATATATATATATATATATATATATATATATATATATATATATATATATATATATATATATATATATATATATATATATATATATATATATATATATATATATATATATATATGGCTGATTGGCAGGAGTCGTATATATATAATGAGCCTTGGGGAAAGATAGTTTGAATGGGGAATAGAGAAAAGGATAAATTAGATGAGGAATTAATATGATGAGGAAGTTTGACGTTCACGTAATGCCCAGCAGACATCCTCCCCCCCCTCCCTCCTATGCCTGTATATATAACTGTGTGTGTGTGTGTGTGTGTGTGTGTGTGTGTGTGTGTGTGTCAAAGATTGCCTCCATATAACACAGTAACAATTTATAATGTTCTGTTTTAGTAATTGGCTAATTGGCTTAAAATTCGTTTTACGGTTAATTAAATATTGTAACATCTTACAGTAAACTATGTACTGTCAACACTATGCCCAACAAACTCATTAGAAATGTCACTCAGAAACTCTATTATTGTGACTATTATATAGCATATAATAAACAATCAATCAATCAAATCTTTATATAGTAACACCGAGGAAAGAATGTAAACACGGATTTGCGAGAAATACCTCCTCACAGAAATAGGTCGCTCTGCTGTCCACCACGCATGCGCACTGGGAATACACAGCAGGAAAACTCATTAATTTGCCTGGTTTCGTTTTAGTTTGTCCATTTATAATCTTTATGATGGTTGATATTGCAGACAAGACAACAACACACCAGAACAACAAACCAAACACGGAGGAACGGAGTGAACATTAACGTGGGGTAATTCTTTCTACAATCTCCCCTATTCGTTTGTTATAAAGCCATCTCTTGATTTATAAAAGTGTTGCTCTGATGCTTGTACCGTGTATTGGAGCCGAAATAGAACAAGTAAAAGATAGCGGCGAGTGAAATGTGTAAAAAGTAAGGAAGTTGAACCTCTCTGCGAGTTATTTTGCGGCTGCGAGCTGACTCCTACAACAACAAGAGATAACGTGACAGCAGAGGAAAGTAGACAATTAATATTATTTTTCTTGGTTTTACTAGACTGTCACAGCCAAGGAAACTGTCCATAGTCTCCTTGATTACAGCCCTTCAACAGCAAGATATATTGGAATTCGATAACTGAAAACAGAAAAAATATGGCGTAAAAAAAATTGCAATGTGGCTAATTTTTGGGCCGTGAAGTACAGCTGGACACCAAAGGACGTACTTAAGGAGTCTAAAGGATACCCCAGAGTCCTTGAGTTTATCCTACCGGCCACACCTGCCACTAGACTAAAGGATAATCTAAAGGACCCAAAGACTAAAGGATATGCTAGAGTCCTTGAGTTTATCCTACCTGCCACACCTATCACTGGACTAAAGGATAAACTAAAGGACCCAAAGACCGAAGGATACGCTAGAGTCCTTGAGTTTATCCTGCCGATCACGCCCATCACTGATAAAGACAGGCAAGATAATAAACTCAGGCAGATGTCCCTCCCTGCTACAAGTCCAGGGGGTTGGTAAACTTAATATAAACACCAGCTGACGAGGAGGAGGAGGCTTGTAGAGATGTCTCCTCCCCAGGGGCTAGGGCTGGACGTGGAAATCCTGCGCCGCCTGAGCAGTGACCGTTTGGTGCGGGTGTTGGAGGATGCTCCAGGAGCCAAGGACCTAATCCTCGATGGGGACCTTATGAAGCTCCTTGATCGCATTGCTGGGGCGACATTACTAAGGTGAGGATTTGACAGATGTTGAGGTTATGTTAGTCAGCGAATTCAAGTGTAGAAATACAGAAATTGTGTTTATGTCAGTCTGTGACTTCAAATATAAAAATCTGGGTTATAGTGAAGTCTAGCTCCTCTATTGTCCCATTTGTCTCAGTGTTATTGCAATAAGTTACCATTTTAGTGGCGATAGATTAGCAGCAGTTTGGGGAATGGGGGTGTCATTTGTTAGCTTATAAATAATTCTTGACTAATTAAGCAGCTCCACTATTATCTCTCTTGTCTCACAGTGTTACAGCGATAGGTTACTATTTTAGCGGCAATAGATCACCACATGCTCTGATTGGGGGGGGCGTTGATAGTTTATAGATTGTTCTTGACTGATCAAGCAGTGTTAGGTTATCAATTTCGGGGTAATATTAGTAGCAGAGCTAAATTACAACATGGGGCCATGTCAGCTGTTGAATTGAAGCATGATAATAACTAGGCTAACAGTACCATCGCTGTTACCTCATGAAGCTCCTTGATTGGATTACTGGGATAACATTGTTTAGGTCAAAATTTGGTTAGTATTGTGTTTGTCATTTAAGGTTAAAATCCATGTTTCCATTCCAGAATTACACACGTTTAAGTTCTCTCTTACCTGTTCTCGTACCTGGTAGGGCCACCACCAATCCAGTCCAGTGTTGGCCTTTTTTCTGACAGATTTTAATGTGCTATTCATCACTGATAACCATTTACATTGGAAACTACTTGCTTCTGAAATTCCAACAAATACTTAATTAGGCAGTGATGTTATTGTTTTAACAGTAATAGAATACTATTTTATCTCCAAGAGGTTGACATTCTTAATGGCAATAGGTTACTATTTCAGCAACAATAGGTTCTTATCTGTTAGGCTAAGGTGAAATTTTGTTAGTGTGGTGAAGTTCTGTTAGTTTCGGAGAACACTCACTAACCTTGTGTCTCCATAATTATCTACTTCTATCTACGGATGTTTCTTACGCACACCACTTCCACCTTCAGTTCATCCCAAGCATCAAGACTTATTTTGGAAGCAATTTTTTTTTTTACATTATTGTATCAGTTGTCAGTGTCAATAATATGCAGGCAGCAATAACAAATACCATCAATTATAGTTGACTTTGAGACAAAAATTTATAGTAATGTCGCAAATGGCTGTCTTATTAATATAAAGCCTGCAAATTTTGTCGGTGGTGGACAGCTTCAAGGCTGTTTAAGTATTATAATCAGCGATCTTGTAAGTTAACAAAACAGCTATTTACAACATTACTAATATTTTTTCACTCATAATCGATCATAATTGACGGTATTTGTTATTGCTGCTTGCATTTTATGGACACTGACGACTATTTACTATGCGTATCCACGAAATCGGACACGCCGTGTGTGTGCCGTAGTTTTCTTATATGTTTTGTCTAGTAAGGTGATGATCACTCACTGCTACATTCAAATTTGTCTCATAGGCATTGTTAATCCCTTAAGCCGGTATTTCACGGGGATGCTTTTGGTGCAGCATGCCCACTCCGTGAACAAAAGTTTACGGAGTGGACTCATGCTCATGAACCAGGGGGGGTACTAGAACGGGTAGGCTGGAGCTATTCTCTGCTGCACAGGTAGCCCGCCGCGCGTCTCACTCTACCCTGATTGGCCGGCTGGTTCAACTGCTCCTACCACCTCAATGACATCGCTCTCGCCTCGCCTTTCGTCTCTCCTCTCCTCTGATCCCCTCTCTCTCTCTCTCTCTCTCTCTCTCTCTCTCCTTATACTACTTCGAGTAGTTATAGGTAGGGAAGGACCTTGCATATATCGTATTTATTCCTAGTTAGGTTCTGATTAAGTCTTTTGCAATCCAATGTTGTCGCTCCACAATACTACTCGTGAGCACTTGTGATTCATTCACCTTCTGCTTTCTCTGTCTTTAAAACTGTTAACTATTACATTTAAATCTCCAGCCGTATTGGTATCAACTGAGCAACTCTCAAATTCATCTCATTCATCTAGGTGAGGTGAGGGAGGGAGGGAGGAAGGGTGAGGTGTGAATTTAATGTAAATGCATTTTTTGTTTTCGGTGTAAGAATTACTATACTAAAACATAATATGACTGACAGAAATTAATCAACATTTATTTCTACTTGAAAGTAGGTATACGGTCCCTGAAAGTCAAGGTCAAGACCAAGATTGCCCAATGCCCATCAAATGTAGCATCCTCGTGTGATTAGTGCATGTCATGTTCGCACAGCAGCTGCGCGAAAGTCACCGCCCGAAGGTCTGGGTCCTGAGCAAAATCGTTCCCGTGAAATAACGTTTTCTCATCCATATAGCAGAATGACACTCATGTTTATGATCAATCTGTTTGGTACATTAGTAATCATATTTATTTGCCTTTAAATGATAATTTGTCTTGTATCATCACCTGCAAGTCTTTTTTTCTTCAGTTTTGTTGATTTTTTCATAACCCATCTTATATTTTCATTTGTCTCTCCTGCTCTCCCCCATCTCTATACAGTAACATGCCATTTCTTGGCATTAAATTCAAAATTACATTTAATTCAAATTAAGTTCATCTTCACCTTTTTTCTTGCAGTGCCTTTACTCCACATGTTCCAACATGTTTTCCTTTGTGTATGAATGTGTGTGTGTGTGTGTGTGTGTGTGTGTGTGTGTGTGTGTGTGTGTGTGTGTGAGAGAGAGAGAGAGAGAGAGAGAGAGAGAGAGAGAGAGAGAGAGAGAGAGAGAGAGAGAGAGAGAGAGAGAGAATTGCATCGATTGTTTTGCATCTAAGGAAAAAAAAAGTTGAGGTACACAAACAGATTGAGGGGTAATCAGCCTCATTGATAAGCAACAAGATTCCCTATCTCAGCTACGACTGCATATGCTTCCTGTCAAAGCTCTCGGGCCTTCGTTACCTTATCCTCCATCCTTCCAAGCTTAGCGGACGGTCAGTAGCTTCAAAATTATTACCGACTCGTCATGATTCAAATACATATGCTTACTACAAACAAAATTCATGTGAGGGAGCAAAGTCTATTGAAACACTGACAATAGTTACAAAAGAATGTGATGAAAGTGCACTTTCGTCCTTTATCAGAGTGAAGGAGGAGGGGCAGGCTGACACGTGGGAGCCTGGGAGGGTGCGATAAACTCCTACTCGATTCGGTCTGACGTAGCGCAGGGTTCATTTTCCCTGAACCCTGGCACGATAGCTTTTAAATTTGCCGCAGCTGCATCACCTTCAGCACCGATGTGTGTGGGTTATCAGCCGTGACTCCCGTTTAAGGAAGATTTGCTCCCGTCATGGAAATAACCCGTTATCGTATTTTGGTCGCTTTGGTCATCGTAACGAACAATCGTATCGGTACGAGATTTTATTTCGATATTACACCACACTGCCCTTATTTTTGAGGTATCGCGCCAACCAAGTAGAAGAATAAAGGCACTTGTCCCTATACCAAGAGGTAGTCATCATCAGTGTCAGGCAAAGATACGAACACAACTACCAGGCTCCGCCCACCTTGTTCCTCTTCCTCCATCTCCCTCCCCTCCTCCCTCAATCTCTCTCTCTCTCTCTCTCTCTCTCTCTCTCTCTCTCTCTCTCTCTCATGTAGCTTCGTAACTATAATGAATGAAAGGCATGCATTAATTGTAGTGGCGTTATATACTCTTTCTAATACTGATAGGCATCCTTTAAATAAAGTTGAGAGTAGGGTAACGTGTTACTTACATAGCCTAATTACCTCCGTAACTATTGGTAGCGTAGTGGTTTGGTGGTTTATGGTGTACGTTTTCGTAGGGCTATTGTATAGCATGTACCTACTGATAAAAGTAATGGTGCTCTTATCGCCAAATTATAGTGGTGCTATTAATTTTATTGTCAGGGAAGAGCTGAAAGTATGGTAACGGGAAGAATTGCGAAACAACAAAAAACAAACGAGAGAGAAACAAATACAAGCGAGCAATCGTTCTACCATCAATCATGGTAGTCATCATTTACCACCTCACCCTACTCTCACATGTCATTACGTCCACGGCCCAGATGTGTATCACTATGCTCAAAATTAAAGTCCCAGTATCACATCAAGCATGCCTTAATAATATTATTGAAAAAAAAAAAATCATTCTCGAGTATGTATGTATCTTCCAGAGAGAGAGAGAGAGAGAGAGAGAGAGAGAGAGAGAGAGAGAGAGATTGAGTGAGAAGGGAGGAGGGGGGCGAGAGAGGGAAGAGGAACAAGGTGGGCGGAGCCTCTGGTAGTTGTGTTCGTATCTTTGCCTGACACTGATGACTTTACCCTCTTGGTATAGGGACAAGTGCCTTTATTCTCTACTTGTGGCGGTTGGCGATACCCTTCAAAATTAAGGCAGTGTGTGAAATACACTGTCGCAAAATCTCGTACCGATACGATTGTTCGTTACGATATTATTCCCAAAAAACGAGGCCGCACAGCCTCTGAAATCCTTAGTATAGCTACGGAGGGCACCCTGCAGACTCTTACATAAGCTCGCTATATTGTTGCCATTGGAGATAAATAAATGTAAGATATTAGGCACTTGATGCGATTTTTGTCGCCGTCACTTAACCTCATATGTAAACTACTTCAGTGTGTTCTCTTGTTGCCTCCTTTGTTACAGTAACCCTTGGTGGGCCAGTAACACCACTAGTTTGTGTTACAGGAGTCATGGGGTGGACAAGATGTACAGGCTGGAGAGGGTTCCACCTCCGGTGCAGAGTAATCAGCGAGTGTACTTGGTGCGACCCTCCCTGCTGCTGCTCAAGATGCTAGCCGACCATGTGCATGCTGACCGTGCTGCACACCCTGACCTGCAGTGAGTGGCTTTACTCTAATTGGAATAGTTCAGCAGTTTCACAATATTTTTTACTTTATACTAATGTGTTTGTGTCAGGTAAATATGTACCAAAAATATAACATACATTTAAATTACATTTACCATCCTTCGATGTGTGCCTCCTTGTGCTTTCATGCCATAAGCAGTTTATGTACAGTTAAAGTGGTATACAGTCACCCCTAATGTGTTCTTCAATTAATTGTTTAAGGCATTTTCTGTAATTACCAAGTAATATATTTTAACAATGAATTATTGCCCTAGTTTGATCTCATGCTTCATCAACAAGTTATTAGAATTAATGAAAATGAAGAGTGAAATATGCCTATTCTTCTGACAGGGTCCATGTGGTGGTGGTACCACGTCTGGTGTCCTGGGTTACAGGCTTATTGGAGGAGGAGGGACTGTACGGTGCCCTCACCCTTCACGAGTTCTGTCCTGACTTTATACCTCTTGATGATGATTTGCTGTCACTGGAAATGACTTCCTTCTTCAGGTATATTCTATAGAGGGACTTGGATGTCTCTTTATTCGTCTCGTATATTGAATATATATGGCATCAAACTAGTGATGAAGACATTGTCAGAATATATTAGTAAAATGGATATCATGTGAGTAAGAGCAATGCAGTATACAAGAAAGAAGCAAAGAGAAAAGAACATTAGGTAAACTCTTGTGGTTACCACCTTGAAGGTGCAATAATAATTAGGAACATTCCTCACTGTTCAGACAAAATAATCTGTACACTCATTTCTTAGGGCAACATTTCCTCATATGTGCATAAAATAGGACATTTCTGGGCCTTCTGTAAACCATGGAGGCCATGCTAAGGGGGGATTCTTGCATCAGCCTTTAATGGCAGGAGCCACACCAGATACCATTACTTTCTCTACTCCATCCATCATCATAACTTTGACAGAGTGTTCTGCTCATCTGGTAACATTGATGGATATTCACACCACTAACCAGCCACTCATAAGTGTTTTTCATTTTTTATCAGACAGGTTGTCAAAATGTCACTCAGTAATAAAGGAAAACTTTAGAATGCAGCACCAGCATCAGAAAGATTAAAAATTCTTTAATGCAGTACCTTGCTACATAAGGCTGTTCACCATTTTTTTATGTAATATCTAAAGCATCGAGTCAGCCTCTCAAACATTCATTTGTTGAAGTCTTTATCAAGTTGACTGCTTGTAAATTGATTAGTTTGGAATAGAACTCTGCTCTACTCAACACATTGTTTTAGCAAAGGTACTGTATTGAATCTTGGAATGAAGATTTCCTGCCAGTTACATATTTTTAGTATACTACATCTAGGAAAAGATAATTATCTCCAAGGGAATTATTTTTTTGCTTGAGTGAATCATTTAATTTCAGAGATGCTTTTCTTGAGGGGGACTTCAGTGGGTGTGTTGATGTGGCCCGTGCAGTCAACACACTGCAGGGACTCTTTGGGCAAATACCTCAAGTTTTGGCTCACGGGAGGGCAGCCAAGGCAGTAGTCAATACTCTTGACCTCCTCAACAACCAAAACTCACCCAAGAAGACACACCAGGTAGACTAAACTTGCATATTTTTTTCCTTGGTGATGGGGCAGGTTGGCATCCATAAAACTCAATTGAAATATGATATAATTATTTGAGATTTGATTCATTGACCTCTTTGTAGGTGCCTTGCACATACATCACCGATGTCTCAAAATGCAGCTGCTGCAGTTTACATTTGTTTAAAGGGTCCCTTAGCTTAGTCAGAGGTGGAAGTGACTTTTTTTTTTTTTTTTTTTTTTTTTTTTTGTACCAGAGAGAAAGAAGTACTAAATATGCAAGTATTGACATACAAAAACTTGGAAGGGTTTAAATCATTAAGTTTCTCACTTAATTATTAACTGTCTTATAATGTTATGACATAAATAGCAAATATAACTGCACTTACCAATTATGGCATAACCATTGCACACAAGGATATGCGGTTCCCAGTTTCTGATAGGTCTGTCTTTGGCAGGTTGTCAGCCACATGTGTCAGTATTTCAGTGCTATTTTCTGTCTTTTTTTCTTCATATTTCTTTTCATTGGTGGCAGTCTGCAGTAACACTTTTCTGGGAACTTCCTTTGCTTGTTTCTACAACCAATAACTTTTTAAAATGACAGCATATTGTTAGATTCTATTTTACCAGTAGGGTAAGTTTAGTAATTTTATTAACCTTTACTAATTTATCTCTCATTGAGGGCAGTGAGACATCACATGAGAGTAATCTATCATTATTATCATTAAAAACATTATATGTATTTCTTAATTAGCTATAATTCCTTGTAAAAAAGAATCATTTCAGCCAAACATATTGCAGATTCTACATAATTGGCTTTAGTTGAAACATAAGATACTAGCTTCCTATTTTTTTTCAGACTCCTGAAATCAGCCATCTCTTCATATTTGACCGAGATGCTGATTATGTAACGCCTCTCCTGACCCAGCTGACCTATGAGGGTGCCCTAGATGACCACTTTGGCATTCAAGCAGGAGTGGTGGAGTTCCCTGGGGAGGTGGTGGGGCAGGATGCACCACGCAAGGTTGCCCTGAACAGCAAAGACACAATTTATGACAATATCCGTAATAAACACTTTGCCTCTGTGTCAAGTTACCTCATCACCAAGGCAAAAGAGGTCAATGCCAAGAAGGAGCAGGCACAAACAATGACTGCCAGCCAGATGAAGGATTTTGTGGTCAATGAGCTTCGCACTTTGCAGGCTCTCCATGCCACACTTGCCCTTCACCTGAGAGCATGCGAGTCCATCACTAAGTCTATGAGGCAAGACTTTGAAACACAGCTAACCACTGAACATGGACTGATTACAGGTGCAGGCAATTCTGGACAGGCCAAGAATTTTCTGAAAGACTGTCTTGCTCGTATGCTTCCTATCACTGCTAATTTACGATTGCTATGTTTGTGCAGCCTTACCCAAGATGGTTTGTCCCACAATGAATATAAGAAGCTAGCATCTCAGGTTCTTGCTGCTCATGGGCACAAGCACCTTATTACTCTCAACAATTTGCGGCAACTTAGTCTCCTCTGTGCCAGTGAGTCTCCAGGTTCTGGTGCTGGGGCCACACGAGAAAATTCTAGCTCCAACATTCAAGGTCGACTGGCTCAGGTGACCTCTCTCTTACCGAGGAGAGGCCAGGGGTGGCATGCAGCAGCCAAACGGTTGAAGCTCATTCCAGACCCAGACAAGACTGTGGACCTGCATAACCCCACAGAGCCCAGCTATGTTTTCAATGGAGCATACACTCCTGTTCTGGCCAAGGTGGTTGGTGAGGCACTAAGTGTGAAGGGAGCCATCCCTCAGACCCTTCTGGACAGCCTTAAAGTACTGCCTGGTACCACTATCAGCCGAGCTCCAGCACCAGGCTCCCCTGTAGGGCCTCGTGTAGCTCTAGTGGTAGTGATGGGTGGTTTGACTTACACTGAGGTGGCTGCACTCAGGCTCCTGGCAACAACCAGTGGGATGCGCATCATCTTGGCCTCCACCTCAACCACAAATGGGGACCAACTAATTTCATCAGTGGTGCACAAATGAATCCAATAATGAAGGCTGTAAAGTGAGTAGGGAAAGTGTTTGAAGTCTGCACATTACAAAAGAATAATTTCTCAATATTCATCAGCATAATTGAGAAAACTATTTGAATGTAATTGATTGATATACTTGTTAATACATTTATCATTTGTGCTTTTGTTAAGTACAATTCTTGCGCAACAAAACAAAGCTGGGTGAGTGTGCAAGCTCACTCAGATGTTCATCCTCCCCTTTGGGCTGGTCAATAAATGGGTACCTGGGAAAACCTTGGGAAGGTAAACTGGGGTAACCCGGATGTCACACCTTTCCTGTGCCTTAGGGTAATGGATTTTTACCCAACATAGGCTCAAGGACCAGCATGATGGAGATGAGCATCAAGCCCATGCCCAGCTATAGTATATGCCCCCTTGATCTTTATATCATATATATACATTTGTTATTGTGTTACAGTTATAATAAAAGAAAAACAAATTATCTATCAAAAAATACCATCATATTCTTTGAGGAACTGCTCTTAAGAAAGATCTTGAGTTTTCTGTCTCAAAGTTTTTTTTTAAATTGAAACCCCTATCTCTTTTTTCCTTAACTATCAGTTCATTTTGGTGGTGGGCTATCAGCTGCATCTATCTCTGTGAGTCTAAAGTCTTGCTTGTCAGTATTATGCTTCACTCATTCCATAACACCATTTGCTGTAACATCCACACCACACCTCATTATTAGTTACTCCATAATTGGCAATGCAAAATCAATTACATGTCTCCTTTTTCGTGAAGGCAATTATACAATACAGTCACTGCTGTCATTATTTTTATGCACATTCTGCTTTTGTGTAATGTAAGATTATATACCTCAGATTGTATAATAAAATTGCAATACAGCACTCCAAAAGATTAATTTTTATGCATCGTAAAGTAAAACAAAGTAGCACACAATTATGAAAACGGCTCGATAAGCTGTAAAAATACAATAATTGAAGTACAGATATAGCTTGTTCTAAACACTATAGCAGCTTGGAGGTTACTGAACTCTGTGTGTATTGCATTTGATTGAATGTGTTGGTTCTAGACTCACTGAAGTGCTCGACTAGTGGAGTTAGCACAAGCAGGGGTAACCATAGCAGTGTGTGTGTGTGTGTGTGTGTGTGTATTTATCAATAAACTTATAGCATTAATTTGTAATGGATATCACAGACCTATAGAGCTTAGCAAGATGTCTCGTTGCTGAGTTGGGCTTCCCAGGGAAACAACTTTTGGGGCATATCATGAAACAAACAACACCCGCAACACTTTATAACAGTAGCAATACATGTCCAAAAGAAAAGGTAATCAGCCATGTAATATTATTCAGAATGGCGATGGGAAGGGAAAGTTAAAATTCATCTGCCAGAAAAAATAAAACCTGTTGAAGCGCCACGCTATAAACATTTCCACAAAGTAAGATGGAAACATCAAAGTTATTCAAGAGCAGGGCTCTAACTCATCAAGCATGAAAGCAAGAAAGTTAATAGGGTCTGGAATACGATCTTCGACATCTCTCTCTTGTTAAAAATGTGAAGCATCACACAATGATATAATCCTAGCCAGATTTTTGTGGGGGCCTAGAGGGCATCATAGGTTGTGCAGGCAGAGGAAATTTTTTTGAAAAGCACTTTTATTGGCATTTTGAGGCCGATATAGAAAACAATGAGAGGGTTATAGCTCCCCTAGCCCCCTCAGAAATTACGGCCCGAGTCCTAAGAGTTGCAGGCCTTCGTGATCTCTTTCCCTATACTAGCAGAAGCAAATGAAACCACGAGGTGGAATTCGTGACTATCAAACTTCAAGACTGCCTCCCCCCCCACACACAAACACTCGTTACAAGCGTTCGGTTAGGATTAATATAAAGGATGTCTAAATTTTAAGCTTTCTCACATATCTGAGGCGTTAACTCCGTATGCACACCGATGATCCCAAACCTTCGTATCTCCGAACTACCCGGTCAGTTAAATGAATTCCTCCAAGATGTAACAGCCAATAAGGGTACACTATCATGCTACCTTTTACTCACCACCTTGTCTTGTAGAATCAGTCGCGTTGTGCCCGAGTTGTATTTCCTAGCCAGCACAAATGACCACAAGTTACCAGTGTGGCTGTTGTGATGTGTGGAAGAGTATGGCTACATTGTTACCAACTCTGCCTTGGCATCAGCTTCAGTTTATAACACTGAAAATTAACAAGCTTAGGTGTATTGTGAAAGAGGATCGTGCTTGATAAAATGTCAATTTTATTTGATGATGCGCTATTCAATATAAAATAATTCATGATATGGAAAATAGTGCACTGAATGAGCTAGCTCGAGGGTTCACACGATGTTTCATCTTGGTTCGGACGAATCTCCGGATCAAGAAATAGATGACAATAATGGCTTTTACACCTTACAGTCAAGGAATGTAATTACATATAAAGCGACAACAGTTGACTGGAAGGATCCCACACTGCCGACATCACAGCCTTTACAGAAAACTTGACATTTTCGGGTTTGTTTCGACAAGCGAAACTGACTTTTAATAAAACATTTAATAGTATAAACTATGCAATAGTAAACTAATTTCACGAGGTAAGTGTTCTGATAGCATTTCCTCTTTTTATAGATTGCAACTGGTAATTAGCACTTCTTCATGTACGGCCACCAACTAGAGCGATGCGCCTCCCCCACCGAGACACGGACCGAGCGATTCACACTCGTGAACCGAAGTGCCACAGATCCCAGCTGATATCGGGCATTTAGTATGGGGAAGTTGGAGGGGTTGCTTGGCCCGGGGTCAACGGGGGTTAAGGGCTGTGGGTTTCCATAACAGTAGCAGCACGTGCTGTACAGTACTATGTACATCAACACTCTCTCTCTCTCTCTCTCTCTCTCTCTCTCTCTCATTAAATCAAAATCCTAGTTACCACTATAAAAATATAATCACCGAACACACATTCATCACACTGACTACGGTTATGACCACCTCTCAAGCAGGTAACTCATGCTACCTCGTGACCCCATAATTCCTCTCGTGCATGTGCTTCGGTTTGTGCGTCAATGAACCTTGATGTTCATCAATTAGCTGGTGACCGTGAGGCGCCAGCGCTTTGTTGATGGCTGTACCTAATATCCTTCATAACACAGGCAAGAGGCTACAATAATGCAACTGTCAGGCAATCATGCATACAGGAGCCGTCACATGACATCCGTCAGAAACAGAAAAAAAACTGAAGTAGGCTACACGCTATAGCACGAGTCCAGATGCGAACACCAGACCTATGACGGGGCTTATATGTTGGTGAGGACGATGTAGGACACCAGGAACACCCAGGGCAAGAGAGCTGCCACAACCAGCGCCGCTATCTTCACCTTCTTCAGGCATGGGTTGCCACTGGATAGGAGGCCTTGCAACCTTCCGCCGGTGGCCCTCTCCGGACACACGCACACGCCGCCGCTAACAGAGGCCCCGCAGTCACACAAATTCTCGTACCTTGGAAAACATTGTAGATAAGGATTACCATTCTCTCTCTCTCTCTCTCTCTCTCTCTCTCTCTCTCTCTCTCTCTCTCTCTCTCTCTCTCTCATCTAGAGCAAAAGAGATGCTGTGGGAGTTCCTCGGCCCTGAGGACTGAGGCTTATGAGGAAATTAGAAAGTTAATGTTGAGAAACGAGCAGCTTTTTATATGATTTTCGAATGCGGTGCTTAATATCACTTCCATTATAATTGGTATAACGTGTGTATAGTATTTACAATAATATTTTTAGAATTACTAGACTTTGCTCCGGAATGTAACAGCGTGACCATTCTAAGAGTATTACTGTATTTACATCATACGCATTCTAGTAAAACAATGGAAATAATAAGGATCCTGCATCTCTCCTACTCCCTTCTTCCACCTCTCCGGCACTCCACATCCCTCCCTTCACCAAGGATTCCAGACTCCTTGCCCTCCACTGACCTGCGTGCTGTCCAGGGCCTGTGCATGGAGACGGTCTTGTGGCTGGCCGGGCTGTGCAGGGGCGGGTCTGTCTCCAGGCGGGATGGGGAGAGCACCACTTCACTGGCCCCATCGTACAGGTGTTGGCAGGACTGGCACACCTTCACCTTGGTCACGTGTTGAGTATTAGTATTCATTAGCATTGATATATTTTTTTTGTAAAGAACACAAAAAAATGTCACACTTTGTTCCTACAGTGAGAACAAAAGAATGCCCGAGAAAAGGTGCTACTTCAAATGTTCAAATGTAGTTCCACAGTTGTGCTGATAGTCTCCTCCTGAGAAGTGTAAGTTGTAAGAAGAAGGAAAATTAGTATATGGAAGTGAAAGTGAGAGGGATGAAAGTGTAAAGAGTTCCTTATAGTTTCCCGAAAAGCATATTGACTGACTGGCTCGTGTATTTGCTACAAAGTATTTCTCCGCACATGCTGACTGGGAATAAAACGTGGTGGGTCTCTTCGATATTTGCATACATAATTATAGATGATGGAACACGAACTTAAACTCTAATTATCCTTTCACAAGAAATATACTGACGATATCTAAAGTTAACGGTAATCCGTAGATTAATCAATTCATTAACTAATATGGTCATAAGTGTATATATGTTGATAGGCATGTACGTAAATAGCTAAATGGATGGATAGATGTAATGTTCGCGTTCGGGCTGAGATTAGTAACAAGTAAACACGATGAGTAATGCAGTTATGATAAATCTTTACAGAAATGACTAAATAGGTAGAATTGCATGGGGGAGGAGTATCCACGATAAGCTGCTCGCCAAAGACAGGCTGCAGGCTACTCACCACATCAACTGAGCCGTAGTTGCTCCTCGTGACGGGCGCTTCACTCAGTCTGGCTCTGCAGCACTCTTCATCCTGCGCGCCGGGTGTCCTCGCCGCCGCTGCTATCTGGGCGTCGCAGCGCGTCCCTGTTAGCTGGTCTCCATCTCCGCCAGGTTGTTTACTGTTTGTTTCTCTTTCTTTCTCCTCTGCTCGTGCCTCTCCTTTGTCAAGTGAAAGTGGAGTGTTTTCTCCCGGGCGTGACATGTCCGCCATTTGTTTTATACGCAGACGAAAACAACACACACACACGAAAAAAAAAGTATGCCAATATATCACTTTTTCCCAAGCTTGCACCACGGCACAGTCACTTCGCACTGCCAAGGCAGCCCTTACATATCTGACTGCATGTCATTATTTGTCATGCATCACAAACCCACAGGGGGAGATATTTATATATATATATATATATATATATATATATATATATATATATATATATATATAAAAATTCACCACGAGAGACTCCCCACTTGTCTTAAGTTTCACGCACAAGCATTCCAGCTTTATCCGAAGAAATTTTTTTCATTGTTTTTTCCATTCAGAAGTACATGGAGCTTCTTCAGAGGCCGCGGTGGAAAGCTTTCTTGCGTGAAGGCGTTACAGCAGGTCCAGGGCGTTGAGGGTGAAGTAGATGGTGCACCAGGCGATGAGCGCCACACTCACCCCCACCAGCAGCAGGCCCTTCGGCTTGACCCACGTCTTCACCTCAGTCTGGTGGAGATAAGTACATGTAAACCAACGGATGTTTGGGTGATGCCATGAAACTCAGTCTAGTGGAAATGTGGTCATGTAAACCAACAGATGTCTGCGTGATATTATGGTGTAGTTCAGACCGATGGAAATCAGTACAGTATATATAAACCTACAGATGTTCGTGCGTCTTTATCGTTAAACACCTGAGACCGGATTGATCACCTCCGGTTCGTTAACGACTCACCCCCCCCATCCCCCTCTCCCTCCCTCGCCCGCATGACCGGCCACCTGAACCCGTTTGGTGCCTAAAGGTTCACCGACCCACTGCAACTAATACACCTTCACCTATCATCACACGCCTTGTATGGATGATAAAGCCTTCCAAAATAAGATAAAATATTCACTGATAAGGATTAACACATCAAAGCCATTCGTTACTCTCTCTCACTGCGACTCACGGCTATTGCCTACGAAAATAATAATTCTCTGCCTCATCAAGAACTATCTGACTTATTATTTCACTCGTGCTGGTGGACCTGAAATACACGGCGACAGTCACTCAGGTTTATCAGCTTTACACGGTGATATGAACTGTTTCCATATTACAGACTCGAGGTTTCGATTGCGTGATGTTGAGAACGAGGCTTGCTGACAGCGTGATCGATGTTTTCTCCGCCCATGTAAATGAATGTTTGCGTGGTGTTAACTCTTCGTGTCCATTATGGGTGCCAAGAGAAACTTTCTATCACATTACACTCAGTTCTGTTAGTATTTCCTGCCACCGCCACCACTGCCATCAACGCCGCAGCAAGTAGAGAGTAATTGCTGCTCTACCACCTCCGTCAACACCGCAAGGAAGCAAATAACTGAATGCTACTGCTTAACCGCCGCCACCAACACCACTTATAAAACAGTAATCGGAGCCCCCGCGGACCAGCAACTCTTCCACTCCCACAAATGTTATCGAACTACGTGTGCACCGCTACGCCGCGGGTATATCAACAATACATAGCGATGCCACACCTCCACTCCGCCCTCGCCTCTGCTCCCAGACTGTGAACACCTCTTCCGCCTTCCTGCGCCTACTCCTCCTTCTCCTTAGCTTGACTCACAACAGATGCTAAAAACTTACTCGTTATGATGATGATTATGATGATGGTTTATTTCTATCATTACCAAACAACTATCGCATTCTACTCATTAGACAGTTAATTACAGAAGTGATTACAAGACTTCACGCACACCAGCCTAGCTAATTATCTCCTCCCCCAAACACACACAAACACAACTTTTTAGTCACTTTACTTTTACAGCTATAACTTTTTTCTTTTATTTTTTTTCGAACATATTCATTATTATTTAGTCTTGTCCTTGGCCTACCTCTTATTCTAAATATAAAGTAAAAAAAAAAAAAGCAAGGTCTGCCGCTGACTGATTGGAGCACTCTCTAGGTGGCAGCAGGTGAACAGGTGACCCACTGAACTCCATGCACACCTGAACTATTTACCTGAACTCTTTACCTTTGACTTTTACTATCTGGCAATTCATAGAGATCCTCCTCCCTCGTCTGTCTGTCTACACCGTTCGTCCTTTTCCTTCCATCTAACTCCATTCAATGTGTGTGTGTGTGTGTGTGTGTGTGTGTGTGTGTGTGTGTGTGTGTGTGTGTGCTCACCTTGGGGCCCTGGTGCTTGGTCTTGTCGCAGGAACAGTCCGTCTGGCTCTCCACGCAGGGGCAGTCAGCGGCCAAATTCTGGTTCTGAAGGTGGAATTATTATTATCATTATTATTATTATTATTATTGGTGTTAGTACTGCTACTCCTCCTCCTCCTCCTACTACTACTACTACGAATTCTATCACAACAAAATAAAACTACTACTCCTCTTGCTGCTCCTCCTCCAACTACTATTACTACTACTACTAATTCCAATATTACTACTACTATTACTACTACTACTACTACTAATGATAATAATAATATTACTACTACTACTACTGCTATTACGAATAACAACGACAACAAAAAAACAGCTACATAACACCGCTATTTTTTTCTCTTAATTGCTATGGCTGATAGTCTAAAGTTAAGTCATTCCATGGACATGACGAACCTAACTGCACCCTTCCCCGCGTGATCCACTACGTGACGCACCCACCTCAACCGCGGGCGCCGCAGGATGGATCTCCCCGTCACTTCCCCTTCGGTCCTCCTTCTCAAAGCCTCGGTTGTCCATCTGTCGGGAAGGAAAGAAAGGAACGCTATAAGGAATATGTTTCTATGGTACGGAAGACAGATCAAGAGCTGCATAACCATATAACAATAATAATAATCGAAGAAAAAAGTTCCTGCATAGAGAATGGAAGTTAGTAAAGGAGTTACCTCTCGAATCGTGACTCTCGGAACCTTGAACCTGATTGAACCTTTCCTCCCTTGGGTCAGGTGATGGCGGGGCAGAGGGAGGCATAAGGGGGGTGGAGAGAAGGGGAGGGTGTAGGCAAGACATCATGACGGAAGGGCAGGGCATAGGGCATGAGGGAGGGGCAGGGCATAGGACATGAGGGAGGGACGGGGCATAGGGCATCAGGAGGGAGGGCAGGGCATAGGGCATGAGGGAGTGGCAGGGCATAGGGCATGAGGGAGGGACAGGGCATCAGGAGGGAGGGCAGGGCATAGGGTATCAGGTGTAGGGAGTAGCCCAGTAGGGAGGCATATCCGGCATCCTCATTAAACGAATCAACGAGGAAGCGGCTAATAATTCTCTCTCTCTCTCTCTCTCTCTCTCTCTCTCTCTCTCGTCATTGTTTTTGTTGAAGTTCACTATTTTTTTGTCTCACGAACACTGGGAGAAGGAAAGGAAAATAAAAATAAAAAACACAAAGGATGTCATTTAAACAACATACGTTAAGTCTTTATATAAAACTAGTGAAACCAAATTATCGAGTCCGTTTGGGCGTAGGCTCCCACGGGTCCATTTCTCCCCTCTGCTCTTCCACACAGTCCCAACACCTATCTCTTCCTCTCATATGTAAGGTATAGGTAACATATGATAGGAAAAAATAGGTGTTGGGACTGTGTGGCAGAGCAGAGGGGAGAAATGGACCCGCGGGAGCCAACGCCCAAACGGACTCGACAATTTGGTTGGATTATAGTAGGCGACGCGTTACTATGGGCTAAGGAGAAGAGATCAAAAGTTAATAATATGTATCTCGTATACGGACGATGAGTAACTACGATAAGCCTCTGGTACAGTCTCCCACACAAACTTTCCCGCACCCTCCCCATACGTGACCCTCCCGACCCCTTGGCCACCGTGACTCACACACACCCTTGTTGGTCATGATAAAGGTGCTCTTCCTGTGCTAATATTCGTCTGACTTGTGGATGTCGGGGTGTATTCTGGTCTGTCATGAGGCTGTGGTCTAGTGGTGGGCGCAATCGATTATATGTAATTGATTACCTTAATTACTATCTGAAAAAATATTGTAGTCGATTTTTTTCAGTAATCGAACCCTTGAAACGATTACGGTTCAATATAGAAGTAGCGTGCATAATGTGGCGTATCCATCACATGCATGTTCATATAAGGAAGCTTCTGAACAATGAACAGGTTTCTTAATTAGAATTCTTAATCAGAGAAAGAAGTAGCTAATGGAAAAAAAGAACTGACTTGAAAAATTAAGAAACAGAAACAACAAAGGGGCACCCGGGGCGGCGCGAGGCTGTACAAGCACTGCAGTGATGGCAGTGGCTGGGTGCTGGGTGGGGACAGTAAGGAGGGACAGTGTAAAACAAACCAGTAATCGTAAAGGCAATCGACTACTAATCTATTATTTTTCGCCACTGTAATCAGTAATCGCGGTTAAAAAAAACTAGCAGTATCGCCCACCACTATTGTCGTCGTGGAGTATGCTTATCTGACTTGCTGCTGTCGTGGGTTATTTTGGTTGCACTGAACTATCAAATAAATCATGTACATCTCTTCTCATTGTTTACCTGTACCCCCTTATATAAACATCTATCAAGGTTACTGTGTTAAGAAACCAGGTAAGGAGAAAACGAAAAGCGGTACCGTAGACTGTTTGGCTCTCTTGAATATTTATCGAAGACGAGCTTCCCATTTTAAAGATTACCGTTCCCTTTCCCGCTCACTGTCCCTTGCTTGTTTTTTACAGACACAAATCCAAAGTACAGCGAAGGAGCATATCACACTTAGATATCCATGAGCTTGATAATTTTTTGCTTGTAATTGGAGGAAAAAAAAAAAAAAAAAAAGCTCGAGGGGAGAAAGAACAAGGGTAACCGATGTCGTGGAGTATTCTACTGCACCGACACATTCAATGGAGGTGCGCGTTACCTTTGCAGACGAAATCACACTAAGGAAAGGACTAAAAACTGTGCTGTAGGGGTTTTGCTGTTCAGCGGAGATGCGTTTCACACTTCCAGCTGGCTCCTATTCGCGTGCCGCTCCTTGATACGGAAACAATACCATAGGGAGGATAACTTCTACTGCATGTTACATCGCCGTGAACTATGGTGCATGAACAACGTGAGGGTTTCCAGGTGTTGTGTTTCAAGCATACACAACTCGGAAGGTGACTGGTGAGAATGGAAATGTGTTCCCCTCCTCTACCCCAACCCCGCACCACGCACAAGCCAGCTCTCCTCCACGACCTTCTCCCACCCTTCCTCGCCTTCCCTCATCACGGAACAGGTTTCAGTTCTACCTCTCTAGCTGGCTGGCTGCCTGGCTGACTACTGCAACATCTCCAAGCAGAACAGCCAGAACATAACAATGAATACTTTTTTGGATGAGAGAGAGAGAGAGAGAGAGAGAGAGAGAGAGAGAGAGAAGTGTATGATGTTTCAAAGCGTCTCTCTCTCTCTCTCTCTCTCTCTCTCTCTCTCTCACACACACACACACACATGAACAGACAGCGCGTCACGTGTACCTACATACGAAAAAAGTAGACAGGAATAGCTTTCACCAGAGAGTTTCAAGGAATCTTCTGATCTCTCCGCCTAACATCAGATAAAGACACGTAAGTGGGAGGCCACACATTCCAGCGCTGGAAGACTGTGTGGCTAACGCAATGTTCTGGGGAGCTGCCTTGACTGGCCTCCCTTCATGTTCAGCCTCCAGACAAACATGCAGAGAGAGAGAAGCAGAATGAAACTGTAAGAACGTGAAATGATGATAGACGTAAAATGAAAAAAAAAGTAGGAAGATGAAAAGAAGTGGTAGAGAGATCCGGAGGCTTCGTGAGTCCTAAGAGCGTTCCTGTATGTTTAGAGGTAGCGACCACAGTCCACTAGTTATTGAGATGAGGAGTCGAGAGTTGAGCATCACTCTTCCTCATCTATCACGCCAAACAGACTGGCCGGAGTTGGGTGACCTGAGTGGACCTACTACACCAAAAGGCAGATTTTTATTTTCAGGTAAAAGAGACAAACCAAAAGCAGAAAATATATAAAAATGCTACTTCTGCAAATATAATAAAAGCCAAATTTTAAAAGTGCTTAGCAATTTAGTTCCGTAAGTGTCTAGATTCTCCCACTTAATTTAAAGAGTTTAGGTCATTTTATAAATCGCACTACGTTAATTCGTGTCATGTTCAGAAACTTTATAAACAGCCACAAAGAGACACTTGAGAGACATGGCGAGTATCCTCTGAAATACTGTGGCCGATATTTCCTCCTTAACGTCCACGCTTTCTCCCTCCCCGCGCACTGATGTGAATTCTCATGAGCAGCACGTGTCCCAGTTTAAACCCAACTTTAAGGTGGCGTGGCGAGCCTTGAAGGAGCATTTAGGGATTTCCACCGCCAATGCCAAGGCTGTCCTGAATATTTTTACTGGCGGAGGGACAGTGTAGCTTAAATTTGTTATGCCAGCTGTAACATGATCAGGCTCAAGCGAGAACTGGTTATGTGATGGTAAAGGAGGAGGAGGAAGGAGGAAGAGGGGGAGGAGGAGGATGGGGAGGTTAAATTGTAAAATAGCATCATAAACAATTATCAGTGGAAGAAGATAAAAAAGAGAAGAGGAAAAATATGAAAAAAAGAAGAAGAAGAGGAAGAAGGAGAAGAAGTAGAAGACGAGCAAGCTGCATGGACGGCTGCATTAAAGGAGACCACTTAATAGTCGCCTTGAATGCATCCTTCCCAGTGAGGAGGAACAAAAAGTGTGCATACATTTAACGACTGACGAACAAGGCAAACCGCACGAGCAAGGAAAGGAACTAACTCACTCCAAGTCAATAAGGTGTGTGTGTGTGTGTGTGTGTGTGTGTGTGTGAAATGCCTTCTACCATGGCCACGTGCATGCGGTCACGTATAGAAAACAAATCAACATGTTATCGAGTATTCAAAGCTGCGACACTGTAGAGGAAGTCCTAAAGTCACGATGATCAGCCAGGAATAGCATGTTAGTGTAGTGATTTAGGATGTTCGATTTTAATTTGGTTCAAACGTGATTAGTTACAAGTATAGTATCTTGACGCATCGAAAAAATGGTTATAGTAGGCTACATACTTAAAAGTGTGAAGGTCGAAGGTCTCTCTCTCTCTCTCTCTCTCTCTCTCTCTCTCTCTTGTAACACTAGAGGGACGGGAAGCAGTATTTTTATGCCTGTCACCTCTAATGGGGACAACAAAGACCTCGTTACTGGATTAACGTATCAACCTCATTATACACGATGCGACTAGTGGATAGAAATGGCGATGACGATGATGATGACGATAATAATAATAATAATAATAATAATAGGAAGAAGAAGAAAGAGAAAGAAGAAGATGAAGAAGCAAAAATAGAAAAGACAAGAAGCAAAAAAAGACGTTAAGGAGGAGGAGAAAGTGGAAAAAAAATCATCATAATACATGTATCATTTTAAACATATGCAGACCGGATTATCCAGGACAAAAGTAAAAGAAAGGGAGACGAAATACGACGCAAGGAAAATAAATAAAATGCGTTTCTTCTTGTTTCTTATTCCGAGACCTTCACCCGCGCCACCTTCACACCACACAACGACGCGCACATCACGAAGACTCGCATAATGGTCCCTCGTCTCTCACGGACATCGACAAATGAAAATCTGTGCCAACAAGTGATAACAGCAACATTAACGATAAAAACAATCATTACTTATTATAATTATCTGCTCTTAACTATGATGAAAGCACACGCTGACAAGAAAGTAATTAAATAGTAATGATAATAATAATAATAAAAGCGTTAAAAACTAAAGAAATCAACACACGAACAAATTATTATATAAGTGGAATTCAAATACGTAAACCAATAAAAAATAGGGAAGTCAACAGCACACACACACACACACACACACACACACACGAAACTAATACAATAACAACTGACATTAATTTATCCTTCACCCGCTGTCTTCCTACACACACACACACACACACACACACACAGAGATTCAGACCACAACTTTTATGTTACAATGAAGGAAGCAGCTCAAGGGCAAATACATATGAAAAGAAAAACCGCCAAGCACTGCTCCTATATAAAAAAAGAGTAGTGAAGAGTGGCCAAAAGAGAGGTCAGTTTCAGGTGGACAGGTGTCTCGATATACTCCATTACTTACTCTCATCCTTCAGCTTCTGTTTTCACCATCAGCCACGAAGCCAAACACGCACACACTCAAAAAAGTCACGCACAGAGCACACGCACCTCCTCCCACTGTGAACTTCCTAGGCAACTGAGAACGAGAGGACGAGCGACGAACTGTGTCAGAAGGAGTAGCGGGCGAGTGGCGAAGGCGGCGGAGGGAGGGAAAGTGACTGTTTACATTACGTCAGCTGATTTCCGCCCTCCTCCACGTGGATTCCCGTCTATCAAAGTTTTCTTCTTCTGGATCGTCTTTTTGTTGTTTTTGTAGTAGGAGTTGGTGTTGTTTTTAATGTTCTTGGTTAGTTTTTTGGTATTTTGTTTATTATTTTATGTGTGTGTGTGTGTGTGTGTGTGTGTGTGTGTGTGTGTGTGTGTGTAGCCCCCCCCCCCCTCTCTTTCTCTCTCTAGGACACACAAAAGAGACAGTGACGCACCATAATCGAGGCTGCGTAAGTGAAAGTCCGACATGAGAGCAGTGGATGCGGGGCTGCGGCGGCAGACACTCCTACACCACCAGCACCAGCACCAACAACTGGGGACGGTCCTTCCTTCACCCTCCTCCCAGCAGCGGCAACACTAACAGTTATGTGTTGCCACTCAGTTGTATGAAGAAGGTAGTTTTGACTCGTGCCAACTTTTGACCACTGCGTCAGTGTTTGACCCCGGCGCCAACTTTTGACCCTTACCTTAACTTTTGATCTCAGTGTCAATTTTTGACTCCTGCCTTAACTTTTGACACCTACGACAACTTTTGACCCCGGCGCCAACCTATAGGGGTCACTAGAAGGTGCAATGGCGCGGGGTACAGTCCCGTACAGCGGGGATCATGTCCCGTAAGTACAGTATGTGCAGTATATACACGGGTACTTGACTCCGTAATGCAATATCTATATCTAGACCTATCTATCTATCTATCTATCTATATCTGTATCATCAGTAGTTTATAAACCATTAACGAAGTTACATGGCAGGATTATATATCTATATATATATATATATATATATATATATATATATATATATATATATATATATATATATATATATATATATATATATATATATATATATATATATATATATATAATGAAAAAAAATCACATAAATAATATGAAAAATATCATAATGACTGCAAACTAAGTGTCTAGACAATAAATTACTGCATTTAAATGATCCCCTTTTTTAATAAATATTTTATTACTATTCTGGCCCGCAATAGTGCGTGCCCATGTAAGCACTTGATTGCATTGCGAATAATAAAAAGGTAACTTGAAAAGGGTGAAGCCTACAAATTAAAAGCGTATATTGGCACCTGACTGCACTGTATGATAAAACTTTTTCAATATTTCTGCCGTAGACCGTGTCCGACATGCATAACATAATAATGAGGTTTCGTTTAAACAAAAAGTATGGCAAGTATTTCAACGCACCTGGTTAAATAATTCAGTCGTCCAGGTGTGCCGCATAATACTAAACCACAAACGAGGTGTAAATATGTCTAGTGAAAAATAAGATTGGTTCGTTTACACGTACATAAGGTGGCACATACGGCAAGCAACCGGAATAATCATATAACTGGACAAGTGTCGAGCGGAGAGGTCGCAAAAGAATATTGTATACTGATGAACGTGAAAGACTCAGGTTAAGATGAATCGGACATTTGGGTCATTAGGAAGCTGCGTTCTTTGTGTATCTTTGTCCCGAGACTCCGTGTTAGTATCTTAGCCACGTACTGGTCTCTCCTTGACGGTACTTTCCTAGATTTTTAAACCTTCCCAACACTTCCGGACACCGCTTCCCGAGTCCTTCTCGCTGTTGCTGCTAGATAGGGATGACATCATGAAAAGGTAAGGATTGCGAGTGTGATCAAGAATGACACGTGCACGAACTATGCCAAAAATACAGGGAACGATGGTGTCTATTGATAGATGATTGACTGTTAGCAAGGTTCGGTGTCTATTGATAGATGATTGGCTGTTAGCAAGGTTCGGTGTCTATTGATAGATGATTGACTGTTAGCAAGGTTCGGTGTCTATTGATAGATGATTGACTGTTAGCAAGGTTCGGTGTCTATTGATAGATGATTGACTATTGTTAGATGATTGGCTGTTAGCAAGGTTCGGTGTCTATTGATAGATGATTGGCTGTTAGCAAGGTTCGGTGTCTATTGATAGATGATTGACTGTTAGCAAGGTTCGGTGTCTATTGATAGATGATTGGCTGTTAGCAAGGTTCGGTGTCTATTGATAGATGATTGACTGTTAGCAAGGTTCGGTCCTTCCTGTGGCATTCACTGTTAGTATAGATGATTGTGATTTCTAGGCCGAGATCCAGGTCTTGTTTGACGAAAGGATTAAACACTAAGGGTGGTGAGTCACTTCTAAATAACCCTTGGCAACGACGATACTGAAATATACTTCATAAGCTTCAAAACCAGACTGAAGAGGTAGGGTTGTGTAATCACTTAATAGTAAAAGTTATTGATTTCCCACATTTTGCATACATATCAAAATAGGACTACCACAGTAAAACAAAAGATTCAGGACTTAAAGCTGGAACACATACACTTGCCTTTTACCAGAAAACCGAGATGCTATAAAAGTGAATTCTCCAACATCGTTTTATAAGTGTGTTTATGAATTTATTAATAAAATCTCTCTCTCTCTCTCTCTCTCTCTCTCTCTCTCTCTCTCTCTCTCTCTCTCTCTCTCTCTCTCTCTCTCTCTCTCTCTCTCTCTCTCTCTCTCACACTCGTGATTATGGGGAAAGGTACTATTTAACTTACTTTGAGACTTTTTTCACATATACAATCACCTATCGAAAAAAATTAGGTAAGACAGTATACGTAAGTTTGATGATTGTATGTGTGCACATGTGTGTGTGTGTGTGTGTGTGTGTACAGGTGTCCCTACTGTCTACGTGAACACAGAAGTCCCTCTACCACGCCACGCCCAGCCACAAGCTCACTCCACACGGACGCCCCAGCCCACCAACCTGCAGCTCAACGGCGGGCCCCTCCTCCGCCCCTATCATGCTGTACGCCACACCCGCGAACCGGCCCCGCTCCCCGCTACTCATGGCTGACCGCCTGAGGATTCTGCCCACGGCCGACACCCCGACACCTTCCATTAAAGAACAGCTGCAACACAAAGGGAAACACTTTTACTCCCGCTGTGCCTATGCCGCGACGCACGCACGGAAACATGTCGTCGTGGGTGTTGGAGCATTCTGTGTGCCCTGTCTTAACCTCTGTCTTTCTCTCTTCTGCTGTTTCATTTACTCTGCTTTCTTCTCGCCATCTGCTCTCCTTCCACGCCGCTCTCATTTTGCTATCATCTCTGTTTTTGAACTGTTTCATTATACGCCCTCGTTCAGTTTCTTCATAGTTTCCCTGTACTTCGTGTCCTTCCCGGCTTCTGTGCTCTTATATAATTGGTGGAAAGGTCGATACAAGCCTCCCCGACGCCTCTCATTAGTGATGCTTGATTATGTCCAATGACTACACACCGCGTCCTCCTTTTCACTTCAGAATGTTGTTGGGACCTTTCTTAATTGGCCATGAAAACTAGTCTGAGCCACGAAATTAACATAGTGCCTTATACTCCCCTTACAACTTAGGATTACGTGCACCGTTTGAGTTCATTATTAACAAGTAAACAAAACTGATATAGGCGCAGTCAAGCGGGTTCTCTTTCACATCCCAAGGCGGAAGTGTCACCCAATATACGATTTTCGATTCGTCCCCGAGTAATGGAATGATCACCGAAGCATCAATCTACTTCATCAATCCAAATTTTGACTGCGACTTAAAGGAATTCAGTCAGGAGGAGCAGCAAGGGAGGAGGAGCCAAGCAATCCTCCCTGTTAAGGTTAGGTTAGGTCCGGGACATATACATAAACAAAGAGCGTCAACCGGGTGAAGCAGTTATTTTATAGGTGGCGCACGGCGATATGGTGTCCTTATTGTACGTTATATCGTGGGTTCGGGTTATTGTTGTGGCGGCGGTAGTGTGGCGTTATCGATTGGTAATGGTGATGGTGGTGATGATTTTGGGAGTGTTGGTGTTTTGGTCGGTATACGTGAGAAGGCGTGGGGCTCCTTGTGACAGAACTGAGTCGGTATTCTCAGACCCTTCCGCCTTTCACATCAGCATTTCCATAGGCCGAAAAGGAGATACGTCGGGTTCTAATGAGTGTTTTTTAGGTTCATGGTACAGTGGGATGGCCAAACTACCACCAGGATTATAAAACTACCCATGGATATGCCCGCACCTCCTACGAAAGCCTTGTGCCGAAATGTTTAAGAATATGACCCCTGAGTATGGGCTGTTAGGAGTCCTGTTGTGTGTGGTGGTGGTGGTTGTTGTATAAGGTGGAGGGAGCAGTGATGAGTATGGTGGAAGTGATGATGGCGGTGGTGGTGGTGGAGGATTGGGGATTTTTTTTGGTTTGTGGTAAGTTAATGTGTGTGGGAGGGTGAGAGTGGAGTATGGAGTGTAATAATGTGGATGGATAGATAAATAGACAAACAGATAGAGATTTAAGTTGGACGCTTCCTTCTCGTACATTAATATTTTTCAAAGGCCAAGAAAGAGGTTCAACGCGACCCCATGAGTGTTTCTTTAAATCCATGGTACAGATACTTTGTCAGACTACCACCAGGGCCATAAAACTACCCATGAAAATGCCCATAAACCCCACGAAAGCCTTGTTAAATGTGTGGACTTGGGCGCCAAAGGGTTTAAGAATATGACCCGTGGGAGAGGTCAGGTATGGGCGGAGACTGAGGAGAAAGGTGTGGTCAAGTCAGTCAGAGAACACTATAGGTCACGAGGCAGGCTGTGTTTGATGAATGGAAATTTTTTGTTTAGTGAATGAAAAAAGACTTGATGAAGGAAGTTTTGGGTTTGACTGTATACTCTGAGATGCTGTGTTGATGATGCAATGCTAATGTGGGAGATGGAAAAGAACGTTCGTATTTTTAACTTCAGCATTCCCACACACCCTTCCTGCTGGGCACGAGATTCATGTCTTTTCACCCCCTATGTAGTGAGACAAAATAATGAATGGTAAAATAAACTAAGCAAATTATATAAAAATCGGATCTCAGCAATCTCACCCCCTCTGCCTGCTGGAAACGCTATAATAATGTCCGTCGATCCAATACGTGGCGGCGCATCTATTCTAAAAGCTCATCTGCCAAGCCAGTGCATGAAAGCCACCCACCTCCTTCAGGCCGATCATGGTTGCGGTGGAGCGTCGTGCCGGCGAAAGAAAAAACAATAGGTTCTTGCTTCTGTGTCGGTAGCCGAGTAGCGAAGGCTTGTGGATTCCTCAGGTAGGCAGGGAGGTGGGCAGGTGTCCTTACCCTCGCCAGGACACATGTGCGACTGTCCCACGCACGCCACAGCCACACCGGTCGTGGTCGGCCAACCTTCGCGGACCCAAGGCCTCTACAATCGCCGAGATTACCCAGGTGCCGATTAGGGAATACGGTGCATGATGGGAAAAGTAACGGCGGCCTGTCTGCTTGTGCTTGCCCCCAGTCATGGAATGGCAACATGACCCTCCTTGAAATGACGCAGTGCAGCTGATAGGCGTCCAAGGTCATTTGTTTATTTTTATTTGTATCCATGAGGACGCATATGCCACACGATTTTTTATTTTTTTTGCTTAACAGGAAAGGGCTGCTCCACTCTGTGCTTGAAGCCTCATTTAACGTAACTTATCACCTATCCATTCCTCACAACGAGTCTTTTGGCGACTCAGAAGTGTAACCACGGAGAGTGTAACGTGTCCATTTGTGTGTGCATTCATTCGCATCTCAACCAGAGTGATGGTAATATTCCGTGCTTTTAACCTCCGTGCCTACAGCTTCATACATCACAGCGAGGGCGTTTTTTTGCTCTTTTTCGTGGGGCGGCGGACCGTGGCGCAGTCCTTTTTGTGTGCAGTCGCTCATAATTTACACCAACGGCCCGTCGACATCCTGATATACGCATACACATTATTCATCTATTCAGTGTATCTTGTCGTGGCTGTGTGACAAATTCCTTCTGTATTCCCCTTTTTAAAGTCTCCAATAGTTTCGGTTTGTTTCCCAAAGCTAAACATTTGGTAAGCACTCAAAGTCTAATTCTGTGAACGACTACGTCATCGACATTCAAGGAAACATTCACGGAAAGAAAAAGAGAGAGAGAGAGAGAGAGAGAGAGAGAGAGAGAGAGAGAGAGAGAGAGAGAGAGAGAGAGAGAGAGAGAGAGAGAGAGAGAGAGAGACTGTTTTCTCTTTCGTAATAACAGCAACGTTCAGGGAGACGTGTCCAGCCCCTCAGCCGGTGTAAAAACATATAAATACATGAAAATCTTAAAGTTCTCGGAATATATAACACAACCAATCAACCAACCAAGTAAAGGGCTTTTTTTTTCAAGTAGCGGGCTTTGTTATTATTATTTCCTATTTTTTGTGCCCTTGTGCTGTCTCCTTTGCTGTAAAAAAAAAAAAAAAAAACATTGTCCCGCCACCACTATCACAACTAGTAACAACACCAGTACCGCTAACACCACCACCACCACCACCAAAGACAACAACAACGACGCTCAGAATATATTAACTCCCTCTCTACCTCCCCGGATCACTGAGCACCACTACATGTTTTCTTTCTCCCGCACTCGATCCCTGTAGCACTCTCACGAACACCTGGCATCGGGGGACGCGTAAGGGCCATACTATTCAACATTTCCCAAGCACACATTTGACAAGGCTTTCGTAGGAGTTTGGGGCATTTGCAGAGGTAGTTTTATGACCCTTCTGGTAGCAACGTTACCATATTCTCGTACTTTGCCTCTTATGTTTGCCGATTTCCGACCCCAAAACTGCCTCCTCGACCCCAATAACTGCCTTCATACATAGTTATCGTTAGAATGGTTAATTATATGTGCTTCTTGGCAACAGTTACGGGCCAGAAACCGGTAAATATGATTCTCCGAGTACGATAATCTGGCATCGGTGTCTGGTAGTTTCATCATTCTTTTATACCATGAACCTAAAAAAGACTAATTAGAACGCATTTGATCTCCTTTACGGTCTTTGGAAATAGTTGATGCGAGAGGCGGAAGCGTTTAAGAATACCGACCCAAGTTTCTCATTTATAAGGCGACATCGTGCGTTGGGTGATGAATATAAACAAATCGCAGCGCTTTCAACGGTGAGAGGCTGACGACTGTGAAATAGTACGAAGTAAAACGAAGAATGATTTATTTTAACCTGACCCAGCGGAGAAAACAGCTAATAAAGTCACGAATAAAGAAATAAATACGATAAATAGATATTAATAGCGCTAAGGATGATAATGAAAATACTACTACTACATCTACTACTACTACTACTACTACTACTACTACTACTATTACATAAATGATAATATTACTACTACTACTACTACTACTACTACTACTACCGCCAATAACAGCAACAGCAGCAGTGCACATTCCTCAGTGATTGGCTTCCTGCACTAAGCATATTATTAAGTGCTGTGACCTTCGACTCGCGAGCAGGCGGGTGTCCGGGAGGCTGAAACAGACGCGGGCACTGTACGTACGTAGATGACAGCGCTCGGTACACAGGTGGCCGCGACTCCTCCTGTTGCTAGTGTGTACCGCGCAAAAGGAGTGTGACAATGAACAAGCGAAGCACAGAGACTGGAAGGAAAGAATGTTGAACGTGTCTTGTGATCCTAAACACGTCTGCCAAGAGAATCGTGCCTGTCATTTCTCTGATGAAAAAAAAAAAAAAATACTGCAAGGAATTGAATGTTAAATGTGTGTGGTGTTAATTAATGTTATACGTGACAACCATGACAACGGTTTCGATTTTCTTGTTTTAAGGGAGAACAGCACATGGACGCAGGGAAACTTTATAAGTTTTCTTGGGTGACATATTATGAACGCTAGTGAAGCTCAAGAGATGGTCGCCCTATATAGCTGTTCGCCTAGCAGTGACGAACTTCCAAATATCTAAAAAAAAAAAAAAAAAAAGAGAGTAACATCCTCACTTTACCAGTAACATCTATTCTATTTATATCTATTTATGTTATATTATCTATTTGAGGTAGACATGGCCACAAGGAAAAAGCCTTTGTTATTTTTTCATGGCTACTGAAATATATCACTTCAAAGATCGAATCAACGTGTTCTGATAACGCTTATGCAACCTACATTATTTTTTTTTTTTTTATCCAGCGCCGCTTAGTAATAGGAGTGAGTCTTTATCAGAGTAACTACGTGTCTCTACCCGCGTGAGATTGTAAAAAGAAAAAAAATAAGAAAAAAAAGCGGAGCGAATCCCATGCTATTCAACGAACCTCAATCGCTCTTATATAAAGCTTTAAGGAAAACGAAGGATTGGTTTAAACTACATGAGATTGTCCGGCGCGAATTAATGTGTGACGAGGTTTAAGGCGCGGCTGACTTTGAGCAATATGGTATCGAGGAGTGATGAACAGGTCTCAAGGCGGAGTGGAACAGAGATACACGGTGGCAAGGCATGGCTGAACACATTTTTTTTATTCTTTTTTTTACAGCAAGGGGGGCAGCTCAAGGGAAAAACAATAACAGGAACAAGAAGGCCCGCTAGACGCTGCTCCAACAAAAGGATACAGAAAGAGAGGTCAAAAGAGAGGTCAGTTTTGGGTGTCCTGATGCTCTCCTACAACACAGTTTCAGGTGTAGTTGAATTGAGATATACGAGTCTCAAGGCGTGGTTGAACACAGAGGTAAGTATCAGGGCATCGTTGAACAGACACATTAGCTGTCAAAACATGGATAAGCAGAGAGGTGTAAGGTGACAAGGCGGGGTTGAACACGGAGGTATACAGTGCCATGGCGTAGCCGGGCACAAGGCCGGAAAGGAAGGCATGTTTGGAAAGGTGGCTGTTAAGGTTTGTGGTGCCAACGTTATGAACACGACTGAGCATCAAGGAACACCTGCTCACTCGCTTAGTTCTTTTTGTCTCCGCCTTGCCTTTCACTGGTCTGGCCGCGCGTGATCACGTTTTTGCTTGTGTTAAATAAATGTCGTGTCATGGTTTGGCAACGCTGTTTTTTTCGTGTATCTTTTATTATTAGTTACATTGATTCTACTATTTCTATCAGTCTTTTACTACTACTACTTCTACTACTACTACTACTACTACTACTACCCTTTCTTTTCCTAGTTTCTTTCTTCCTGCTGTTTGTTTGTTTTTTTCTCCTCGTTATGTCACCCCTTTCTCTCATCACTCCTTGTACTTCCTTATCTCCTTCCTTGATCTCCTTCCTTGACAACTTACTAATGTCCATTCTCTTCAACTACCCCTTCTTTTCGCTGTCTTTTTCTCCTTTACCACCATTATTCCTGTTTATTATTTTTTATCCTCAACAGCAACAAACAACTACTATTACTGTTACTACTACTACTACTACTACTACTACTACTACTGTGTGTGTGTGTGTGTGTGTGTGTGTGTGTGTGTCCTTGAGAGTCCTTCCGAGTCCTTCATATATCATCCTTCCCTCACCCTCACTCCGCTCCGATCCCTCCTCCCTGCAAGACTATTGTTTCCTTTCCTCTCTCGCAGATTTTCCTCTTTCCGGCGCCCCCACAGTCCCCCCCTCCTCCCTCCCGGATGCCACACACACACACACACACACACACTGCACACTGTGACGCAACGAAAATGTTTTGAAGAGGAACGGATTGGTCTTCGGATGTTTCGGAATTGAACGCAGGCATGCCAGCAACACGTCGCTCCCTCCCTTCATGCCAACTATGCACAACCACAGGTGTTTCTAACCTCAAATTAAAACATATGTGTAAATTCTTGAGGAGGGAAGTTTCAGCGATATGGAGATAACAAATTTTACACCAGTGACAGTTTTCACTTACACACACACACACACACACACACACACACACACACACACACACACGTGCAGTACAGTACACTTGTTGCTATGTCCCTACACACGATTCAGAGCGATGACTTCAGGTAAGACTTTATCAAAAACGATCAAACAAACAAAACAAACGGGCATGCATCCGCGGGGGCAAGACGGAAGGAGAGAGTGGAAAATATAATGCAGATGTAACAGGAGACGTAAAGTGTATTGCCCTCTCACGCCTAGAAAGACACACACATGCACTCACCTCACTGGCTGGGGACTGACTGATTCACAGGTGTGCTCACTACTCGATCTCCCCCTCGCGCCAGTTACACGGCGATGGACCCACCTAATGTTATAATCCTGTGGAGCCACGCTATGTGCCTCTTCATTTATAGCGGATAATTTCTAGTCGTATTTTGGGACTCAGCATTTACACTGGTCCTTCCCCTCCTCTTCGTCCACACCACTGTCAGTTATCACCCCTGACAGTCGTTCTTATTATAGGGTACGAGTGTTTGCTGTTTATTATCATCGTTCGTCACCGTCATTAGCATCATTATCAGTATTGTCGCCTGATACGACTGATCCGGCGCCTTGTTTAGCAGTAATTATATTTGCCGTCTTTCACTTCCACTTTATCAACTTTTCTGTGCTTCCTTTTTTGCCACCTATCCGCCACCCCCACTGAACGCTATCACTTGGCTACTATCTTTGTTTGTCTGTCTGTCTGTCTGTCTGTCGCCGTTGTCGTCATAGCTTTCGTTTTCCTGACAAATTCGAGCCACACCGATTCTGACGCTTTCAATCGCCCTAATCGCTCTCTCTCTCTCTCTCTCTCTCTCTCAAATAACAAAAAGAGGGGTAAAGAAGAATGGAAGTTACACTGGTAAAATCTTTGACCGGAGCTGTGTGACCCGGGTGTGGCCTAAGACTACCCACATGTTGTCCTGATGATCACATATCAACCCGGACTCTAGCGAAACCCTGGAGGATCACGTGGGGAATAGCATGAGCCAACACTTGCCTGCGCCACTAACGGGCTCGGGTCAACCAGCAGACCCCATAATGAAAGCCTACCGGGGCTATAGGCCGAATGTAAAAGAAAGAAAACATTGTTGACGTGTGAAAGTAGGCTGCTACATTCCCAGTCGGTGAACTCGTATTGACTGGACAAGATAAATAAAGCGAAAAGTGTGTTCATATAAGTTCCGAAGAAAATATCAACCTTTAAAACAGCAGCAACAACAACTTGGCTCCCCGACATTGACCTTACGAGATAACAGGAAGGAACCAGTCGTCAACAATGAGAAAAAGAAGTTAGAGGGTTCCGTGATTTCCCCTTCACGTTTATCAGATAGCAGAGATTTTCGACAGTACGAATGAGTGAGCAGACAGCTTAATAATCCAGCATGATTAGCCTTAGAGCCAACGACTGTCACCGCCATTACCCACACCAGGGGACAGATATGCTCGGCTGATACGTCAGGAAGGGAAGCATATAGACTTGATCCAGGGTTGCCACACTGATTTTTCATAGTAGTACAAAAACGTAGCCTGAAAACGTACCATATGAAACCAAACTACCAGAGTGAGAATATTCCTATTTTTTTTTAGCAAATTATATTTTTCAGGTTAATTTCAACACGTTTCCTCTTATATGCATATTGTCGAATGTCTTAATATTACCTCTCTCCATATATTTTTCTGATAGCCTTTATTAGTATAGGTAACCAAAAATGGCAACCTTGACTGTAGATCTGCGTGGCGAATCTGTGGTCTGTCTTTGCTGAACGGAACTATATATGAATAAATAAGGAAAGCACTCAAAGCAGTCTTGTTAAGTGTGTGTGACGTGTACAGAGAAAAATTGTTTGGGTAGTAAATCAAGAAATGGAGTTCATCACACTAGTAAGGGAGGAACACAAGATCAAGGTTCCCACGCAAGGCAACTACTACTAGCCAGACCAACACGAGGCTCAGAACACCTTGGTTTGTCTGGTAGCCAAGTTCAAGGTGTATTCTGACCGTTACTACTCATCACATCCTTTTCAAGTAGGATACACAGCATTTAAGTCAATCGCCCCCAGCTTTACCTGTACGCTATAATATCTATGCCGTTCTATCGCAGGTAAAACCATCTAGTTAAAGACAAACAAGAATGATATAGGTCACGGCTGTAGCGTCAACCTTAAAACATTCGAAGTGCTAAAATGCCCATAGTGGAGAGAGAGAGAGAGAGAGAGAGAGAGAGAGAGAGAGAGAGAGAGAGAGAGAGAGAGAGAGAGAGAGAGAGAGAGAGAGAGAGAGAGAGAGAGAGAGAGCTATCTAGCCCCCCCCGGACAAGATGAGTCGCACGGAGTAAACTTTTATTTTTATTTTTTATAGTGATTGAGAACGTCTTTGGCTGGTGACGATGAGCTTCAAGGTCTATCTTCGTCCTTCCCCCGCCATGACAATGACCCTCCTTCAGCAGCTGCCTTCTGGTGTGCCAATACGGAGGGCTATGGTATATTATATGGCGGATTTTTTTTTCTATATTTTGAAGAACGAAGATATACTGTCATGGTTAAGGCGTTGTCATGACACTCGGTACCTATTTTTTTTTTTTATACTCACGGAACTGTGGTTTGCATTCTCAGACGCCTCAAACTCTTACATCATCTATTTCCAAAGACAGGAGATCAACTGGGCTCTATTGAGTGTTATTTTAGGTTCATGGTCCAGAAGAATGGTCTAAAGTACCACCGGGGCCATAAAACTGCCGATGGAACTCAACAAATATTTCCAAAGGCCACAATGGAGATTAGTCTCGGGTTCTCATGAGTTTTTGCCACATGCATGGTGCAGAAGGCTTGCCAGACTATCACCAGGCTCATAAAACTACCCGTGGAAATGCCCACAATCTATACGAAAGCCTTATCAGTGTGGGTGTCTGAGCATCTGAGCCCCGAAATGTTTGAGAGTACGGGCCTGACAAGAAGCGTTCCGCAGGGTTCCGCAGTGGCTGCATTGTTGTTTATCATTTACATCAAACTCTGATACAGGAATATGTAGAGGTCTGGGAGACTAAAAAAATAATGCTTTATGGGTTGAAAATTTGCCATTCAAGGACAGATTTAAATGTTTCCACTTGCATTCTCTTGAAGAGCGAGGAATGCATGGAGACTTAAGAGATTAAAAACGGATGAAATATTTTAACAAGGTGTGTTATTAAGGCTCTGGTGAAAAGAACAGGATAGAAAGAGGAGTACTGGCTTTAAGTTATAAAAAAATTAAAAGAAAGACAGGAAGGAAAGTAATGGTGTACATAGTAAGGGATGCGTGGAACTGGCTTGGCAGTCACGTGGTCACTGCCAGCACGATGGATACACCCAAGAAAAAGTTAAATAAATTCCTGTTAAGGACAGGTGGTGTTAGGTTTACAAGAGCTGCTTTGTGTAGGCCGACTGGTCTTTTGTAAACTATTTTCTTATAACATTTTATGGTGTCCTTTTTCATGGTCTGTAGCATAAAGTGGATCAAGTTCCGGTATCACACACACACACACACACACACACATATCTCCATGTCAACGTCGAGTGAGGACACCTGTGAGGAGAAAGCAGAGTAGTTCACTATTAAACTACTATTTACGGATAAAATACTCTATTTGATGTAGCACGGGAGGTCATTTTAACAGTATTTTCAGGTTTGCAGCATACCGGTACATATACTTCCTCAATCGATTCTGTTCTTATAATAAAAGACTGCCCCGGCATCCTAATCTTTTATTTTCGGTGTAGATATCTTTTCTGAATGTGTACGTGATAATAAGCTCGTGTCTTCCATTATCAGGCTGTGAGTGCGTGGGTAGGAGCCATGGTAGGAGCGGGATAGGGGTGAGGCACTACTAGAAGGGGCAGGGACAGGGGTGCGGGAAGGGAGGGGAGGCGTGCTTCATTATCGTCAAGGATAATCACTTTGTTTCAGTCTCGATATCTCTTTCGCCAACGTGTCGATAGACTTTCGGAATTAAAATGTAGGACGACAGAGCGTGGGAAAACAGATTAACTTATCATGGGGAGGTGGGGGGGCGCAATTACCTCGCTTGTGACGGGTGACTCAAAATGACATCGAATATGGTGACGGTGGTACTGGTAAGTAACGATCATAGGGACGAGAGTTGCCGAGGGCGAAACTCAAGTCGCCTCCCTGGATACGGCCCTGAAGAAGTCAATGGGTGTCTGCGTGACCACTGCCTCAGACCTCACGGGGCTGAAGGGCATCCATTACGTCAGGTTCTTTATCACTTTAGATGAAAAAAGCGCACAATTCTATTAATAACGCTGCAGAGTTGCTAGAATTCTAATGTACTGTGCATAATGAATGCAGCAGTGGAAAGAAGTGTTATCACTGGTTAGCTCTTGGCGTTTACTTCGTTAGAGGAAATCATGATTAAAAATAAATAATAAGTCTTCGTCTCCTGAGTTACTTTAGCTCTGCGAAATACTTCACTATATCTCCATCCCCTTTGTTCTCAGCATTAGCGAAATCGAGACAAACTTTTGGAGTTTATCCACAACCACTGTAGTAATTTCTTCCATAACGCACACAACATAGGCCGGGCATGTGGCTGATAGAGGGACGCTCCCTTATCCCTGTCGTACATGTAATCTTGATAGCACGCCAGCATTATCTGTAGTGCCCGACCCAGCACTTGTTCGGCGGGTTCTCGTACTGCACACGGCACGCCACATTGCACACGGACACAGTAATGAAATCTAATGAATCAAGGGTAACTAACGAAAAAATATTAACTTATTGGCTTCTCATGCTTCTTTGTTAAAGTTGTCGGCCCTCTCAAGGAGCGAAATAGCTTCTTGGTCCACACAATAACCTTTCCTTCACTAACCTATATTGCATTACTTGTGTTACTTATTCGTCTTGTCGCATGCTAGCAACACACGTACGTATCCTTTTAAAGCAAATAAAACACCAATGTAAGATCTCTTAATTACTGAAGCCAGAAAATGTATGACAATTATTCGTTTGCTACACACGGGAAGCTGAAAGAGGGAGTGACCGGGGGTGGGGGGGACGGAAGGGGGGGAGGGGGGCGACAGTCCTCAAACCGTGTCCTTGAGCGACGGGATTTTCAAGATATCCAGAGTTTTTTCTCCTTTATCATCGTGTGCGGTTCTCATTTCCCCCCCAAAAAATCATTGAAACGCCCAGAACATATAGTACGGGCAGTGTCTGAGGCAGCCACTGCATGGGGTTGTAACTGAAGACATATGAGAAGTACATATATCACTTTGTCTGTAATATCCCATTTTAAATAGCATGGACTTCAGCTCCATGAACCACATACAAATTGATTGATTTCCAAAGTCCACAGATTCTCAGTTTAGTCTATCAAGGGCCATTTTTTCTTACATTAATGACAAGATCTAGAATATCCAGTTTGAGTGTACGAGAGAGAGAGAGAGAGAGAGAGAGAGAGAGAGAGAGAGAGAGAGAGAGAGAGAGAGAGAGAGAGAGAGAGAGAGAGAGAGAGAGAGAGAGAGAGAGAGAGAGAGAGAGAGAGAGAGAGAGAGAGAGAGAGAGAGAGAGAGAGTGTGTGTGTGTGTGTGTGTGTGTGTGTGGGTGGGTGTTTACAGTATGGGGGAAAGTAGGAAGCTCTGATACTCTAAATAGTTCTCCTCCATTATGTCAAGATCACAGATGGCTGCAGAATGGTTTTACTGTCCACAATACTTTAGTTGTAAACAAAACATTAAGTGATAATTGTTCTTGCTACATATGTTTTCTACTCAGGAAATATGATCGGTGTGGAAGTTGACAGCAAACAATAATATTTTTCATATCTATTCAAAACCATTGTGACATTATAGTCTATTAAAAATTACAACTTTATTTCCTTTTCTTTTGATGACATGACACAGGTGATTCACAGATACCTTTTCAATTGGCATCTTCAGAGGTAGTCACTCCTAAGCTGTGGCTATAACTTGACCAAACTGAGAGGAAGTCAGTGTAGCTGACTTCAAACAATGAAACCGGATTAGTGCAAGATGGCCATCCCCAAACAATGCTGCAGTCGCCAATTCAATGCTGCAAATCTCTTTAATCATTAGTACTGCAATGCTTGAGTTCAAATGACATTAGTTAACACTCCATTGGTCAGAAATAAAATATAAATATACAAAATAAGATTTCTTAAAAAACATTAGTTGACTCAAAAGCCAAGTCAAGGAGAGAAAAGCATAACACTTTGGATGATATAAATCAGATGCCGAAAAGGGAAAAAAAGTTATAAAACTTCCACATTATTGCAGTTACCAAGCTTACAGCTAAAATTGATTAATATATATTCAGCTCTGGTGAAAATACAATAAACAGATTTGCATAATCACATCTTATTGTAGTGTTAACAACAATGAGCCAAAGTATGCAGCAAAACTTGACTTCAACAGAGAACGCACTCAGTTCAGGCTGTGACAGCAGGCTTACTTCCAACTCCTCATATACCCAAGTCAGCCAGACCCTTCCCAAACCTGTGTAAAAACTGGGCACTAATCCACACATAAATACTACCTATCGTCACCATAAGAATCTCCTTAGCCACACTGGCAGCTGGGGTGCATAACAGTAACTACAAGAGACCTAAATGATTGACTTGTCAAGGGAAGATCCATGTTAGGATGACCTTATTTCAAAATTCAAATGCCTTGTCCCAGTGGACTCCAAAAGCATGGAAAACTTGAGCATACAACATGCCCAGCATAAAAGGTATTGCTTAAAGAATTTTTCTTAAATGACTAAATTCATTCACAGAATTGGCTTGCCATCACTTGATTTTTTTAGTAATCATACTCCAAAAACAAATCACAAGTGTAACTAGTAGTTTTAGTTTTTAATTAAATGACATAGATGTATCTTTCTTTCATGTAGCATATATATATATATATATATATATATATATACATATATATATATATATATATATATATATATATATATATATATATATATATATATATATATATATATATATATACATATACACACACACACACACACACACACACACATACACACACACACATGAAAACAGCTGCATTCCAAAGAAAATGGTTCAATAACAAAATTTTTGAAAACACCCATTTTTTCCATAGGAAAAAGGGGAGAGGGTTAGGTTTCTAATCACCACCTTGACCCAAGAAAAATTCAACAAAAAAAAAAATAATAATTTTCTTGAATGCTGCTGTGAAACTCCTGGCATGGTTGGTTGCTTCACCTTGTAAACAAGCGTGCAGCTGGCCCAGCCTTTTGAGGGTCATGCTAGCCTTTAATCATAACAACATAAGAATATAAGGAGTTTGCAAGAGGACAGTAGGCCTATGCAAGGCAGCTCCTGTGAATGTTTCCTGTGTTGCTATCAAGGTGAGTTTTGTGCCTGATTCCCTAAATGATGTTGCCTTCTATGGGATGCAGACCATAATTAACCTGTGGACTGCAATGCAGCTCAGACTGCTGACTGTGTTGAGCATCAGTCTGTGTGCAACATCTCAATCAGGCTGTGCAAACTTCAGACATGTCTCACAAAAGTTAATGCCACAGTAGGCATAAACTAACCTTTTCTGCGTGTAGGGGAACATATCTTCATCTAATTGCACTATGCCCCCAAAACTTCAGTAAGATTCAAGTAGTATGGTCAAAAAGTGAATCATCTGACAAATCATTTCCTATTCCACTCCAGTCATGGCATGGCTAAGCATAAAAGTCATTATTGAGGAAAATGTCAGTAAAATGTTACCTCATTCAGTGTAGAAAATGATAAAAACATAAGAACATAAGGAGTCTGCAAGAGTCTGGTTGGCCTATACAAGGCAGCTCCTGTAAGTCTAACCCCACCTTACCCATTGCCGTCTCAATATCGAGACGGCAATGCCTCACCTCACTATCCATGAATTTATCCAACCTTTTTTAATGTATCTATGGTATTGGCACACACAACATGACTGCCAAGCCTGTTCCACTTCTCCACCACTCTATTGGTGAACCAATTCTTGCCTATGTCTTTATTGAATCTGATTTTGTCTAACTTAAAACTGTTGCTACGTGTCCTACCTGGCTCTTTTACAACCAAAACCCTATTGACATTCCCTTTATTAAAGCCCTTCATCCATTTATGGACTTCAATTAGCTCTCCTCGCAACCTTTGGCTTTCTAGAGAGTGCAGATATAAATGCTTCAGTCTATCCACATACAGCAAGTTTCTCACCCCTTGAATAATTTTTGTCATCCTTCTCTGTACAGATTCTAACATCTTGATATCCATTCTATAGCAGGGTGACCAAAACTGAACCGTGTAATCAAGATGAGGTCTAACTAGTGCTAAGTAAAGTTTGAGGATGACCTCAGCGCTCCTATTGCTTACGCTCCTCAAGATGAAACCCAGTACCCTGTTTGCACGATTTTTAGCCTGGATGCATTGAGCTCTCGGATGGAGGTCAGTGCTCACTAAGACTCTTAAGTCCCTCTCACACCCAGACCTGCTCAGCAGAGTGTCATTTAAGGAGTAATTGTGTGAGGGGTTATTCCTACCTACACTCAGAATACTACACTTCCCGGAACTGAATTCCATCTGCCACTTCCCCGCCCAATCATATAGTCCGTCAAACTCATCCTGGAGAACTCTAGCGTCCTGGTCTGACTGGATTACTCTACCGATCTTGGTATCATCTGCGAACTTACTGACATCACTACAAATTCCTGTGTCCAAATCATTGATGTAAATGATAAAAAACAGTGGACCCAGCACCAACCCCTGTGGGACTCCACTTGCAACACTGCCCCATTCAGATTTTTCACCACTGATTGCACGCTGCCTTCTGCTACTAAACCACGCCCTGATCCAGTTCAAGACTTTCCCATCTACGCTGTGAGCCTATAATTTTTTTTAGTAATGGCTGGTGATGAGGGACTGTGTTGAACGCTTTACTGAAATCGAGATACAGTATGTCATAGCTTTCATCTCTGTCAACCACCTCAATTACTTTAGTGTAGAAGGACAACAGGTTAGTAAGGCAAGACCTACCCTTCGTGAACCCATGCTGCAAATCATGAATTAAACTATGCTTCTCTAGATGGTCCCGAAGATCCTGGCTATTATTGACTCCATCATCTTGCCTATAACTGATGTTAAGCTAATTGGACAATAATTTGAGGTGGCTGACTTGTCTCCCTTTTTGAAAATGGGCATCACATTAGCAACTTTCCATTGGCTGGGCACGTACCCAGAATATACCGACATCTTAAAGATATCGGTAAGTGGGCCACTGAGGACCTCCTTGCATTCTTTCAGGACATGTGGGAATATTTCGTCTGGGCCCGGCGATTTGTTTTTCTTTAACCTACTCATCTCATCCGGACAACCTGCCTAGTGATGATCACATCCCTCAACTTGTCATTATCTTCGCCCTCATATACCTAAACTCTCTCTGGGATGGTTGTTAGATTTTCCTGTGTGAAAACTGAGAGGAAATAGTCATTCAACATTTGACTCATATCATCTCCATTCTCAACAAGCTCACCTGTGTTTGTTTTCAATGGTCCAATTCTCTCCCTTGTTCTCATTCTGTACAATTTAAAGACCCTTGGGATCACTTTTGGCCTCGTTGGCTACCCTAATCTCGTAATTCCTTTTTGGTAAGTGGGTGTTTTTCTTTGCTGATCTGGCTAGTTCAACATACCTACCCCTGAGGTGGGTTTCTCCATTTTTTATTTTCCTATAAATTCCTCTTTTTAAGCCAATCTCATGCTTGAGTCTACGGGTCATCCATTTAGGGTCGTTATCTTCCTTTCTATGTGCTTGGTAAGGGATATGCTGTCTCTGAGCCTCTGCTATTACTCAAACTAGACTATTGTAGGTCAGCTCTACATGGCTCCCCTGCCCTTCAGGTTCCTGCTCTGAGATCCGGCCCTCATCTAGCCCTAAGGTTCTCCAATTTACCTCCTCAAGGTGTCTTCTAAGCCCCTCGTAATTGGCTCTTCTAAAGTCTGGCACCAACACAATGTTGAGTTTATGGATCACTGCCCAGTCTAAGTTAAACCTAATCTCCTTGTGATCACTACCACCTAGCTCTCCCCCAACGTCTAGCTCACTGACCATATTCTCGTTGTTAGTTAAGACTAAGTCCAAAATGTTGTTACCTCTGGTGGGCTCAGTTACTGTATGCTTGAGAAAATTATCTTGTATTACTTTCAGAAAATCCTCAGACTCTAGATCTCCCACCATCCCTTCCCAATCTATATTCCTATAGTTAAAATCCCCCATGAAGCAGACATTTTTGCTCCCGCTCACCCTGCCAAGATTGGGTGGCCTATACAGAACCCCTAGAGTTAGTTTGTCTTTCCCTTTGAGTACGTCCACCCAAACTGACTCCGAGTCGACATTTGTTAGAACAGAACTGTTAGTTGATAGTGGAAAAAGGTACACATAGAGAGAAGGCAGTCATATGACAGGAGGAAGGAGCAAGAGGGTGAGGCTTCTTGCAGTTTGGGAAGCCTCAGTATGTGAGACCCACACACTGCCTCTGTGATCTGCCACATCACATCTGACACATCATCACAGCTACCACACCACCAGAGTAAGATTTTTACTGGAAATGGTGACTGGGGGCCTGAACAAGTGGACAAAGATAGTGGCAGTGTAGGCAGCACCGTACTTTAAATGATAAGGAGCTTTAAGTGGAGGAAAAGAGGATGCAGCTCACCTGATAATACATGTAAATGCCACCATATACATATTGCTACACGACCATGAGCTGCCACACTTGTTCACAAAATGTGAATATAGTGTAACATGTACATTTGTAAGAAATTGTATTCTAATATACACAGCCAGTCAGATCATACCACCAGCTGGAGGTCGGGTGGCAGGCTGGTGTGTGGTTTGAGTGTAAAAATTGAGGGGTTACATGAAAACAACAAGAAAGGGTTAATGTTTACAAATGTTAAAACCATGAAATGTCAAGAAATAAAAAAAATAAAGAAATGAGGGGTTCCTGTGTGTGTGTGTGTGTGTGTGTGTGTGTGTGTGTGTGTGTGTGTGTAAATATATATAGTTAATATATATATGTATATATATATATATATATATATATATATATATATATTTATATATATATATATAATATATATATATATATATATATATATATATATATATATATATATATATATATATATATATATATATATATATATATATATATATATATATATTATATATATATATATATATATATATATATATATATATATATATATATATATATATATATATATATATATATATATATATATATATATATATATATATATATATATATATATATATATATATATATATATATATATGCCTTTTTCTGGCAACTTTTGATAATTGAAACACTTCCAGGCAGCAATCCTTCTATAGTGCATGAAGTAATCAGTTCATTTAAAAGTGGTCTGCAACTGTTGCTGACCAGCCATCCTTCACCCTAATGGTGCTGCTTCATTGCCACACTGCTGACTCATGCACACCAATGAATGGTCTGTTTCTCAGTTCACAAACGTAAGAATAACATGAAGCAATACAGCCTATAGTCAAAGTAAGATCTAGACTCACCTCCCCCTGAGTGGTAGGAGCACTCTGAGCCCCACTTAAGAGAGTATTAGGAAAGGGCACGAAGAATGAAAACTGTGACAACTTCATGACATCGACATGAACTGATGTAGAGTGTCAGTGACTCGTAGAGGCTCTGTCAACTCTGTGAAGGGTGACGTCTGCATTTCTTGTGCTTCATCTCGGAGCAGCTTCCAATATGCCAGGACGTTCTGGTACTTGAAACACTTCTCCATATTGGCTTGGATGGTGTACACACGCAGCAAACCTCGATAGTCATACTCCAACCCAGAATAGCCATCGCCAAACAGTTTCTTGCCTGTGAAAGATCAAGCCCATCAGTCCATCAAAGCAATGACTATGAAATATATCATTGAATGCTTTGTCATCATACACACCACTATCCTTAACTCCACATTTACCAAATAAGCAGGGTGAAGAGAGTAGGATATGAATAGAAGAGTATGAAATGAGAAAATGAAACTGTGACTGGAGAGTGGGGTGTGCGTGGAATGAATAAAACAGGCATGTATCTGGAGGTAAGAGATATTTCATTGTGGAAAATTTGTGCATAAAAAAAAAAAAAAAAAAAAAAAAAAAGCCCCAACACTGAACAACCTCTGAAAATGAAAAACAATGATAGGTAGTGTGTTTGACGTACCAATGGAAATAGAGCGCAGGTAAAGTTGCTCAGCGTTGTCAAACTTCATCATGTCATAGTTGTAGAGGGATGCCAGATGGCCCACTGAGAGGGCCACTTCATAGTCTTCAGGGCCCAGCAGCTGCTCCTTGATAGTGATGGCTTTCAAATGCATTTCTTCAGCCAACTGAAAGGAAGAATTCTGTATTTGCACAACAAAAACATGAACAAGAAATCACACACACACACTTTCCTTCACTTCACACTTGCCTCCATATCTTCAATCTCTATTCTCACAAACCACTACAGCCTGCCATCTTAATTAATGGTCTCCCTGTCTACTTTTCCCATCAACTTTACTCACACACATTCTTTGAACCATTCTTGATCTTTCCCCTTTTTTTTTCAGTACAGTCGAATCAATAAGAGTATGTCTTTAGTTTTTTGAGGAATTATCATACCTCGAACAGCCTCATTGACTGGTAGAGGCGGCCCAGGTTGCCATAATGTTTGGCTGTTTGCACATTCATCTCTCCAAATGCTCGCATGGCCATGGCGAGTGCTTCCTTGTGCAATGAATGAGCCTCTTCCAAATACTGCTTCTCTGTGGATAAATATATCATTGCTTATATAAAGGCACCAAGAAATGAGAAACAACTAAAGCAGTCAATAATAAAAGCTATAAAAGATGGCTGGAAATATTCTTATGGATGCAAGTGGTCAATATTGGTACCCACCGACATCTTTGTTGGGGTTGTCGATGGCCATCTCCTCCAGGATGAGAGCCTTGACTCTTTTGCTGGAGGAAAGGAGGAGGTGGTCCTCAGGAAGCAGCCGTAGCATCAAGTCAATGGCTCTCTCTGCATGAGTTCTGGTGAAGGAATATGCATTCATGAATGCTACCCACTTCCATACATACACATATGCATAGAAACATGTATGCACATGCTGATATAAGAAAAACTTTAAGATTGAACACATACGTGAACACTCACACACCTGCAAGCACTTATAAATTACACTGATAACCAACATGTCCCCTTTGTTATCAAGCAAAGCTGTTAGTTTATGTTATGATTTCCTTCCACAAAGAGATGTTAATAAATCTTTTATGTCACCTTTTTTTTTTAACTAATATAATGGTGTCATTTTTCCAGGTTCTAAGAACTCAGTGACTTTGCTGGCATTTTGTGGCAATGCAACTTAACAGTACAAGAAAATATTCATGGAATGAGAAGCTAAGAGTTCACTAACCTGGCATGGATGAATTTCCCAAGGGCATAGTTGTGAACATAGGAGGCATATGCGAGGTCCTCGTGGGCAACAGCTACATGGAGGTTGATGCCGCCAAACACACTTTGACGTACATCCAGGGCAGTCTGAAACACCAAGAGTTCTAAGCTTCTGTGTCACTGTACTGACACCAACCTAATAAAGCATTAGTGACCTTTGAAAAAACCACAGAAAAAATAGAATTCTAATATGAATTTATAATTCCTTTTTTATTAATTCAAATTATACCTAAGAAAATGGGCCTAATTTTTTTTAATATATGGTGCACGATGGACTCAGGAACCTAACTGTTGTGTCGGGTGAGGGTTGATAGCATTAATCACTAGGGATTGTTGCTCTTTCCCCAAAGTCAAAGATAGTTACCTGATACACCTGGACACCTTGACTGATGGCATCAACACTAAGAAGGTAGAAACCATAGTCGATGAGGGTGTCAGCATACTTGGGATGCTGATCCCCAAACACTTCGCTGGCTATTACCACGGCCTGCAAAAGGTAATGCATTAACTACACCTTGTTAAAAAAAAAAGAAATTGCTTACAGCATAAAAAGCAGTACCATACTACAAAGAATTTTTCCCTACTTCACAAAAATGAATAAGTACATAAACAAAATTTTAAAAAAAGGGATAATTTTTGAAATCCCTCTTCTTCTTAGCACATACTTATCAATTCAATCTACCACATTTTTCACTGACCAATTTAGATCAAAAGACATAAAACATGACATTAAGAGCAAAATTAGCTAGAAATACATAGCACAATATACATAGGATGAAATTCAATCAACCAATTAGGGCACTTGCTGGGGGAGCATTGCCTCGCCCACCCTATACCCTTTATGCAGGCCCTTTCCCATCCTCAGTACATCAGATAATATTGCTAATATCAATAATAATAATAATAATAATAATAATAATAATAATAATAATAATAATAATAATAATAATAATAATAATAACAACACTGTCATCACACAAAGCCAACAGTTAGCAGTCCAGTGCATATCCTTAACCACAAGTTAGATGCCAAGTTATGACAAACCTGCTTGATGAGTAGCCTGGCCTTCTTGAACTCTCGTTTAAGCACACAAGCCTTGGCTGACTGCCTCAGTACATCAATGAGGGGAGGTTTGGGGAAGTTGGCTACAAGTGACTGTAATGCCTTCACACTCCAGCTATAAGCCTGTAATGCAGAGAAATATCCAGTAAGGATCAAAATTTGTAATATATAGAAGGAGAGCACAATGTTATCTTACTAATTTACTTTATACATGGATGGATGATGAAAAAAGATGTACTGAATGAAAACTTGAGGAAAATAAATGACTAAGAACCCCATAAAAAGAGAGGAATTCAAGACAAGAAGCAGTGTCAGTGAAGCATTTTATAAGCATTCATAAAATTATGATACAATTCAAAATACAGAACATATTCGAAACCAATAGCTGATGAAGAACAATTTAAATGATGAACCTCAAACATCAAAGGAGAGATAAAGAATCAGATCAAGTGTTACATAAGTAAAATTAAATCATGCTAAATGCTTTATTCTTTTGTAAAAGCAATACTTAGAGTAAGATTTTGATAGTTAAATGAACTGAGTATTATTGATTCTGAAGGTAGTATGTTATGATTAAGGTTCTGTCCCACCTCTGCATAGTTGGAACGTAGCATGTAGAGTGTTGAGAACTCGGAGTAGAGGGAGGCCAAGTTGGGGGAGGCACCCATTCCCTGCAGCTGCTTCACCAACACCATCGCCTGGTTGTAGGTGCGTTCTGCCTCCTCAAACCGACAGTAACCATTCTGGACATGCAGCAGTCTGAAAGGTACATAAGGTGTTTGCTTGAGGTACTAGTTTTCTGTGTCCTAGGTGAATGTAACAAATACAAAATTCTACAAAACTCCATAAACATCAGAGATAAGGCAATTCTCCACATTCCAGAGCTGGGAGGGATATGAATACAAAGAACGATGGGAAATAATAAAAATTTACTTATTTGAGTAAGTCAATATCAGAAAGAAAAATCTGTCTATAAAGTTTTCAGGAGGAAAATATGTACAACTATCACTATGCTAATGTTGCATCCACTTTACTTCATGACTAAGGATATAATGCTTTTAATTTATCAAACTATCTTTACCTCACTGATGGTCTTAACACATCCATTCTAATGCCAATAATGTTTAGTGTGAAGAAAATACATGAAAACCCTCTCTGTGGTGCCCCTTGGGTGTCCCCATCCCTGGGCCCCACCTGTGGCAGCACTCCAAGGCACGGGTCCTCTGCACAGGGTCTGTTGAGTCTGCAAGGAGGCCCTGGCAGGAGGTTAAGATGATCTCGGCATCTGGAAGCCACCCTGCCTCTGCCAGGAATGCTGATACAGCCAGCCCGTGCAGCACCAAGCTGTCCCGCTGATTCATGAAAGGAAAGACCCTTAACTGTTAATTAAAGGTTTCTACACAAACACAGGCAATGAATACATAAAATCTATATCTGACTGAGTGAGTTAATAAAGATAACAAACTTCCACTCCACCAGGCCTTGGAATTCTACCATAGTCATAGAAGGCATTAGTCTGAGTGGCTTCATCTTCTTATTTTGTACCTTGAAACATTACAGATTCACATCACAACACAAAATTCAATGGCCAATAAGGCCTGGGTGATGGCAACATTGTCACAAACTAAATTGCCCATAGAAGCAAAGTGGTGTTAAAAAGGCATCAAATGTGACGACTTCATGTTTTGTAATGTAGGAGCCGTTTCCAGTTCAGTGCCTCCATAAGGTGGCATGTATCCTTGATACCTTTGCCTTAATGAAAAAAAAATCTTATAGCACAACTACTAAACAGAAATCAAGAAGAATATTTGGGTCAAGGATATTCATATTTTACATCTAGAAAAATAATGGAACAGATGGTAAAAATTTCTTAAAAACAACCTCAAAAGCAGTAAAATAATGCAACCCTACATCACAGTTGTCATTTCCACAACATGCCCAATATGATAAAAAAAAAGCTTATACAGTTTGATAAACAAAATCTAGAGCAAACAAGACAGGGAAAATTTTGATCCAAAGGAAAAGGAAACACAAACATTCATCTGGGGGAAAAGTCTAACATATGAGGGAAAATGCACATGAACATTCTTATGTATCACACCTGCTTATCACTGAGTGCCTCCTGATTACACCGGTCCACATAGGCTTGTGATATGACTGAAGAAATTTTGGTGCTGTGGTCCCCAAGTGCTTGGTCCATTAAGGCCTGAAAGAACAATACAAACTAAAAACATCTGAAAACATATTGGGTTTGGCACGAAGTATCCTGAATTTCTTCCAGTCTTTGAGAATGGAATTTTCAAAGGCCTGCAGAAACCTAATTATGTACCTCTTGCTGAAGTGTGCCACCCATGCACTGTCACAGTATAGTCATAACTAGAAATTAAGTACATACACAATTAGGTCTTAACAATGCACAGCTTATAATGGATAGCATTTCTTTTCTGCTAAAGGAACTTACCTGGAAACAGTGATGAAGCAGATGTCTCTTGTCTCCAACTTTCAGCATGCGCGTTATCACATCCAGGTCACTCAGCTCAGCCCTCACCTCTGCCAGACACCCATTCCTGAACAGCTGTAGGAGGGAGACTCATCAAATTTTACCGTTAAGATAACTAATTTCTTATGCCATCTTGTATTGCTGTGAAGCTATATGGCAACTGCTTTACTGAATATTCTTTAAGTGTGAACCCAATGCCTGCTGCAGTTCCTTCTTATCAAAATACTTACTCATTCCTATATGTCTAATGTAATGCAAGTCAATCAATACCTTCAATAATTTAGCCTTACCACTCACACGAGTAAGAAGTAGAATGATATACCTGTGCTTTCTACTCGCTGGTGCACAATGAGTCAGTAACAACTGGTTAAGCAAATGCCTGGTGTGGTATCTATGTACTGGGACATCTTTTCTAGCTATTGAGCCAAAATTTTTATACTAACATTTTTTCTTAAATATCAATAATAATTTTTGGGTGGGAGGACTCAGGAGGTTGTGAGGTAAGGTTTCTTTGTATCTGGTATAATCTTTATTAGTCCCTAGTGTCTCAAACCACACTTGAAAATGCTATCAAATGTTATGGAACATATACAAAGAATTCTTATAGATTATATGTGATTTTTTTTCTTACTAAAAATGGCTGTTTTTTATCTTTCCACCTATCAACTCTACATTCCTTAGGTTCCCAAGCTTGTTGGGCTACAGGGGGAGGATGTTGGTAATATTCCAGAAGAGAAAGAAAGGATACAGGGAAAAGAAAGGAGTTTGATAACGTGGTGAAGAAGTTGCAGAGAGGCATTACCATAGATCCTGTCTGGTTATGTTGCTATCACAATGCATCTCAGATCAATGGACATCATGATGTGATCAATGAAGTACACTGGGCGTTGGATGAGTACATGATGTGTGCTAGTCAGGCTGCATTTGGTACAAGGAGGTGGAGGCAGATTCTGGACTGGAAAGAGATAGTGTGGGAGACACAAAGTGATGCAAGGGAGTCCTTCCTGGAGTGGAGAGCCAGCAGTAGTCCATGCTGGGATCCTCTGATGAAAGGGATAAGGACCATCCAAATCAGATTCAAGCTCTGTCTCCGGTGGTGCAGGGTTCATGAAGAGAAGCTATGAATACAGACACTGGGGCTCAGCTGGCTTGTGGGAACCTTCCTGGCTCCTGATGCAGTCTGCGAGCCATGCTCCCTGACTCTCACACCCTTCCCCTATACGTAGGTATATCAAGCTGGGGAGGACACTGCCATCATGTGGTGTGACCACTTCAAGGCCATCCTGAATCGTGTGCCAGATGAGGTGAGTGAGATGTGGGAAGTGATATAGGAGGGCATCCGCAGTGTGGATCTCAGTGAGCTAAGAGAGGTACTGCACGGGCTCTCTACCGGTGAGGTGCTGGGGGTGGATGGGCCCTCCTCTGGCATTTTCAAGAATGCACCTTCCAACCTGGTCTCTTGGCTCTGCCTTTTTATCAGTACCTGCATCTGCCATCAGTACATACCCTTGCAGTGCAAATATTAACTTTTCTAAAGAGCAAGGTAAAAAAAATCTTGCTATCTCCAGCAACTATAGCCCAGTACCATTGGGATTGCCTTGTCGAAAGTGCATGGCCCTGATATATATATATATATATATATATATATATATATATATATATATATATATATATATATATATATATATATATATATATATATATATATATATATATATTGCAAAATTGCAGTTGGCACTTTAATGAAATTTGACCAAGCTAGTGGTATAAAACACAGATGGGGTGCATAAATAACATTCTTGTGAGCCCTAAATCAATATACAAGTAAGTTGTTTGTGAGATGAGCATTTCTGGAAATCCCTATTGGCACAGCTGCTGGAAAAGGGTTCAGGTGAACCTGCTGCTACTGGATATATTGGCAGACCAGGATGAAAAGGAAGCAAGTCAGCCATAACCACACAAGACACCCGAGTCCAGAGAGCAATGTGAAGGCACCATGGCATCACTATCTGCATGGCGGCGAGTTTATGGATCCACTAAACAATCTGCACACGGCCATCATGTATACGAATGGGGAAGCTACGACAAATGCTTCCTATGCGCAGCAAGAACTATGGGTTGAGGGCGGCGATGGTGGCGAAGGAGCTGCGGGCAGCGGACGAAGGAGGCCCGGCCACTTACCTTGAACAACACGTCGAACTGCACCGAGGGAGGGAATATCCGCAGCTCGTGTCTCACGTTCTCGTAGTGATGCACCACCACGTTGAGGGCTGAGTAGTAAAGAGCCTCGGGGAACCATTTTAGCACAGAGGCTGAGGCCATTGTTGAGTTTCTCTGTGTCGCAGTGCTGCTCTCAGCGGCGGGACGGCTCTCACGGCTGCCTCTTTGTCCCTATTCCTGTTTCTTTTCCTATCATTAACACTCACTGGAACAAAATAGCCGAATAACGCAATTCAGGGTTAAAGAAAGAAGCTGAGTGAAGGAAGGAGGGAAGAGCAGTGGTGGTAACGAGGACCGTCCCCGGGCAGACACTGGCCAGCCGCTCCCCGAGGGTGCTCACAGCTGATCAATGTCAACAAGGATATATTTAACAGCCACATCTCCTTTACCGTGGCGAACTGATGCATACTATTGTGTTGATACGCAAATTATTAACCAGACCATACGTAGATCGGACGTCTGTTTCGATTTAGCTTTCATCGTGATCGGTGTAATATTCCTCATCGCTAACAGTGCCTTATTAGCAGAGGTGTGCAGCACGGAGGCATGGCACAGGCAGCATAGTGGTAGCATTTCCCATGTGCTTGTCTAACAAAGGTATAGGCACACTGATTCACGCAGGACACTTGTAAAGGCCTATTAGGTATTATTATTGTTATTATTATTATTATTATTATTATTATTATTATTATTATTATTATTATTATTATTATTATTATTATTATTATTATTATTATTATTATTATTATTATTATTATTATTATTATTATTATTATTATTATTATTATTATTATTATTATTATTATTATTATTATTATTATTATTATTATTATTATTATTATTATTATTATTATTATTATTATTATTATTATTATTATTATTATTATTATTATTATTATTATTATTATTATTATTATTATTATTATTATTATTATTATTATTATTATTATTATTATTATTATTATTATTATTATTATTATTATTATTATTATTATTATTATTATTATTATTATTATTATTATTATTATTATTATTATTATTATTATTATTATTATTATTATTATTATTATTATTATTATTATTATTATTATTATTATTATTATTATTATTATTATTATTATTATTATTATTATTATTATTATTATTATTATTATCATTATTATTATAATAATAATAATAATAATAATAATAATAATGATAAGCCGCTGTAGGTATGTCTTGTTTTTATTGCCATCATAATTTTTATTATTATTTTCACTAACATTAATTTTTGCAAAATAATATTTCCTATTCATATATGCTAGTGATTTTCTTACCTTCAAACAAGATATATATATATATATATATATATATATATATATATATATATATATATATATATATATATATATATATATATATATATATATATATATATATATATATATATATATATAATTGAAAAGAAATGCGCTTATATCACTATCATAAAGCTGTGGCCATGCCTGGTCTACACAGAGAAGGGCAAGATATATTCTTATCATTGACACCTTTATCGGTATCTCTCATGCCAAGACTGCTCACGCACAACACAGAAACGCTAACATATTTTTCAAGAAAGCTAAACCTAAAGTGTGCCTGCTCTCGTGAGAAGATACTGTGTAATATATATATATATATATATATATATATATATCTATATATATATATATATATATAAATATATATATATATATATATATGTTTTTTTAAGATTTATCTCCTAGTATCACTAGGGGAAACGGGCCCTTGTCCGAAGACGGCCCGCTAATGCTCCCTCCCTGCACGAGGGAGCACGGGCCTTTGCCAAAGGCTCGTGCTGGCCTTTGCCAAAGTGCCGACAGACCGACTCTATCGGCGATCGAAATCTAGCCGACCAAGTCGGTCTGTCGACGAGGACTGGCGTCTCTCTCTCTCTCTCTCTCTCTCTCTCTCTCTCTCTCTCTCTCTCTCTCTCTCTCTCTCTCTCTCTCTCTCTCTCCCACACACACACACACAATGACTTGATAAGTAGGAGTAAAAGAAACTATTATCGTACAAAAACTCTTGAGGCAGGATCAGATATGAACAAATTTTTTCAACTTATCAGTAGTTTCACGGGTACGACTTTGAGAAGAAAGCTTCCCGATGGTTTGTGATAAAGATTTAGCGGATAACTTTTGTAATTTTTTCAAGAGTAAGATTATGAATATTGTATCGGGATTTGTGCATACACCTTTTATGCCTGTTGTCGATGTTGATGTGGATTGTAGATTGCAGTGTTTTAAGATCATTAGGAAGGATGATCTTGTTTGATTTTTTAAGAAAGCTAAGAAAACATATTGTGCCAGTGACCCATTGCCTGTATTAGATATCATGGATGCAGATAATTTTCCTAGGTTCATGGATATGGTGCTAAGAATTGTCAATACTTGTATTTCTTCATGTAAATTTCCGGATTCTGAAAAGCGAGCTGTTATAAAACCAGTCTTAAGAAAACTTGTTTATCAAAACGTAAGCTCTTATAGACCTGTATCTAATTTGCTTTTTTTGTCTAAGTTATTAAAGTATGCAATTATTGAGCAGTTGATGGAACACTTGGAGAAGGTCCATGTCTTTCCTGATAGTCAGTCTGCATATAGGTCAATATTTTCTACTGAAACTACTATCTGTTCTGTTGTTAATGATTTACTAGAAATGATGGATGGGGGTAAATGTGCTATATTAATCCTTCTTGATCTTAGTGCAGCATTTGATACGGTTGTCCATGAATTGCTTGTAAAAGATTTAAGGAACAATGGAGTGGTAGACAATGCATTAAAGTATCTCAAGAGTTATTTACAAAACAGAAGTTATTGTGTGCAAATTGGAAATTGTTTTTCTTCATATGAAGCTCTGACAAGAGGAGTTCCACAAGGAAGTGTGCTGGGGCCTATTTTATTCTGTATATGCACGATTAGTTTATCCAGGATACTACAACAATATCGTGTAGGATTCAAGTTATTCGCTGACGACGCCCAGTTCTACTTTTCCATCACTGATATTAAAAATACACTATTGCTAAGATCAACAGTGTTATTAATTCAGTTAAGGATTGGATGCATTATGAGCAATTGAAATTAAACGATGATAAGACTGAATTCATGCTTGTGGGGAAGAAGGACACTCTACGTCATTTTGGTGACGGTAACATGACTATAAGTGGTAATGAAATTCATATTGTTGAAAGTGTTCGTGACTTGGGAGTGTTGCTGGATTCCACTTTGACACTGAAATGTCAGATAAATAATGTCGTAAGGATTGCTGGATATCACCTTAGAAATATTGCTTTTATCAAGAAATACCTGGATGAAGATTCTATCAAGAAATTGGTGAGTAACAATATTATATCAAGAGTGGATTATTGCAACTCAATCTACTATAACCTGCCAAAGCTCCAATTAAGGAAATTACAGATGATCTTAAATAGAGCAGCGAGATTAATCAAAGGAATTTCACCACGAGAGAGAATTACTCCTGTTCTGATAGAGCTCCACTGGTTGCCAATAAAAGCAAGGATAGTATTTAAGTTATGTGTTTTGACACACCAAGCTTTGATTACTGGCCGTCCACCGCATCTGAGAGAATTATTACACGAAATACAGCCAGGTGAAGGCATTAACACTCGCCGAGCCACTTCTGGAATCACACTTCATGAACCGCGGTACTCTTCAAATGTTGCATTGCGCGCTTTCAGTTCTGCCGCCCCAAGACTGTACAATAAACTCCCTCTGGACATTAGAAGAACAAAGGATCTCTCCAAATTTAAGAAAGAACTAAAAACTTTTCTGTTCTCTGACTGCCACGACATGGAAACATTATTTAACATGGCATATAAGTTGTGATCAATATTGAAAATTTAATGAATTAAAATATGTGGATCTTGCAGAGCGCTTCAGCGGAAGTGGGACCAAATAAACAAGAAACACAAGTAACAAGTAAGTACCATCAGTGGTTTTCGCGGTGGACCATGGCCTCGGCTCACAACCGAGATCCAGGTGGGCGGAGTGGAGACGGATGGACGGTCTCTTTAGGCTACACCTGCGCTCTCCAGTGCACCCAGCAGTGAATGGGTCTACCATCTGGTATCAGTCCGGGACGGTGTCCCTCCCACCGTGGCGATGGTCTGTCACATGAATTCAACAGTGCACGGCAACCCGCCAGATTCCTGTGTATGGTTTTGCCCAAGCCTTGGTTTTGCCGTTCGCCAGTTCTGCATCGAGTCGTCGCCCTCGCCTCTGCTTCGCAACGGTCCCCTACGTAGTAACCAAGAACAGTCTCCACGTGGTGGTCTAAATCATTTTCAGATCACTGCCACCAAGTGTTCCGCCAACCATGCTCCATGTCTCCGGGCTCGCCTGTGTGTGTGTGTGTGTGTGTGTGTGTGTGTGTGTGTGCGCGCTGGGCACTTCTGCTAATTAGTCCGCAAATCTGCAATAGCGGAAGTTCCATTTCATTTGTGGATTTGCGTTTGCGACATAAAGGTCGCTAATTTGCGGATTAGCGTTTGCGGTATTACTTCCGCTAACCTCCGCTAACACGTGGAGGAACCAGCCCGGTTCCCAGCGCGCCTACCCTTCTGAAGGCTCTCTGGGGGCCATTCAATCATTTTGTAGTGGACCACGCATGAGTGCACATTTGCGGCCCCAACTTCCCGCACTGCCTGTACGTGAGTCCGTGACCATGTATACAAGTATCTAAAGACATCTAGCGTGGATAGTAGACTTACAGACCCTACACCAAGCCAAGCTGGTGAAGCTGCCCAATCCACCAGTGCTCAGCAGCCATAAAATAACGTCACCACAGAACAGCAGGTGGAGGAAGTGGATGAGGTGACAGTGGAGGATTCGGAAGAGGATTTGAGAAGGAGGCTTTCTTAGACTTTTAAATTTCATTTCATGTTTGTAAGGGACAGCCTCAATCTGATAGATTCTTCAAATATTAAAATAAAAACTGATTAACTTCAAAACTTTTTTAAGTTGTTGCCTTTTCCACTTTTTACAAAAATCTTATTCCCATAAACCTCTCAGCCCTCAGGGGATCTTATCATAAACATCATAATAAGTATTTTGAAGGAGTCAGGGCATATGGATATTGAAATACTTGTACTTTGGTCCTTTTTATGATATATAAGTTTAAAATAGATACTTATCAGATTATTACATATTAATTAGTTTGATTACAAATAGTCCATACTTGAAGTAGCAGTAGCGTATGTATAGTCAATGCTGGTTATGCAAAATAGTTTTCTTTATACTCTAGGTCGTTAAAAAAAACAAAAATTGAAACTGTGAATGCTAGCTGCTGCATTACATGGCAAATAGAGTGAAAAGAGATTCGAGAGCTATTGAGAATAAAAATTTTGTTTGCGGTTTGCATTAGCGGTGTCAAGTTTTGTGGCGGAAGACTCCAAATATTGTGTAGCTATTTGCGATAGCGGATTTGCTATTGCTATTTAAACTAATTTCGAAATGTGCAGCATTGCGATTGCGAGAGTTATGGAATAAGTTATCGGATTTGTGATAGCGGAAGTTCAAATTCGTTAGCGATGCCCAGCTCTGGTGTGTGTAATTCACCTCTGGGTCTGCTGCGGGTCTCTCTCGAGACAGCCAGCCGTTCCCCTACGGAAGAGCACAGAGCTCATAGTACCGAGCTTTGGGTAGGACTGAGACCACTTACACACAACACGCCGCGACAACGAGGTCACAACTCCTTGCCTGACGTCGCGTACCTACCCGCTGCTAGGTGAACAGGGGCTACACGTGAAAGAAGATGAACCCAACATATCTTCACCCGGCCGGGGAACTGAACCCCGGTCCTTCTGGTTGTGAGGCAGACGCTCTATCCACTGAGCTACCGGGCCGTTTGTGTGTCTCCCTATACGCCCCCCTGCCCCACCTCTCACCCCACCTCCCACACACAACGGGCAGTGCAATGGGAAGGGAGGGGAGGCAGGGCACCGAGTAGGTTACATGTCAGCGGTTTCATCATCTTTGGCCCTCACCTGCTGTACCTCACCTGTTACTCTCACCGCCACGCCTCCCACGCTTCGCCACGATAAAGGATTCAGCGTCATCCACTAGTCTTTGGAAGTTTGTTTACCTAAGGAATCCGATTACTTAATTTTGGTGCCACAATACTGGAAACTGGATCAGATTTACATAATGTGGTTATAGACGTTTTTCCCTTAAATTTTGGTAAGCCTTTTGTTGGCCCTGGAGAACTGATATGCGAAATTACTATCTATCCAAGTTCATGAGTCTCACATAGCCATTCGCATCAGTCGACGGACCAATGGAAAACGTAATATGACGAAACCAAGTGAGTCAATGAGCATTACGGGGGGACAAAGATAGTTTATTCTTAATACGTATACTGACGCACGGAGTATTGTTTATGAGGGAATATCTTTTAGTTATTATGATGTTGCCTACCTTGACTTCTTGATATATACTGAATAAAATCTCTCTCTCTCTCTCTCTCTCTCTCTCTCTCTCTCTCTCTCTCTCTCTCTCTCTCTCTCTCTCTCTCTCTCTGTGTGTGTGTGTGTGTGTGTGTGTGTTCTTGAGGTCATCCTCTTTTATATTGGAAAATAAGATGATATGTAAATTAATTGAACAGTAATGGTCGTTCTCAAATTCTTAAACGTTTATGTTCTTATGAATTGATGCGATCGCAGAACTTTGAGTAGCTAAAAAGTTATGGATGTAGCAGTTTTTTTTCGTTTGTCCTACGTCTTTGTGCTAAACTTGGGTAATTTCTATTTTACACCGACGCCTTCCTTGCGCCTCTCCCCCTCTTCTGCGGCCAGGACTCGTGACTGGCTGATGGTACGAGCGATGGTGTAATTGTTGTTATAGGCCAAGAAGGAGACATATTCTTTCGTTCATGTGTGTGAGGTTTTACTTCGCTTATCTTGTCGACTTTCCTTGAAATAATATTAGTGTGCATTCCTTCTTCTGGATTCGGTTAGATAAGATAGCACTAGTCAACTGTCCATGGATACAATCATAAATTATCCTTGGCGTGAGCTGAGACAAAGTAGAAACAGAAGTAAAAAGAGGCTTACAGTAGCAACAAGAAGCACAGAAAGCCATAAAGCACAAGCAAAACAGGAAATGCAGTAAAAAAAAAATAAAGAAACTTATGTCTTAATCAAAATATTAGCGTTTAAAAACATACCTTGAACGTATAATAATTAAATATGAAAGGTAAAAGGCAGTACTGGCAATAACGTCATCATTATATGTCATCATCATCTGTCATCATCTGTCATCATCCTCTGTCGTACCAGTTAGAGGATTTCAGGTAATAAAGTTAACTGCCGTAGACTAGAAAAAAATAATTGATTTGAGACGGACTTTAGCTGATTCGCCATAACTCTCCCACATGCACACACACGTATACAAAAAAAAAAAAAAAAAAAAAAATAGTGAAAACTGGTTCTGCGGTCGAGTTGCCAGGTAGGAGTTTAGAGACGTCACCTTCCTCTCTCGACCAGACAGTGCATGCCGCAGCCCATCCGTCCGTCTGTGACCCTCCTCTGAGTGATACCGACGGGCACGCACAGTAACTTCTTTCCGCTGACGCACCATGCTGATCGCGGCACCCTTACTTCTGGCACTGCTGGTGGGCGTGTGCGAGTGTAGTACAGTAACATACATTGACCTGGGCCATGCTGTCGACGAGAACTCTATGCATTGGGTGAACTTAAAGCCGTTCACCCGAGAGGTCCTGCACAGAGGGTATTTCGAGCATGGGGACTACTGGTAAGTGATGTGATGTTGAGGGTGCTGGTGAGGGGTGTGAGAGGGGTGTTTGGGCGATCTGTATAGTATTAGTGCAGGGATTCTAGGTGTGACTTACTAGTCGTAGATGTTGAACGGTGACTGGTGTTTGATGCATCTTTAGCCGATTCAAAGAAGAAGGGTTGGCATTAGTTAAGGGAGAAATGGTGTAAACAATAATATGGTAAGCTGTTTTTAGTCGTGTTGTCAATGAGTGTCTTGAGTGTCTAAATAAGGTATATTAGAAGCAGTAGTTAGCTAGATTAACCCCAATGTGTACTGCATGCATGGTAGGCGATAAAAACGGTTGACATTCCAATAAAAGGTCGGTAAATGACGGGAGTCGTGGATCTAGAAGTTAGACGCATAAAACGTTGCTAGCTGTCATGTTGCGTGGGGGCAGAGGCGTATCCTGTAGGTGACCTTGAAGGCTTGATCACCTGTGCTGCCAAGACGACGCATGTGGCGACGGTGACAACACGGTGTACAGGCCCAGCGTGCTTCATTCCATCGATCAGTGACTTGAGGGGGCACGAGATTGGGAAACCCTCTCTAGACAAAGGGAAAGAAAGGTGTTGGTGCCAGACGGGAAGAAGGCGAGACAAGGCAGATGGGGGGGAGGGAGGGACCAGGATGTGAGGGAGGCTGAGGAAGGGGTGCCAAGAGAGAGAGAGAGAGAGAGAGTTACGTTCCGTTCCGTTTTGCCTCGCCACCGTAGCTAAGCAATGGTGCAAGTCTGGCGCCTCTCCAAATTCCACACTCCACATTTAGCTTTAGGCATGGACGTGCGTCAATATATGCATGTCATTGAGCAAGTGTTTATCGCGTTAAATGTCCCTATTCAACACTGCAACTGTGATTTTAACCCTCTGCGGCTCCCCTATCACCCCGTTCGCTTGAGCTTCAGATGTGATATTCGTTTGGTTATTTCATTGTTCCGATAATGTTGATCAACCTCTTTAACTGTCTTTAGCCTTGGTTGGAGGGAAGGCAGGCATGAGAAAGACGAAGACGAGGTGGCAAACAGGCATGACGAGGAGGTGGAGGGCCAAGGTGGTATGGGGGGAAGGGTAGATATGGTTTTATAATTATGTGCGAGGGATCCTACTTTCGTTTGGTTCAGATTTAGATGTGAAACTTTTGGCTATCTACTTTTATAATGGCGATCATACTTCATTATCTATTTTTTTCCTTTTACTTTTGGGTTTTAATTGTAAGAGGACCCTTTAAGCCGTATTGCTATAAACATTTCGTCGCCCAAGCTCACATATTTGACAAGACTTTCGTAGGAGTTTGGGTCATTTCCAGGATTAGTTTTATGGCCCTGGTGGTAGTTTGATCCTTTTTCTGTACCGTGAACCTAAAGAAACACTCAATAGCATCTGATTAACCCTCTCTTTGACCTTTAGAAATAGCTGATATGAAAAGCGAAAATGTCTTATAATACCAATCCTTTATTTCCTTGCTATTTGGGCGCTGTGAAATGTTAGGGAATTTTGGTCGATTTATTTCACTGTCCTCATGATGATCCGCACGTTTCCTTGTCCTTAGAGGCAGAATTATTGGCCTTGGTTGTAGACACGGGGATGTTCTTTATGCCTCGCCTGCTTGCTTGAGGTTTAGAAGTGAAAAGTTAGATATTTTTTTCATTCTTTTCCTGGTGTTGATCCAGATGCTTCATTTTCTTTAGAAGTCGAAATGTTTGCCTTGATTCTAAATACACGAGAGCTCTGCGTTGGGACCCTTCATCACGCCGATTTCTTGTGATGTTTGTATGGATTTTATTTTTCGCTTTTCATAAATGAAGGCCTTTATATATTTTTTTAGCACTTGTCCCCTCCCATTGTATCTTTTTAGTTTCCTGGTGCTACTTTCACATGTATCCTTCGTTGTAAAAACACACTCTGTACTGCCTGGGGGTTGGGATAGCATGCTCCTCCCTTCTCCTTTCTTGTTTACTTGCAACAATAAACTTCCAACCAACCACCAACCATAATTTTTAATCGCAAGTCTCATATATCCTTCCTACGCTTACCTCGATTAAAGACGTGCGTTGCATCTCCCCCGCTTGGAACCCTGAAAAGAGTTACATGCGTTTTCATATTGGAGTCCGTCAGATGCGAGGCTCAAGGTGAATGCAAGTATATGTGGAAACCCCTGAACGCTATGACGCCATCCGCTCTTTTCTCAGTCTAAACACTATCTACATTAAAGTTATATCCTGTCGCCTTCACGTAGCACAAAGCCGCATGCAAAGCTACGTAACGTTAAGTGGTAAATAATAAGTTTTTGTAATAGCGAAGAGGTGCTTTTCCTAACCGCTCATGACAGTCGAACATAACAAAATGAAACTAAGCTGATAACGAATGAAACTTTTTTTTTTTAAGGGGGACCATTCTCTCTCTCTCTCTCTCTCTCTCTCTCTCTCTCTCTGGGCAGCATGACGTCACCTACCAACATGAGGGCCGTTACCCGGGTGATTTTGTGACCTACGTAAACTTGCATCTTCCTTGTATTCACCTGTTGAGATTTATATGACGTATTGCAGACAGCTTTGATCAGGCGTGTACTTGAATATAATGTAAAGGATGCGTGATGTTGACAGCCAGTGCATCCGCCTAACCTTTAGAAGCATCGGCTCTAAGTATAGGGGAAGAGAAGGGGGGGCAGGCTCTTAAACAGTCATTCCATATACTTGGGATTTAGATTGTGTGAAACGATGAGGGAATCTCTTTTAGTGTTACCGTTTTCCTTATCATGATACGGAAGTTGTATTTTTCTGTGTAAGTATGAATGTTTGCCTTGGTTTGCATATGTGAGGGCTCTTTGTCGCCTCCTTTCCTTTGTAGATCGGTGTGCTAAGGTGACGTTATCTTTGTCGACACCTGCGTCTTCTTGAAGTGAGTGTGCGTGGAGCATGTCACGTGGTCGTCGGTCTGCGGGTGGGGGGGGTGGGGGGGACGAGACGAACGTTCGGACAAAAATTTCAGAATGTATGTGATATTATTTTTTTCCTACTAAACTACGCTCATCCATAGTCGGTATTCTTAAACATATCGGCCCCGTATAGCTCGCCTGTGTGAAAAGAAAGCCTCTCGTGGAAGACATTTTCGCTTTTCATATCAGCAGTTTCTAAAGGTCAAAGAGAGGGTCAATCAGATTCTTTTGTGTGTTTCTTTAGGTTCACGGTACAGAAGAGGATCAAACTACCACCAGGGCCATAAAACTAATCCTGGAAATGACCCAAACTCCTACGAAAGCCTTGTCAAATATGTGAACTTGGGCGACGAAATGTTTAGCAGTACGGCTTAAAGGGTCCTCATACACTTGCTGGAAGGGCTGTTTTGTTTTTGATAGTTTTACACGGCCTCTGCACCTTGAATGGGAAATACTACCCATGAAGATCCGGTTGGTCTCCTCTGTGGCCTTGGTGACTAGTAAATAAGGGAGCTCGGTATACGTTTAATAATATGGACTTAATATCCCGAAGCAAGGCTGATTCGATGGCTGGTTATTAATCTGGTAGCAGCGATGGGCCAAATTTTTGCCATGATATAAACCCCCCCAAATAGATGATGCATAAACTGATCACAAATGCGTTGATATATATTATGAAATGGTTTGCGTGAGTGATGATTTTTTCTCATTTTTCTCGCTTAGAGGGGCCTTTAAGAAACATGATCCCCGCAGCTACCGGGTTAAAAGAGGACGTTCATCAGCCCACTCCAACGTCAGGTGTTTTTCACTATTAACTTTCATCGGTGTTGTTTTATTAATTTCGCTGAAAGACGCTGTGGGAAGATTGTTCTTTCTCTCGTCTGTTATAATTATAAGTCGTGTGTCGCACCACTACCTCGACCCGGAAATTTATGCTTCCTATGAATAGTTAGATGTTTGTGTAAATTATTAAGTGGTGCAGCAGCTGTCGCCAATAAGTATGGTCTCTCTCTCTCTCTCTCTCTCTCTCTCTCTCTCTCTCTCTCTCTCTCTCTCTCTCTCTCTCGTCTTTGTTTTACCAGGTAGGGAGTCCCACTTTACACCAGCCCCCGTGTATATGTTGCCCAGGACGCCCAGATTCTGTACCCATCGCGTGTTCAGGGTTCGTTGGGTCTTGACGTCGCGTTGGTACACATTAAACATGATATAGTCACGGAAGGGGCGAGAGAGGGAACGGAAGGAAGCTAGGGTCACGCCTTTAACTAGAACTATATATAATTTGAGTCTTTTGCCTTTGTGTTTGAGGGTCTACCGATGGAGATGATAATGATGGCATGTGTATAAAATGAGCTGGGAATGACAACGCAAAGATCACAGTTTGTTTTATATAGTAACGGGAATAATCGAAGTCTTAGGGCCAGTTTCACAGTTCCCCATGATCGGTTAGTAAGCTCCCAAACCAATACCAGAGCCTTCGAAATTTCCTTGTATAGTGTCTGGTGTTTATATTTAAGTTCACAAATTTGATGAAACTATACTAGAAAAGTCTTGTGTATTTAGTGTGGCACCGAAGACCTCCCCATTTTGGATTGTATGGGATTCTATAGTTTGGTTCGGGCTGTTACGAAGACACTGTGTTGGACTGTAAAATCGGCTCTTAGATCAGTATTGTTAGACACTCCCACCCCTCACATGAAGGTTTATAGTACAGAAGAAGGGTCAGACTAACAGAAGGGTCATAAAACTACCCCTGAAAATGCCCCAAACTCCTACGAAAGGCTTGTCAAATATGTGTGCTTGGAGGACGAAATGTTTAAAAATATGACCCCTGGGCCCATATTCTCTACCGTTTCGGGGCGTGAACACCCACATTTGAGAAAGTTTTCGTGGAAGATGTGTGTACTTCTTTGGGTAGTTTTATGAGACTATATAATTATATACGTAGTTTTAGGAGCAGTAAGTAGCGGGCTTTTTTTATTATTGTTTTCTTCTTTTTTTTTTTTTACGCCCTTGCACTGTCTCCTCTGCTGTAAAAAAAAAAAAAGATGAAGTATGTCAAGGCCTTATACACCATGAGAATACGGGCATTTGTGATTATATTTTTCGATGAAGTTGATAATTTTCGTTAGTTTACGCGTATCATCACCTCGGTCGTGCCCAAGGAGAATGGCTGCTCCTCTTGGACACAAACACCAGCTGGGAGGAGTTAGTGAGATACTGTAGTCATGTTTTGTTCTGTCCTTACGATGTTCTCAGCAGTGTGACCTCAGGCAAACAAGTTAAGTAGTATTAGTGAGCACACAAGAATGTAAATATAGATGTCTAATTCCGATGACAGAAAGGTCACGAGGTGGATGTACTCTAGTGTAGAAAGAGGAAAATATGACGTTCCTAGACTCCTAATGACGATTTGAGACGAGAGAGAGAGAGAGAGAGAGAGAGAGAGAGAGAGAGAGAGAGAGAGAGAGAGAGAGAGCACAATACTCATCTATCTGTCTGTCTATATCTATACACACTAGAGAAATTAAATATTAACAGGGGGTCGTGGTGGTCTAGCGTGTGAGCGTCAAGGGCGAGGTGGTTCGAACCCCGGTGCCAGTGTGAGATTTCAAGAAGGGCATCCGATCCTAAACCCAGAGCTGTAACTCCAAAAGAGTGACCCTATACGAACATAAGTAAAAGCTGTAATATATATATATATATATATATATATATATATATATATATATATATATATATATATATATATATATATATATATATATATATATATATATATATATATATATATATATATATATATATATACATATATATATATATATATATATATATATATATATATATATATATATCAGATCAATGTCGTCTCCTGCAGGCTTGAATCGTACAGTTTCTGCACGCCGGAGCACCTGAGCACCCATCTGGACGCCCCCTCACACTACGCGGAGGGCAAATGGTCGGTGGCAGACATCCCGCTGGAGCGTCTCATCGGGAAAGGTTAGTCAGTCTTCGCTGCGGGTTCAGAGCTACGAAATCATTGCTCACGGAGGACCCACCGAGCATCTTTATGCACTATAGGGGAGACAGGGACGTCTTTTTTAATATTTATATGAAACGTTTTAGTCTTAATTTTCTAGTATTTTCTTCCAATCTTTTTCTCAACGCTTCAGTCGTGATTATTTTCTCCATTTTTTTATTTTCCCATTTGTATTTTCTTACAATCTTTCTTTCTTTAATATCTTCATTATATAGGCTTCCTCTCCTTTTAGCAAGTTAAGACACACGAGTGCCGAGTCTTCGTTTAATAAGAAGATCGAAAACCTTTTCTCTTAGCACGACGGAAAGCAATCTATCTAGCCTTCTCACAGTCAAACCTTCTCTTCCTGTAGAACGAGAGTACATACATGTCTTCTATTTTTTTTAGCACGGTAAGGAAACAACTTTCTCCAACACTTATTAAAGTAACACAGAAGCCTCCCCTTTTAATACGAAAAAAGCAACAAGAGGATGGGGAGGGAGATGAAGAAGGAAAAAGGGTAGATGGTGTGGAAAATAAAGTATTGTAGTACGGGAGAGAAGGAAAGGGGACGGGAGGGAAGGCAGGCATGAGAAAGACGAAGGAGAGGTGGCAAACAAGCGTGACGAGGAGGTGGAGAGCCAAGGTGGTATGGAAGGAAGGGTAGATATGGACAGGATCGAGAAGGGCAAGGCGTTGAGGGAAGGAGGGAAGTAACGTCCCTTTTACTGACAGGCGTCGTGGTGGACATCCGGCATAAGGTGAGGGATGACCCTACGGCCGAGCTCATGGCTGACGACCTGATGGCGTGGATGGACGAGTACGGGCCGCTACCTGACGGGGCGGTTGTCTTCGTCCTCACGGGTTGGGGCCAGAGGTAGGTGTGATGACACTACTACTGCTGCTGCCGCTACACTACTTACTTCAACTACTACTTCTACAACTTCCTCTACAACTACTAGTATACTACTACTACTACTGCTATTACTACTTCTAAAACTACATCATTACACCCCCCCTCCCAACACGCCCATACACCTTCCTTGCACCCCCTACACGCCTTTACACCCTCCCTACACGGCCTTACACCCTCCCTACACGGCCTTACACCCAGGGTTAGCTAGAAACAGGGGGACAACCAGGAACACAGCACCGGATCCTGATGGAGTGCCTCCTATTGTTCTTAAAAACTGTGCTTCCGTGTTGACACCCTGCCTGGTCAAACTCTTTCGTCTCTGCCTATCAACATCTACCTTTCCTTCCTGCTGGAAGTAAGCCTTCATACAGCCTGTGCCTAAGAAGAGTGACCTTTCCAATCCCTCAAACTACCGCCCTATAGCTTTACTTTCCTGTCTATCTTAAGCATTTGAATCAATCCTTAACCGGCAGATTCAAAAGCATCTTTCCACTTCTGACCTTCTATCTGATCGCCAGTATGGGTTCCGCAAGGGGAGTTCTACTGGCGATCTTCTTGCTCTCTTAACTGACTCTTGGTCATCCTCTCTTAGACGTTTCGGTGAAACTTTCTCAGTTGCACTAGACATATCGAAAGCTTTCAATAGGGTCTGGTACAACTCTTTGCTTTCTAAACTGCCCTCTTTTGGATTCTATCCCTCTCTCTGTTCCTTTATCTCCAGTTTCCTTTCGGGCCGTTCTATCTCTGCAGTGGTAGACGGTCACTGCTCTTCCCCTAAACCTATCAACAGTGGTGTTCCACAGGGCTCTGTTCTATCACCCACTCTGTTATTCATCAGTGATCTTCTTTCTATAACAAACTGTCTTATCCACTCATACGCTGACGACTCCACTCTGCATTATTCAACTTCTTTCAACAGAAGACCCTCTCAACAGGAATTACAAGACTCCAGACTGGAGGCTGCAGAACGCTTAACCTCAGATCTTGCTATCATTTCCGACTGGGGTAAAAGTAACCTTGTACCGTTCAATGCCTCAAAAACCCAATTTCTCCATCTATCAACTCGACACAATCTTCCAAACACCTATCCCCTATTCTTCGACAACACTCAGCTGTCACCTTCTTCAACACTAAATATCCTCGGTCTATCCTTAGCTCAAAATCGCAACTGGAAACTTCACATCTCCTCTCTTACTAAATCAGCTTCATCGAGGTTGGGCGTTCGGTATCGTCTCCGACAGTTCTTCTCCCCCGCACAGATGCTTTCCATATATAGGGGCCTTGTCCGCCCTCGTATGGAGTATGCATCTCACGTGTGGGGGGCCTCCACTCACACAGCTCTTCAGGACAGAGTGGAGTCTAAGGCTCTTCGTCTCATCAGCTCTCCTCCTCTTTCTGACAGCCTTCTACCTCTTAAATTCCGCAGCCATGTTGCATCTCTTTCTATCTTCTATCGATATTTTCATGCTGACTGCTCTTCTGAACTTGCTAACTGCATGCCTTTCCCCTTCCCGCGGCCCCGCTGCACACGACTCTCTACTCATGCTCATCCCTATACTGTCCAAACCCCTTATGCAAGAGTTAACCAGCATCTTCATTCTTTCATCCCCTTCACTGGTAAACTCTGGAACAGTCTTCCTTCGTCTGTATTTCCTCCTGCCTATGACTTGACCTCTTTCAAGAAGAGTGTATCAAGACACCTCTCCATCCGAAATTGACCTCTCTTTTGGCCACTCTATACTTATCACTATATGAGAGCAACAGTTAGCGTTTTTTTTTTTTACATCTTCTTTTTGTTGCCCTTGAGTAGCTCTCTGTGCTGTAAAAAAAAAAAAATCCCGGTGTGGTGTCGTCTGCCATCCCAGTGGTGTGATACATCCCCATCCTAAATACATACACAGGGTGGGGGAATTTCGATACTGTACCGTGTCCATTGTCGACTGCTTGTCGGGACCTGCCCCGCCCAAGTTTATGTATATTATTATAAAAGCAAATGATGACGTATGTATGTATATAACTAGGATATCAACAATCACTCATCTTCTTCTTGTGACCTGTTCCGCTTTGCATCGCTTTTTAGGTCCTCCTTGGTACTTTTTTACACTTAGATGCTTCACCTAGTTACTCTGTGATAGCAAAGATCCGCGATGCGAAGTTTAGGATGCGATGTCTCACGACACGGGATTGCAGACGACACCACAACGGCCTGGGTAATCGCCGTGCAGCCCACCCAGCTGTTCATTCTCCTGGGTCAATCAATGGGTATCCTACCTGGGGAAGATAAACAGTGGCAACCCGAATGTTACACTGACCCTTTGTCCAAGGAAAAATGGGTTCTCCTCACCATAGACTCAAGGCCCGATGTGACGGAGATGAGCACCGAGGAAATTTTCAATAACTATTTTGTTATAACTTTTTGATTGCAACTTTTGTTAGAGCTACAACTACTTCTGCTCCTTTTTTACTTCTCTCTTTTGTGGCTTCACAGGGACATCGAGCGGCATGAACAAAAAATGCCGTGAGTTGGGGTGGGTGAGGTGGTGAAGTAGGCGTGTTAGTGCATGAATGTGTGGATGTACCGATGTATTGTAACCTATACTGATGTTCTGCATGTCTTTTTTACAGATACGGGAACAAGACTGCCTATTATGGCAACGACAATAATAACTCCACCAACCTGATCTTCCCAGGTTAGTGTACGTACATAGTTAGGTTCCGATCGTGTTGGAGAGTTGTGCGGTAAGAATTAGGGACGTCGTTTACTTATGGTTATCAGTCGATTTATCCGTGATAATGACACCGATTTATCCGTGATAATGACACCATGACATCATTAGCACTGTTAGTTTTGTTTGGAGATCATATCCTTAGTCTTTCACTAGAAAAAAAAGTGACGCTATGAACTGAAATCATCCACCAGTGATTGTGACCTAACACAGTAAGAGGGCAATTTAAAGCCATTTACTGATATATTCCCATAGTCACGTACCCTCCTTTTATTGTTTATACTAACTCAGATCCAAAATTTAACTCCTAGATACAGAAGAAACGGAGTAAACAGATAAGTAACGATTCATCTTTGAGTAAGTATAAGATTATTTAATAACATTTAGTCCCTAATGTCTGCAATGCTTCAGTTTTGAAAAATGAATAAATACGAGGACAATCGTCAACTAGTTTATCCGAGGTTAAGCATGTTATTTTATTCCATAGCGAAATCAAACTTTAATCTTACTGCAGAACCAGAAAAGACACTGATACTAATTAACAGCAAACTTTATACATCGCGTATCTGCTTATGCCACCCACCGCCGCCTCGTATACACTCGACGCGCCTACCCCAACCCGATTCACCAGGCATCACAATAAACTTGCCTCCCTCAGCGTGCCTTTTACCGAGGTTAGTGTAGGCCACGCGCGTGCCGCCCGCCATAAACTGAGTGCAGTCCCGGCGATAGTAAGGATGATTAACATTGTGCAGGGGTGATAGCCCTGTCAAGCCAAGGGGCCGCGGTGAGGATTAGCACCTTACCGCTATCCTCTCTGCCCCCACCACACCGTCCCCCAACTCATTTCGTCTCTATTTTTAGTATCCTCTACCCTCCCGAACCACTCCTCTCTTTTTATTGTATATCCTTGTATTAGCTGTTAAATTGATATCCGTAAAATTTAAGCCAAACTGCTACCAAAACTTAATAAACCTTTTATTATTATATTATTATTATATACGATCATCATTTCTTATAATTAAGTTTGTAATAACTTACTGCTTGCAGACGATTCATAGTGTGAAATTCCCTCCCACTAGACTCGAGTATACAACGCCAAACAAAGCCCAACACTATGCAGCTCACCATTTTTTTCTTTTTCAGGTATTAACCCGGGCGCGGCACAGCTCTTGGCGGGGTATGAGCATGCTTCTGGGCGGCGGGTGTTCGGCGTGGGCATCGACACTGCCTCCCTCGACCACGGACCGTCCAAGACCTTTAAGACACACATCGATCTCTCAAAAGAAAACATTTACGGCCTCGAAAACGTGGCTAATCTGGAGGTGAGTTCAGGTGAAATTTCAATGAGTGACAAGAGATCCTGACGGGAATACATAGGAATACATAGGAAGAACAGACATCAGAAGACCTGTCGGTCTATGGCGAGGGTGTCTGTTTACTACCGCTACTACTAGTAAACTACGTGTGGTAGGACAGGATAGAATAGATGAAGGCTCCTCCCCACCCACCTCTCCCTCCGCCAACGTGCCGGCAGGAAACAGTTAGAAGAGAACACCATGTGCCTTTAAGGAAGAAAGGGACATGGAAATTTTACAGTAAAGAGAGAAATAAGAGGAAATTACTACCCTTAACTTACGCTACTGGTGACCTAAGCTGTGGGGGAAACTAATGTCTTCAGGTTGTACTCGTGCTGCAGGCTGCCTGAGACATACGAAAAAGGGTCAGTAAACACTGTATGTAGTTGAGTCATAAAAATAAAAATAAAAATAAATAAATAAATAAAAGCTAGTATTAAATTGGACTGCTCACGATGGGGTGAGACGTAGTTTCAGGGGTTACCGGTAGAGGCTTGATCCTCGTTTACCTTCGGTACAGGGGTACGCTCCAGTATCCTGTTAACCTTACTGTTCCCACACCTCACTGCCTGGAACATATTAAAAAGGGTTAGTAAAATCTTATATCCCTGAAATACTTATCCAATGAAGGCTTGAAGCTATTAGTATTCTGTGCGCTAACTACTAACGGTGGGAGTCTATTCCAGTGATCGACGACTCTATTATTGAAATAGCTTCAGCGCGCCAATGTGTTACATCGGTTTCCCTTTAACTTCATACCGTTGCTGCGTGTTATTGTGTTGGTGTCTCTCTGAAATTGACTATCTGGGTTAATGTTTTCGAATCTATTAAGGATTTTAAACACTTCAGTTAAGTCCCCTCTTACTTTTCGCTTCTTTAAAGAAAACATATCTAAACGCTTTAAACGCTCGTCATACGTCAAGTTGCGGAGCGCTGGAATTTGTTTGGTTGCTCGTCGCTGTATCCTTTCTAGCAAAACTTGATCTTTTATATAATTCGGTGACCAGAACTGAACGGCGTATTCTAGGTGTGGTCTTACAAATGCTAAATATAATCTCTTCATAAGTTCGGGTGATTTATAATCAAAGTTTCTTGAGATTAATCCTAACATCATATTGGCTTTTTTACTCGCTGCAGAACATTGATCACTCATTTTAAGAGTGTTACTGATAATGACACCAAGATCTTTTTCTTGTTTTACTTCGCTGAGCTCATGTCCTTGAAGCTGATATTTAAAGTTAGGATTCTTTTCACCTATGTGCATTACTTTACATTTATCTATGTTAAAACTCATTTGCCATTTTTCGCTCCAATTGGCAAGTCTTATTAAGTCTGATTGAATATTCTCGCAATTTTTACTGTTCGTTACCGTACCTCCTAATTTGGTGTCGTCGGCGAATTTGGCTACTTTTGACAGGATATCAGTCTCTAAATCGTTCACGTAAACTATGAATAGTGTTGGCCCCAGGACCGAACCTTGGGGCACGCCACTGGTTACGGGTTGCCAATCGGATGGTTCACCATTAAGAACTACACGTTGTTCTCTGTCGGTGAGCCAGTCATGAATCCACGCACATAGATGGTCACTAATACCGTGGGAACGCAGTTTTGAAATAAGCCTAACGTGGGGAACTTTATCAAACGCTTTCTGAAAGTCTAGGTAAATTACGTCATATGGGGCTCGGGCGTCCCAACTTGAATAAACGTCGTTGAAAAAAGTTAATAAGTTGGTAAGGCAAGATCGATTATTACGAAATCCATGCTGATTATCAGTTATCAAATCATTTGTTTCTAGGAAAGTGATCATTTTATCCCTGATTATTTTTTCGAATAATTTAATTAGGACAGACGTAAGGCTGATAGGACGATAATTACTGGCTTGTTTTTTATCTCCTTTTTAAATATCGGGGTAACATTGGCCTTTTTCCACTCTAGAGGCATACTAGCCTGTCCTAATGACTTGTTGAACATTAACGTTATGGGTAATTCTAGCTGTTGACTACATTCTCTTAACACGCGAGGAGATAAATTGTCGGGGCCCAGAGATTTATTTGAATCTATTTTTTGCAGGTACGCACGCACTTCACTGATATCGATTTCGGTCAACGCAAGCTTATGTTCTTCAGGGCCTTGAAAAATAGTCCTCGGGGCTGGGATCGATGTCATGTTCACTTTTGTGAATACGCTACTAAAGGTTGAATTTAGGACCGACGCCATGCCTTTATCATCTTTAATCGTATCGCCATTTACTAATAATGGGCCGATATTATTTTTTACATTTTTTTTGCTTCTTATGTAACTGAAAGATAATCTGGGATTTTTCTTCGCATCAAGTGATATTTTCATCTCATACTCGCGTTTCTGTTTTCTGATTTTCCTTTCGCACTCTCTCTTGATATTGATATAATTAGTATGATCCTGTGAGGTGTGTGGCAGTTTATATTTCTTATACAGTTTTCTTTTTTCGACGATGATTTTCTGCAGGTAATTAGTCATCCATAACGGCTTTTGATTCTCTGTCCTTCGTGGCTTGAGTGGGATGAATTTATTTACGCTCGCTGTGATTTGTGCAGTAAAACGATTATACATTTCTTGAACGCTGACGTTATTTAGCAAATGATTCCAATTTACTGAAGCCAATGGCTTTAAAGGTAAGTGGAAAGAGGGAACTTATAATTTCATTCGACCTAATTTAAGGTATATGACGAGGAAACTTTACAGTAATTTATGGTAAAGAGTACACGTTAAAGGAACCTGTTTGTCTACGGTGAGTGTATGTCTTTGTGACTAAATGAGGCATAACTCTGCCTTTAGCCAGCATCTTCACACTTTCATTCCTTTCTCTAATAAATCTGCAGCACTCATCGTCTGTATATCCTCCTTGCTATGACTTACTCTTTCAAGAATGGATCATCAAGATGCTTCTCTAAGCCAAAGTGATCTTTTTTTGGCGTACGTATTCGATATTGTTTATGTGGGAGCAGTGTGTTCCCGACTTCTTCCTTATCCTCAGCAGGGATCCTCTACAAGCATTGGGTCGCCACTTCAAAAACTGGTTACTAAATATCATCGGACTACAATGCAGCTTTATTAGCACTGTCACGGGGTCACGAGGCTTTCAAATGGGTCGCAAGAATAATGCTTAATAGAATGGGTTACAGTGTGTAAGGTTTGCAAAATATTTTAAATGTAGGCCAGTCATTAGGAAGGAAGCTTTTCGTGTTCGGTAGCAAACCGTTTGATAATTTTTACGGTAAAGGAGGCAGGCCCTTGGGTTGTAATTACAAGTTTGTATGTCAGATTATAAGTCGAGAACGGTCAGAAAACTATAATCGCCACTAGGTATTCAGTTTTTCAACTTTGTACTTCTGTTCGCAGAAACTTCCAACCAAGGACTTCGAGGTGATTGTGATGCCCATCAAGCTAACGGGCGGCAGCGGGGGCCCAACCCGCCTGGTGGCAAGGATTCCAGCTCTCTACAGTGCCGCGATGGCCTTCTACCGGCCCGCCAGCCACTACCTGCTGCTTCTCTTAGCGACGTTTACCATTTTAATACTACTGTAATTACTGCGTTGAGTTTATTTTGATTTTGTTTTTTGACAACGCTTTATGCATTGGCTTACTTTATGCGAAGAGGAACCATAGATTATAGCACATCGTATTTACATGTGGGACAAGAACACAGGTTGATTGCGTTCAGCCTGCCTTCTTGCCGCTACCTCCTGCTTCTCTTAGCGATGTGTGTTCAGTTGTGATTAATGTTTCGTTGGATTTTGTTTGATATATATTTTTACAGTGAAATATTTGTCTTAGGAGAAGACAAGTACGTCAAAGTCGTGTGCGGGGCAGCTCACCAGAAGGGACTTTTTAGGTTCGAAACTCACTGTTGATTGAAGTGATTAGAACAAGTTGTCTTCTGATACACATCAATACTTGGGTGCATTTATGGCTGCCAAATCACAAAACGGGAGTCAGAATGAGAAGATCCGGATATTGACAGACACCAGACAAGTACAATTACAAGACTTGCATCGATGCTCACCTAACTACCTTCCGATCTGCCCTAAATAAGCCTAGCAAAAACTTTACTCTGCCACTTCATAACAGGAGTGGCAGAGTCCCTGGAGTGCCATATGGAAGAAGCAAACATACCGTTCAACATTTCTTAGCAGGGATGACTTCATGTAAGCTCAGGGCAGTGACCCACGTCAGGGTGGAGGCTGGAGAGTGTATGTACTGTAACCTCCTTTGTCTACGTTGTGCATTATTCGTTTTCTCCTCCGTCGCAGAAGAGATGGGTCGGTTTTATTAGTCGTTACGTTTTCATATTTCATACTGCCACCAGGGCCTTGACAGCCTTGGTGTGCTCGTGAGACTTGTGCCAATTCGAGTAGCTCATAACGTGTGAGGTAAAAATAAAGGAAATGTGCGGACTAACTAAGTACACTTAAACTATATATTTATGTAAGAAAATAAGTAGGCTACTCCTCAGTTCTGTATGTTTGTACATATATAAAGCGTTGTGTCTCGAGATTGTATTGACAGCGTCCACCTGTCTTCCAGATTTGAACATTATTAACAAACTGCTCATAAAGTTGGTAGAGGACCAGCCCAGGTGAGTGGTCGTGTTATGATTATAGCTAGTAAAGAGCCGAGTGGCCTAAGTGATGTATATTACGTGATGTATATTACGTGATGTATATTACGATTTCGCCAGAGCGCGCCACTGATCAGTCATCTTTCCAGTACAGGCTACATGGTGGAGGCTGTCTCAACAGCCAGTTTATAAAAATTTAGCCGTAAGATTTTTTTAAGGAAGAGAAACAAACTATTACACCTCAGTAGTTGCTTCCATTAATCCTTTGAAGACACTAGAACTGGGTAGTTTTTTTTTTTTCAGAAAAATTCTCATAGCTCATAACTTTATTTCAAAAGCCGTTGTCGTTTGAATGAGGGGGGGGGGGGGGTCATTTTGGACCGGGGAGTGGTGCCCAATGATAGGAAGGACAGTGGTACGCCAATTTGCTTGACTTTCACCTCTATGCGATTTCTTCCTCCCGCCCCCCCCGTTCAGCCATGTCTCTCCATCTTCATTCCACTATATAGTTATTTTTCTGCTGTAGAAGTGCTGTGTCTATATGATAATGGGCCGGTCTGTTAACTTTGGGGAGGCAGTGGCTGAGTGGTTAGCGTACCGACCCCGCATTCCGCCGCGCTGTCGATGATGAGGGTTAGAATCCGCCGCTAACCACCTGGGATTTTTCAGTCACCGCCGAGTGGCCTAAGACTAAATATAGAAACAGAGAAAGAAAATCCCTATCATCACCGTATCCTCACTATCATCATTGGCATTTATACATTCTCCACCTCTACCTCTTTCAACACAACTATCATCACCACATCCTTACTCAGCAGGCCCGTAATTTTGGACGATTTTTTTTTGGGGGGGGGCGGCTGGAAGGCATCATAGTCAGTCTCTCTCTCTCTCTCTCTCTCTCTCTCTCTCTCTCTCTCTCTCTCTCTCTCTCTCTCTCTCTCTCTCTCTCTCTCTCTCTCTCTCTACTAAAAAGAATGCCCCCGAAAAATATATAGAAACAAAACACCAAGGAAAGCAAAAAATAAGAAAAATATAGAAACAACATCGAAAAAAGAAAACAAGCACACATCATCCACCTTTCGGCCCTAACACCAACATCACCAAAATTATGGGTGGGTCTCTTCTGGGAGGATAGAGGCTCACCCAGATTAACAAAGAACATCAAGAAAGGATGGTATAAAAAAAGATCGAAAAAGAAAACCAACAGCAAGAAAAATAACAGCAATAAAAATGTATAAAAAAATATAAAGGAAAGGAAAAAGAAAAAGAAAAGAAAGAAAGGAAAAGAAAAAACACCAATAAGAAATAAAATAAAATAAATAAATAAAATAAAATAAATAGAACAATTAATAAATAAATAAAATATAGTAAAATCAAATATAAATATAATAAAATACAAACACACATCATCCACTTTTCGCCCCTAACAAATCATGGGTGAGCCTTTTATGGGGAGACAGAGGCTCATCCAGACCAACACAGCACACCACAAAATGGATGATATAAAATAAAACAGAAAAAAAAGGGATAAGATTTAAATGAGACACCAGAAAAAGAATAATATAAAACAAAACAAAACATGAGAAAGTCCAATATAGAAACAGAACACCAAAATCATCATATAACAGCAAAAAATGATAGAAACACAAAATACTGAAAAAAATGATAGAAACACAAAATACTGAAAAAAAGGATGATCCCCTAACAGTCTAACTATTTAATTAACTATGTAACTATTTAACTCTCTCTCTCTCTCTCTCTCTCTCTCTCTCTCTCTCTCTCTGTGTGTGTGTGTGTGTGTGTGTGTGTGTGTGTGTGTGTGTGTAGTATTAGTATTAGTAGAAAAAAGAAAAGGAATGAAGATGATCGAGGAGCGGCTTTCCAACGGTTCCGGAGATATGGAAATAATGACGTACTTCATATATCATGAATTTCATTGTATACCGTCTGCTTTGTTTTGATCGTAGAAATGATGTGATAAAGGCAAAGTCACATGTTTAGCATAGGAAAATTATGTCCTGAAGTAAATTTGAGTCTGATCAAAGTTTTTTTTTTTTTTTTTTTCGTTGGGGAAGTTCAGTATCGGTGATTTTTTTTCTGAAAGCTGGGATTTTTATTAATGGCATGCTGTTAGAATCATGTGTTAACACTATAAGTCTATAACGTTCCCCTTATAACAGGTAAGACCGTTAGAGATTCTGTGGAGAGGGGAGATAGAAAGGTAAATATTGCAAGGTACGCCATTGAAAAGCTAAGCGTGTGAATAAGCAGAAGAGAGAATAAAGAAGAGGAGGAGGACCTACGAGGCGATACAAAGCGAAAAAAAAGAAAAGGAGTGCCCAGGGAGACGGAGTGCCCGCAGCGCATCGTCTGCTACCCGTGCCGCCCTGTCCTTCCCGCCGGGCACAGGTAACACTGCAAACTTTATTATTTCTCGTGTTATTCACCCCACCCGATGGCCTAGAGTCTCCACAAGGGGGATTTTACGTGTATTTTAAAGGTTATAATCATAGTACATGCCTGTGTGCTGTGTTGGAGGGGCCGATGATGTTTTGTTTATGTTTACGTGCAGCTCAGCAGGTGACGGTGTGCCGGGCAGATAAGATTGGGCAATTACCGGGTTAGATACAGGTGCATTTTTGGGTCATTACTCTCTTCATTCAATTATCCAGAGTCTCCAAAGGTTAAAATGCAAGGTGTGGTGTACGTTATATCATGCCCGTGTTGTGTTGTGTTGCTACCACATCTACAGTTTATTGTGTCATTGAACATTGATTGTTACTGAGCTTGTCTTGAGCGCTGCACTGGCAGCGGAGCGAGTCCTGAAACTTCATCAACAGTAAACAGTAAACGGTGAAAGGAACATGGGCTAATGTTGAAATAGGGGTAGCCACCTCTTGCAAATTTAATACTTACATTATGGATTCTTTTTGGGTCCCTGGATACAGTGCAGTAATGAATGATTTCCGGAAAATAGAAGGGGTTGTTGAGGGGGGCAAAACCCTCTTGTTAGGGGTGTTGAGGGGGGCAAAGCCCCCCCTGTTTGGTAATTTATGTTATGTTAGGGTAGTTTGAATTTATTCGGCATGCAGTGCAGGCTGACGGAAAGTTGCAGCATGAGATAAGATGGGATGGCGGCGAGGTTGGGTCCACTACGCTGGCCGGTGATAACAGGTGGGAGCAGGGCAGCAGCGGGTGCACTTCAGGCATTGAATAGTCAATCATTTAGTGATTTCTGGAAAATAAAATTGTCATCATAATAAAGAAAAAAAAAAATCATATTTTGCCCAGAAACACACAGTCAGTACCTATCTCAAAATTAGTAGGCTACCCTCACTTCAACAACCCGGAATGTGTGTTGACCATGTTTGGCTTTTGTAAATTCTGTTTTGTGTGTTGAGTTGAATGGTGGTATTTCAGAATTACATCCGTCGCACTCCTGTGGTGAATGCTATTGTTTTCAGTATTACTTTAGAATTTACATCCAACTCACCCTGTTGGTTGACCCTGTTTTTCCCTCATATATTTTAACTTTCTAATCATGATATCAGATAACTATTACTGTTGCAATTTACTATCATCTGACAACTGAATAATAATTTATGTGGGAATAGGTTATTATTTTACAGCAATTGGTCACAATTTCAGCGGCAACTAGTTGCTATCTTTGGTGGTGATTGGTTACCAATTACTACTAACTGTTATTTTTTTTGCCTTTGGTTCTGCTAGTCTAAGAAAATGCAGAGTGGGAGGGTACTGGTAGAAGTGTGTGTGATTCTGTAGGTTTACCAAATAACTGGTCAATAAGGATAATGAAAACAATCCCTTTGCAGTTGTCACCGAACATTTAAAACCCCTATGTACATGTACTTCTATGGATAATTTGAATTTCCTCATCATATCACAGATCACAAATTTCTGTCGGTTGTCTAATGGCAAAAAGTATGATATTTGTTAATGCTTCCTCTGGTAGAATATGTAAGGTTTATGTTTTCTCTGTTTTAGGGACGATGGTGTAGTGGACGCTGCACGAACGAGTGATGGATCACCTCTTATTCCTAGCACAAGAAAGGGCAGATTCTGCACGGGTAATTTTTGTGTGTTAAAATCATTTCATATAAAGGATGAAATATAGTTGAAGGTTAGGTACATTTGTAAGTGTCACTTATACTCCTTGTTTTATTAATATTATTTCTCAGAATGGTAATGCACCATATTTATCACAACCAGAATTTCAGACACGTTAGATTCTAACCAACCCAGGGAACACGCTGGTTTTTGAAGTGGGTACTCAGCCATGGATCATAACCAGACAATAAATCAGGTAATAGAGAAAACAAATGTTTATGGAAAATGGCTTTGTGTTGCTGGGCTGAAGTGCTTTTTGAAAACATGGGAACATATTGAGAGGGTCACCACCATTGTGCTTAAAGTGAAGGTTTTTCAATCGGTGCGTTCTTCTCAAAATGATATATGGATCACAGACATGATATTGACCAAGTCTGGAAATGAAATTGAGAAGTGCCCAATGAGGTCTGGAGAGATTGATACTAGGAATCCTTATAATTGATGCAATTTGTGAAGTTGAGCTTTCAGAAATAATAAGATTTAATTCCTGGAAAAGAGATGGGCTAATATTGGCAGTATGTCACAAAGTAATTTTTGCAGACCAATGTTGTCTTGTGATACCATGCTGACACTAAAGGTTCATATACCTTTATTACCTCTGCCAATGAAGTTGGGAGGTTATATTTTCGGTCCGGTCAGTATGTTTATTTATTTATTACCTCTGCCAACGAAGTTGGGAGGAGGTTATATTTTCGGTTCAGTCAGTATGTTTATTTGTTTATTACCTCCGCCAACGAAGTTGGAAGGAGGTTATATTTTCGGTCCGGTCAGTTTGTTTATTTGTTTGTTTGTTCGTTAATTGTCTCCTGTGCACAATTTTGTGGATATCTCAACCAATTTTTCAGGGAAGCTTCGTGTCCATCCAGAATAGAACCCATTAAATTTTTGATGTCAAAGGTCAAGGTTGCACAAAACGTCTGATTGGCCATAACTTTGTTTCTCGTCATTGTAGAGACTTCAGACTTGGTTCATATTTTATCTCATGGAAAGACACACCTTGCATGGCCTTGACCTTGACCTTTGACCTTGACCTCGAAAAGTTCGGCCAAGGTCAAAGTTTAAACAAAAAATAGAATTTCATCAAATTTCGAAACAAATGCTTCCATATGATGCATAGGATCACAGTTGATGCCCATACCAATTTTCAGGACGATTTTTGGCGGAGATGTGCACTCTCCGAGTGCTATGCGTCTTGTTTTGGTTGTTTTGGTGTAGAAAAGTGGGAATGGAGTATACTTTTTTATTTAACATCTTCAGTCTCTATTGCAAGATTAAATGATAAATATAAACTCCATTTCCAGTTGGCATTACATTCTGCAGGAAGCCAGTTAACCAGCAGGCTTTCAACCCTCAAAGATGGAGCGCGAACTGCCCTCCAGAGCTCACTTGATGCCGTCAAGAATCAAAGGTTCAGCGAGGAGGTGGCTGAACGGATTCGGAGTTGGTTAGCACAACTCAAGGAGGCGCTCAGTGCTGTTAGTCCATCCAAGATATATGATAGAGTCTTCATAGTTTTTATAACTGAAGGTATGTATTCAATTCTTTTCTAATATCACAGTAAATTTGAACTTCTGTAATGGAGATATATTCTGTATTTTTGTTGTTTAAATGAACTGTTTTTGTATTACTCTTTATGTTAGGACTCATTTCATTCCCATGATTCTTAGGCACATTTTAAGATTTTTTGTTTGATATATGTAGCCTATATCTTCATATTCCTGTAGTATTACAGTATATAGTTTGTAAAGAGGTATTTATGTAACAAGACTGGTGAAATGAAGGAATTCACTTTTCTTATGATTATCTTTAAAAGTATTCATTTCAGGCAATGGTAACACAAGTGTTCTTCATTTTTCTAGTAACGCGTACACACATATACTTTGGAGGAGCATGTTTCTGTTTGGGGGGTATTTTTGGTATACTGTTGGGGATGAGGCTCCGCAGCAGCTTGGTGGCCCCGCAGCGCATGAGGGCTGTGGTCATCAACTCCTACAGAGGCATCGAGGTACATTGATAATCAAAGCAGTGTGGATGGCCTGTAATAAACTACCTTCCCTGTACACTTTAGCGGAGTCAGTTTAGTTGCTCGTCAGTAGTATGTTTTATTTGTTTTTAGCTCTGTTGCCCTGCTACCACTGTGGACTTGCCTGAAGGGGATGGCCATGGCAGAAGTGTTTCAAATTCTCCCTGTTCAGACGCTATATTTTTGCAACATTCACACTCTTGTTGTCATATCTCTCCTTCATGTGTGTTTCAATCCTATCAGTCCAGTTTACTTGTGATCTTCCTGCCACATCCTGTCATCCTATAAGATTTAGGCATCCCCTTTACAAAATCACCATATGCTAAGTACTTATTTCAATAGCATTTCCAAACCAATTCAGTACATACCCTTCTCATTCCTCACACTATCCCAGCTGGTTAGTTCACATGTTTTCCTCAATATACTCATTGCTACTACACGTACCTTTGTCATTTGTGACTCATACTGTGCTCATGTTTCAAAGACATAATTTATGTTTGGTAGAACTCTACTCTTCCTCAATCCTTTCCTTCTTTATCTCTGTGCTTGCACCTGTACCTCCCTTGTGGCAGTCAGTCTCTCCATTACCTCCATGCTTACACTTATGCTTTCCATGTAATTCATGGTTATAAATTATTTAGAACTTAAGTGTGGAGGGAAGTGCATTAGATGTGTATATGTTAACAGGTGTATACATTTCTAGTGTGACATTGCTACAAAGATTAGTTTGAAGTTTATTTACTTATTTATTATTTTTCTTAAGATGAGTCAGTCTTCCTTTTTGCCAAGTGTCAACTTCTGAAGCTATATAATATTACTACTATAGGTGTATGTATTATGAACTCAGTATTTGAATCTGGAAATGTCATTATTTTATTAATTTCTTTTATTTTTATTGAATTATTAATAGGTTATTGCATCTAAGCTTTACAATATTCTTTTGTTCTTATGTAATTGTTTCCAACATAGTCATCATGTAGATTGCCTTGGTTTTGATCTCATGCATACATTGTAGAGTGGCTTGTTTATGAATTATTGTTCCTTGTTTAGGTCTGTACACTAACCCTAGTTATGGAATGCCTCATGAAAGTGTTCATAGCAGCACTTTCATTTAGGTATGTTACATTCACAGTTTCACACACTACTTTTTTATCTTCCTGCATGTTATGCAACAGTACTTTATACCTTGTCACAACATATTTAATAATTCACTTACAATTTTTTATGGAACTATATAATTACTGACAAGATATAATATCAGGTGAACAAATGTGAGTATACATGTTAGACATAATTATCTTATGCTTCATTTTATTATAAGATATTAGAAGGAAGGTTTTGCAATGCAAATATAAACTGTAGCTGTGACTGTACATGCCATTAGAGTAAAATGTTAGATTTTATGGAGGACTAAATGAAGAATATAAGTTTTCATAAGAAATATTTCACAGCACTTATAATTATGTGTCAGGCCATAGGAGTGGTGGAGGACATTGTGGCACCCCGGATAGTGGACCCTCACCAGGTGTTGGTGCAGGTCAAGGCTGCGGGCATTGATTACCTTGACATCCGAGTGGCTCAGGGGTATGGGCGGGTCCTGAGGCGACAGCTCAATAAGTATAATCCGGTATGTATATTTGCCTCTTTAATACATAACTTTCTGAAAATGTAATCTTCCTTTTGTATCCATCATGCAAAGTTGGAATGAGTAGAGTAGCAATGTGTATACTTTCCTGTTCCTTCTAATAGTATTTATTGTCATCAGTTCAAACATCTGTTGTTCAATGTTTACGTGTTGCAAAGTTTGTAGTGTACTATATGACATACAAGAGACAGGGAACAAATTATTTTATTCCTTTAATTTGTTGTGCTAAAAATGGCTATAGTACATTTTTATGATGTAATTTTAATATTTCCAGAATACAGATGGTGAATTTCCTGCTGTGCTGGGAAGAGACTGTTCTGGTGTGGTGGTGGCGGTGGGAAGGGATGTCTCCCGGGTGGAGCCAGGAGAGGAGGTTAGTTTGTGGCTTATATGCAAGATTTGTCTATTTAATATTCAATACTCCATTGTGTATTTCTTTATTTGGCATTTTTCTATAATTTGTTTTAGGTGTGGCTTGCCGTACCATTTTATCACCCTGGGACTCTGAGCGAGTATGTTGTAGTGTCAGAGGAGCTTGTAGCCCCTAAGCCTTCACAGCTGACCTTTGAGGGAGCCGCTGCCCTGCCCTACAGCATTATGACGGCTTGGGATGCTCTCGTTACACAAGCAGGCCTTGGTCCTGACTCTACTGCCGGCAAAAGGTAAATGATTAGTTTTCTGAGTCAACTGGGAGAAATATTGGCCTGTATCATTACACTGCAGGACATAGGCCTCTCCTAAGCATTTCCATTCATGGGTTCTGTGCTTCTATCTTCCAATTTTGATTATAAACATTCCATAAACTTTTTAATATCATACACCACCTGCTGACCAGCTTCCTCTTCAATGTTTTTATAGCAGTTATTTCTGAGTACGTATGTTACTCCTTGTGTCCATCTGTTGTCCTCTCTCCTACAGATGTGTCCTGACCATTGGTATTTTGTTATTTTATTTGCCTTTGTGTATTATGTAATTTTCTTATGTTTGTTCTCCTCTCTATATGACTTGTTTTCTTGTTTATTATAGTGATACCCAGCACTGATTTCTCCATCCCTCTTTGGGCTCTTCTCAACTTTCTTTCCAAGTCTCTGGGCCATATGTCATGATGGAATATGCACTGATTAAAAACTGTGCACATAATAGTTTTTACTGAAGCTGCACTGTTCATGAGTATGACTAATCTCTTTGATACTGACCTGTGTAATGCAAAATATCCACAGAAGGCTGAAATCAAGAACATTAATTTCACAGAGTGCTTGTCCATGCTGGAGTGTCAGGCGTGGGAGTTGTGGCGGTGCAGCTGGTGCGTGCTTGGGGGGGCAGCGTCACCACCACGGTGTCCTCAAGGGCAGCACAGCTGGCACACATGTTAGGGGCGGAGGACGTCATTACTTACGACAACTCCAACTTCGACAAGGAACTATTGTTGAGAGAAAAGTTTGTGCTTATTCTATTTGGCTTATTATATTTTGAAGGTTCTTTGACCTTGATGTACTATAGTGATAGTAATGTGATTGAAGTATTATGGGTTTCCAGTCATCATAAAGTGCCAGTGATTTTGGAGTTATAACTGGTATGAGGTGGCAATATTTTTGTTGTGAATTTTACATGACCGAACAATTTCAGGTATGATGTCATTCTTAACACGGTGGGTCAGGTGCTGCACGAACCCTGCCTCAAGTATTGTCTTCCTGATGGTATAGTTGTTACCACGGCCTCCTCTTTGTTGGCCTCCGATTCCTATGGATATATGATGGGGGGACTTTATTCTCTGTACATGAGGGCAAGATACTGGTTCATCAAGGTAACACTCGCTACACTTTCTGTAGCTACACCCACATTTAAGATTTCATAATTTGTTGCAGAAGTACTCTTTAAATCAAACTGTTGTGATGTTTATTCTTTCCTAATAATTTTCCTGCTTGCTTGTAAAAAGTTGTAATTCCAGTTAACAAAGGAAAATACATCTTGTTAGTTTGCACCTGTGATTGGAACACTACCTCTACATACAATTCATGTTTTATATGGAGGGTACAAATACTTTAAATCTAGGTTTTGAGTATCACTAATACCTTATGCTTTAGGCACCTTGGCTGAGTGGTGGTCGGTGGGGGACCCTTGAGGTGAAGGGACAGGTCCTGGAGAAGGTTGTGCCTTTGGTGAACGCAGGACAGCTCCAGGCGGTGGTAGACAAGGCTTACTCTGCCCAAGATGCTGAGGTGGCATTTGCACATGTTGCTAAAGGGGAGCAGATTGGTAGAACAGTGCTCAGATTCAGGTAAGGCCCAATCACTATCGAGTCTTATAGTTCCAGGACTAAGTATTATTTGCTTACTAAACTTTTGTGTGCCCATATTCCTGGTATGGTATTTCCCATTTTCAGTCAAATGTGATCCAAGCTATTGCTTAGCATGCTAATTTTCTAATAAATTTGTATTAGAATTATGCAGTTTGTGGCTGAGTTGGTGCATTGTGCAATAAAGATAACCATCGTTTAGAATTAATGATAGATCAAAGGTTTAACAGCAAATTAGATATCCTTGTTTTAATAATTGTCGAGTGATTGATTAGTTTATTTCTATATGATGGTATGTTGCATCCTTATCATTCACACTTGTTTGTTGCTTATAATGAAAATAAGAAGTCACTGCTTGGTTAGGCTTACATCCATAAAACTGCTACTTGAAGTAACCCGCACCAGAACCATGATGAAGATGGGCATAAACTTATGAGTTTGGTGCATTGATGTCTTTTCCAAAATGCCAGTGATCACATATATACATCATTAAGAATGAATGATCTGAGGCCATAGTACCTACCTAACCCCACAGACAGTCCCTCATTATGCCAGTGTATCAGTCTAATCTCCGAATGGCTGTCACACCCCAAAAGATATTATACATGCACCTATTGTTCCATTTGCCAAAACCCTTCATAGAACACCCAATATCTCTATTGTTTGTTTCTCAAACAATACTGTAAGTTTTCCTCTTCCATTTCTCATTCATTCCATTTGCATTTACACATTTCACTTATATTCATTGAAACAATCAAGGTGTCTCTGGCAGCTGGCAGGGCTAGCACAGTGCACAGTCCCAGAGGGACACATGATTTTATTGAACTGCTGAGAAACTACAGGCTCCATCTTTAAAGTTCATATGTAACAATGATAAGATGTAATATGCAAAATAAATAATACAGGATAGCCATAAAACAAAGTACCGGCAGTAGCCGCCCTCTCCTTGGTTCCACCACATAAAAGAAGGAAACATATAAAAAAACATTGAATGGATGAGTAAAAGAGACTCATACCCCTATTAAACAACTGACAATATTGTAGTTTACTAACACTCACATATTTTTCATTGCAGTATTAACACTCCTATTAGGAATCTTGGAATGGCCTTTTGTAAGTATTCAATGATTAATTTTGATAGCTTGAAACGAGATTTGATTTGTAATTTCTTCATAGTTGTGAATGGCTCAGCAATATAGTACAAATTGTAATAAAAGCTGTCCCTTTTCTGTTTGAAAATAATATGTCATTGCATATGAGTGTAAGTAAGAAAGGAAATATTCCCCTTTATAATAACCACTTGTTTTGATTCATGTGTGTAGACATTTGCTCTCTACATATGATGTAAATTTAAAAGTGAAATTATGATCCTCACATCAGATGAAAGTCAATTCATTCTAACAGTTGAGTTCTCTCTTAATTCATAATGAATTAATTTTTAACTGGAGTCTGTTAATGGTTCGTGAAAAAAAATGCATGCAGCGACTGTTTACTAATTTTCTAAAATAATTATAAAATAATGAATAGGAGCTTACATCATAATTATAGTATTTATTTAATGAGGTGAAGTTGCACTCAAGAGACTCTGTTCCCCTCCATCTGATTGGCAGTCTTTGATTTTTGATATACTGTATTATCATAATGTTTAGGCTTAGAATTGTCAGATCACTAAATTATGATGCCTTATTTTTTGCAATATATTGCTCATTGAATAATAATCTTAATAATTTTAAAGGTTTGAAAGTTTTGTTCAACCAATCAGGTGGAGGGAAGTGGAGCCTCTTGCCTGCATATTTGTCTCACTAAAAACCTGATTTTAGTTGTATATTTGTTTTGATAAATAATACTAATGAAATTTGTTGTAAAGATAACATATGTTTATATGGTAGGCATGTTAGTTATTTTTAATTCTTTTCATTATCAGGAAATTCATGTGTTATACAAACTATTTTAAAATTGACCGAAAATTTATTGTTAGGATGTAACTAAAACTTAGGGCCAAGAATGTAAAGGCATACTCTTTTCTTTCTCCAGGGCAAGACCACTAGCTTCTCGCATGGAAGGTTCCCTCTAAGCCAGGAACACTACAGTTGGATGAGGCGATAGACTCCTGTTTTGTGGCCAAGATATTCTCCTTAGACATAGATAGGGAGGCTTTGTGCAATCCACACACTTCAGCCCTCCAGGTTTGATTCTCGAAGATTAGTTTCTGAGGGTATTTTTGTTACTCTTCATGTTCAGTTGCAAGTTAATTGTGCTTGACCTCTTCTGTAACACAAGGGATTCCATAAATCAACATCATAGGCATTTTTAATCAGATTTTACATTAATTTAAAATATCTCAAAATCCTTCTTGTCTGGTTTCTTTTTTTGTGTACATAATACTAGTGTTCTGGTGACATTGTAATTTGTTTGGTTTATGGAAGTGTAGTAGAGTTTATTGAGTTTAATGCTCATGTGGCTCTGCAGAAACACCTATGAATTTGTTGGTAAGCTGGGAATTCAGCAAACAAAGAGGATCAGTTTCATTTGGTACAATGCCATAAGACATAAAGCTGCAACCTTTATCAGAGCTTAATATTTCATTGACCAGTACTGCCACTGACAGCTTCTTCATCATCAACATCATCATCCTAATCATCCACATCATCATCATCTTGAGCAGCACCAGCATCAACTGTGTCTCTGGCTGAGGTGGGATGGGGAGTGAAGGTTACCATATGACCATTCTGAGTTGACAAAGTTTGTTCATCCTGATAATGATGCACTAATGCTAATACATAGTACATTATAGTGCTCACAGATCTAGTCTATATTGGAGAGTATTAAATTAGAGACACATGATATTAAACAAAACTTGGAATCTGCTGTGTAATGTTTGTCTCATGTCCATGCACTGTGGTTTTATTCAGTGTGCATCAGTACGTCTTTGATTACATACATGGCAAAGCTAATAGAGGTGTCCATATCGTTACTATACTATTACTTGCTTATCCTTCAGATATAGGGACTAAAGATACTACTTTGTATTTCGTTGCATTTGTCATACAATGATTAGAAGAGATAGAGAAAAGCGAGGTTGAGGATGGCCCTTCAAATATTTTTGCCTAGAAGACTTGTCAGAATGGTTAACTAGCCTTTTTTGGCTCCCCACCCTACCTGTGTGGAAATGGAGGTTACCAGTGATAGTGACGGTTATCCATCTGACAAAGAAGAATGTTAAGTGTAACAAAGAATGACCATGTGATAAGTGTAGGGAAGGGAAAGTAATGATATGCCATATTGTACTATACTGTTTGATAGTGTTAATGTAAATATATTGACAATAACGGAGTGCTAATTGAAGTTTAGCAAGTTGTACACATTGTACAGTTTTTTCAGTAAAAACTGTGATTTTCTTATGTCTTTGTTTTACAGATTTAATGCCTTCCTCTGTAGTGGTGGTTTTAGCTTTACTAAACCATACTATTTGCTGTCTTCCATCACCTCTGCAATAATGATTTTTTACATAGTCCTCTGCCAGATTAGTGTGCTAGGAAGATGGATGGCTTGGAAATGTTCAGTGTGTGGCAACTAATGCCGAGCTCACTGTGTCTCATCACTGTCTTGGACATTTCATTGCATATGTATTAGACAATTTAGTTTCTTGATACCCTCCTTTACTCATCCACCAGGTTTATTTCTAAGACCACTTGGCAACCATGGAATAACTCCAAGATTCAGTGGGATGATGGAAGCCCTCATGAGGTAACTGGTAGTGTGATGATTGTAGATCCTGGCTGATATGAATGGCATATTAGTTGTGGATATTGCCTAAGCGCTTCATGTCTCCAGTAAGTTTGGTTAATTGGGGAAAGTCTAGTTAATGGGCAGTGTTATTGTGGCCATAATAAATCATATTTTGGATAGGCCTGTAGAGTGGTCACCTTCCCCCAATAATATATTATCTTTATGCTTTTCTGATCACTGAAGAGAAGTGATGGCTAGAGATATAAGATAATTCCCATGATATTTGTAGTACAAGAATAAGAATGTGCATGTAGTAGATCAGATTGATGTGGAAAGTGAAAGGTAAAAGAAGTAGCAGAGTTGCTCCCAACTGTAATTGGCTGGAGATTCCCATAGCTACACCATTAAGATGAGTACCATTGCTCATGCCAAACCAGAAGTCAGTGTACTCTCCATTGCTGCTCTTGCCACTACCAGGCATCCTCATCTCAGTCTCACTATAACCAACTTTAGCCTTCTGAGTTCATTCAATAGGTAAGACAGTCGGTGATCCAATGAGAGGGTCAGGATGTTTAAGTACCCCCCCACAAAGCCCTCCGAAGGTTAACACCTGGTCCTATGCATGGGCCCCACTTTTGTACCATTCTGGCCACACTGAAAAAGAAAGGTCAAAGGGGCCCTTCCCCTCTTGAGATGCAAGGGTCCTGTGGGGTTTGCCTTGCAAGTGTCATAGGTGGCAGGCTCACTCAGTGCAGACTGATCATTAAAATTATTATTATTATTATTATTATTATTATTATTATTATTATTATTATTATTATTATTATTATGCTGATGCATTAACGTTTTCCAATATATAGAGACAAAGAGATGAATCATTTTATTTATTTATTGTTTCTAGCTCTACATTCAGATGAACATAAAGTATATCAAACATATTGATTACATATAAGGCATTTATCACATTGACTGGGCATAACGAGTCATTATAATTGCGTCTGCCCAGGTACAAGGTTTGGATATGTGTTATTTGTTCATGACTAAAGCAAAATGTAAATTAGGACAGCATTGTTTAGTCTGTTTTCTGATGTTAGAATTTTGCTTGACCAGGACTTGGTCATGGTTATTACAGGATATTATTTTGTGTATCTCTCCTTCTGGGAATGGTCTCTACAAGCCTGAGTCTTTTGAAGTATATCATTCATTTTTTATTCACTGTTTGAGGGAGGAAGCGGGCAGAGCCCATGAGGTCGAAGCAGGCCATGAGTGCCTCCTGGACATTGATGTACGCCTGGCTGGGGTACACCGTGTACCTGTCCAGGACCTTCAGCAGCGCCACAACAGCCTCCACCAGATCAGGAGAGACATACCCTTTCTGGATTTGTATCGATGCCTTCACAAAGTCCCGCCAGGCCTTGTTGAGCTGTGTTTGGACATCCGAGGCGTCATAAAGCTGGATGCCAGTGGTTGTCTTGGCCTTTGACGTGCACGTTAAGTCACACATAAGGCATGTGAGCCCAGACAGCGCCTGAAAGCAAGATGGGCACCGCAAACTTGGCTTTTCTGGGAGGTCTTTGTACAGGGGCCAGTCAGCCTGACATGCTGCACAGCCACAGCAGAAGTAGTAATGCTGCTGAAGCGTGGTTCGCCGCTCTGTCCGTGTGTGACTGACGTACCTCTCTCCATAGCTGTCTGTGATTTCTGCTCCTTTAGGTATTACGTTGATGCTGTAGAGAAACTTTACTTTGCCATGGGAGGAGGAGAGAGTGTTCGGGACACAGGAGTGGTTTATAAGGCTAAGAGCAGCATACACGGACCAGCCCACCTCTCGGCCCCGGCCTTTATCCAAACCACTGGCACCAACCTCTGCCTCCTTGGTGAGGTGAATGTTGCACTCCAGTCCCAGAATGAGGCGCATCAGCTGGCCGCCCACCAACATGATGTCATTTTCTGTTATATCAATGGACTGACCAACATCATCTTTTGAGAAAGAGGGACAACTTTCAAACAATATTCGTGTTAAGACACAAGCAACAGCTGCTGTTTCTTGAAGTTGGCTTTCTGTGCGTGCAGTGGCATGTCCCTCGAGGTGGTACAGAGTTTGGTAGTCCCTCTCTGTGTTCAGCAAAGGCCTGGAGCCACTCCCTTCCTTCAGTATTGTAGACACCTTTGTACTGATGGCAGGCAGGGTGGTGGATGACAACACTCGCAGGGCGAGGGCAGCAGCAGGGTCCAGCTGCAATGACACGAGTGTGGCCAGCGCTGCACACTCTGCGCCATGGAAGCCCTGCACGCCATTCCTCTGGCAGTCCTCACTGCAGAACACCATCTGAAAAAAGTACTTAAATTGCTCCTTTGGTGGTACAGTGGTCATCAACAGGTTGTTGCCACTGCCTTGAAGTTCATGTAATGTAGAGAACATTAGGAGGTTGAAGATGTTTCAATGACTTTTAAGAATAAGAAATGAACTTGGGGAGATCATATCAAGTGCAGAACTGATAACAGATGGACAATGAGAGAAACAGAATGGCAATCCAGAAACAGTAGAAGTCAGGGCAGACAGAGGACAAATCGGTGAAGATGAAATTATAGTATTTGCCAGAGCAGGATGGAAAACATTGGGACAGGCCTTTTTCCTACAAAGGACTAGTAATGGCTGGAGTGGTGATGATTAAGAAAAAATGTGTGATTGAAGACCCACCAGGGAACAGGTGGGACAGGGGAGTGGGGCAGGGCAGCGCCTCAGGCAGGTGGAGCAGTGGGAGCGTAGTGTGGAGTCCAGTCTGACAGTGGCAGTGAGGGCGTCCTCCTGCACCAACACCTCACCTGGAACATACAGATTTACATAGATATTGAAATCACTTTAACTCTTCAGTTCAGACTAGGTAGTCTGTCATCAAAGCTAAGTGAAACTACAATAGATCAAATGGAATAAAGGCTAACAAGACTGCATTTTTGTCATGTGAAAATTAAGTCAGAGGATAATTATTTTTAAATGAGTCAGTTATGTTGCACTGGAACAATGAAGCCTGGAGTTTATTCTATTCTTATGCTACAATGTTGGCAGAGAAAAATTTGGTGCAGAACAGAACAGAACAGCAACCTTCAATATCTACTCACAACATTTAAAGTTAAAGTTTAATAGTGCATTACTCCAGGTCACTTGACTTCAATCTCTAATAATGCGTAGGGTGCTTGTAGGCACATATGATACGCGGCTACAATCCAGGGAGTCAAAAGAGATTACCCGTTATACTAGTGGAATATAGACTGTAATTTGTACAATGAAGGGGAAATGTGGAATACTATTATCAAGCCTTCAAAGATTTAGGAAACCAAAGACTGTTTACATTTATGACTTGTGACACCTGGTTCAGCTTATTGAGTCATCCAGCATAGTGAAGGAGGGTAGAGTAGATGTCCGTTTTACCTGGCTCGATGTCCCTCGCTGCCACCAGGTGTCGCCCGCGGATAGGTGTATACTGGATACTGATGGCGTCGCTGAGGCAGGGGAGGTCTGGCCGAGGATGTGACACTGACGGAGGACGCTTTGGACCTGTGTAGAAGATGTATTGGTACCGCAGAGTGGAGGAGGAGGAGGAGGGTGCCACGGACTGTTTGCTGTCGCACTTGGTTTTCAAATTAGTTATGTTCTTCCTGACGGTTGTGGCTTCCTTATCGTCCAGGGACATCGTTGCAAGGGCACTGAGCGTATCTTCGAGGACTGCCTTAGCTTCTTCCATTTTACCCATTGCCTGGAGACACTTGGCTCTTCGTTCGTGGAGTCGGTGTCTCTTGGAGGGAGGGTAGCCAAGGGAGAGGGCCCTCTCAGCATCTGCTAGGGCCTCTTTGTATCGGGTCATTTCGTAAAGCACAGCTGACCGATTGGCAAAAGCAAGGGGGAGACCCTCGTGCTGGGGCTCCTTTGCTTCTCCTTCAAGACCTGGATGAGGGGCCGCCAGGATGCTGTAATTATACGCCAGAAGCGCCTGGTCCAGTTTTTTCTCTCGGTAGAGGCGGTTCCCCTCATTACGGAACTTTTCTGCCTCTGACGCTCCTTTCCTGCTGATGCGGTTGTTGCCAGGGGGAGGCACGAGCTCCTGCTGCGCCTCTGGCCGTGACCACAAGTACCTGAACATGCTGTCCAGCGTCGCCGTGGGGCCGAAGTGCGCTGCCACGTCGTTGGTCAGCCATGACTCCTGCAGCAGGCCGCGGAATTTTGTGTACAGTTCCTTAAAAGATGTCATTTTCAGTCACTGGTGTTGGTGTGGGGTTACTGTGAGGCCAGTCATCTGGACACCATCTGTAAGAGTCTAAATTTAGAGTAGTGGTTGTGTCCTTCATGGCAATGATTCTCCACCATTAACTTTATTCAGGAGAAAAATTTATTGCATTGACATTAAATACATACGTTAAGTACATAGTAAACAGTAACACTCGTACAAAATAGTACACTCATTTGATGGCTGTATAAGTAGTTGTAGGCTAAGCTTTAACCCTGTACACACATCCTCGAAATCCTGCATGAAATTTAGTATATTGATTATTACACCAAATGTCTTCAATTTGTTAAAAGTCTTTGGAGATGATGGTGAGGAAAGTTGATGGACGTGTGTTTTAGCGCTCTACCCTCACTCTGGATATGATGAATAAATTTTACATATTGTTTTCCATTTCCATTTTAAATTTTCGTATCATGTAGGGAACTAGTGGTTTTACTTGCTTGTTTACTTGGCTCTCACTATACGTTTTCTGTTTGGCCGAAATCGCAACCGAAGTGAGGGTCGAGATGTGGCATGTGCGTGAGATTCTCGACCACTCAAGACGATGGCTGGACTCGGAAAGGCATCGGCGAGAAATTAATACGCAATCCTGTATATACTAGTCCCGTGCTGCGTTCACTGTGTCATTCCCAAACTGGTATTGGATCTGTTATCCTCACCCCTGACTCCTCCGCTCCCTGCCCGCACCCTCCCTCGCCATATATTTCAGTCGCGAGAGTTAGTGCGCGCCAAGGTGCCATCACTGATCACACTCGAGCGTGGCCCCTCACCGCGCCGTGCAGTCACGCGCTGGCGGTGCTGTGAAGGCTCGCCGCCACGTGGTGGGTGACGCGGGGCGGGGGGCGACAGGGAGCACAGGTGTTGAGGGGCCGCCAAGGCTTTGACACACGGTGCAGCTCCTCGAATCCACAGCTGTGCCTGCGAGGAAACTCTGCGAGAAACAACTAATATAAGGGGCTCTGCCTCCACCAAGGAGACTCCAGGCGGCCTTTTTCCCCCCTAAATCAAGCACACACACACACACGCACACACGTGTGTGTGTGTGTGTGTGTATATATATATATATATATATATATATATATATATATATATATATATATATATATATATATGTAGTGTTTATTTTGTGAGAAGCGACTGTGATATTTTTGCAAGGCAACGTCCGCCACCCATGTGAGGGCGAGGCACTATTTATAACGACATGGTGATGAACACACTCGGGGAACACCGCCAAACACTGTTCGAGGGCCGGTGGTGGAAAACTATTGTGCCAAAACTAAACCAACACTTTCATGTCTAAACTTCTGCCACCGTAAACCCCGTCGAATTTTGGTGCTCGTTAGGCATAATGACACACCGCGGCCCGCGGAAGACTCGGTGACAGACTCAGGTCGCTGCCTGGCGACAGTGCCCCATAAAGGGATATTTTTAAATGAACATTACCAAAAATGGAATTGTAGAGCATTTATACATGATGTTAAGGCTGCATAATGATGCTGTTACCTTCCAATTATGTCGGAGCGCTTTTCAGTGTCACGCTTGCGTAAGATTGCACATTAACGTTACTTGAGAATGTACAGAATGTTTTGGTACTCAGTCCAACACAGATTTAAGTAATTTATTATTAAATTGAAACTTTTATTTTCTAATGTTGAAACATTACGTAAATGCTTCTAGATTTATGATTTTTTTCCGATGTACTGAATTATTAACAAAAATACATTTTTCATATTCTGTTTCGAGAATAGCTACGGTTATGAGTGATTGCACGACCGCTGATGTTTATTTTTATGAACACATACAATGAGAATGAAGGACAATCATGATAATTATTTTAGCCTCTTATAATAATGTAATATTTAATAAAAATATTCTTTTTTCTTGCTTTCTCGCAATCAGGTCGTTAAAAAAATATCTTTCTTTATAACATTCACTTCACCACACGGACACGACTAGACAGTTTCAGTAACATGGGTTCACTAAACACGTAGTAGGATCATGTAATTTTTTCTTACACTGAACTTTTTCCTCGCAAGACATTTACCATCCCTTAAGTCAGACCTGCGACTGTCATTCCTCTCAATGTCGTCACGCGCTGGCAATGACGCGCTGGCATGTCCTTTCCACCGGGCAAATAAGTTTCCACATGATCTCTTATATAGTCTCTTATTACATTTTCCTCTTCCTTATCACCACTGAACTGATACCAATGCTCAGGCACTTCTTCCTTTGCATCGTGACAGGGCGAGGCCTACTATTTCACTTATTTTTTTTTTACGAATATCAATCTTTATTATTTACTTTCTGGGACTACTAATGTTTTTTTTTGGAGTTTTCCTCGTATTTGTTTATGTGTTTCTGTCACCGATGCACTTTACTTTCTGTATTTGTATTTTCTAACCTCTATCTTCTATTTTCTATTTTTATTTTCTGTCTTTTCTATCTATTTTCCGTCTCCTTTTAGTCTTTTTTTCTCTTTTTTTCCCTTTCGTTTAGTCCATCACCATAGTTTTTTTTCTTTCTTTTACTCCACCGGTTTAATTTTTCTCTTCTGTCCTCCTCTATATTTTCTCTCAGCTTTTCTCTTTTCTTCTTTTCTTCACTTTTCTCTTCTCTTCTCTTCTCTTCTTTCCTCACTTCTCATCTTTTCTCTTCCCTTCTCTTCTCTTCTCTTCTCTTCTCTTCTCTTCTCTTCTCTTCTCTTCTCTTCTTAGTTCACGTGACGGAGATAGCCTATGCCCCCAACCCTTGATCTACGGTGGCGACTTCCATTAAACCGCACTGTTTATCTCATTTCTCTTCATTCCTATCCGCACTTATCACAACGTTTCGTCCAGCGGTGTGTTTTCCGTCACCCCAAACGTTTATGTCCATGGAGGTATTAAGGTATTTCTGTCTGTGTCTTCCTCTGGTCCTTAGACTCCCTTCCTTTGCCCAATAACCCTTGTTGGCCCCGATTTTATATTCTTGTAACTCCATATTTTTTTTTTTATCGCCATTATATTTATTTCGCATCCACAGTTTACACCACTTGAGCTATAGAGTTGCATTTTCCGTTCTTCTGTAGGTATCTATGTCTTTCTGTTTTCCTTCGTCTTCCTTTCAGTCCTTTGCATAAAATTTGGAAACTTTTATTTATTTATTTTTGTAACGATATTTTTATTCCTCTTTTTTTTTTTTTGAACTTCTCATCCACAATTACACTTCTGTTTTCCCTCGTGTGCCTTTCAGTCCTTTGCATAAAATTTGGTAACATTTTTTATTATATTTTTGTAACTCGATATATTTTTCCTTTATTTCTAATTTCGCATCCACAATTTACACTACATTGATATAACGTTCCTCTGTACCTCTATACCCTTCTATTTTCCTTCGTGTGCCTTTCAGTCCTTTGCATAAAACTTGTCAACATTTTTTTATTTATTTTTGTAACTCGATATTTTTTTCCTCTTTCTAACTTCGCATCCACAATTTACACTACATTGATATAACGCTCCTCTGTGCCTCTATACCCTTCTATTTTCCTTCATGTGCCTTTCAGTCCTTTGCATTAAGCTTGATCACATTATTCTTTTTATTTTTGTAACTCCATACCTTCTTTTCCTCACTTATATTTTTTCACATCGGCAATTCACACCACTTGGTCTGGCGTTGCATTTTCCGTTCCGTCGTATTTACATTATCCTATTTTCCTTCGTCTCCCTTTCAGTCCTTTGCCTAACACTCGGTCACAGGGAACACTCGACACTATATAGGAAAGAGTCACGAGGGGCGTCAGGGGGAGGCGAAGGCGAAGGCGGAGGCGTGGAAGGTGGAGGGAGCGAAGGGGAGCGAGGTATACCAGGAGCGATGGGCACCCGCTACCGACTCTCTCAATACCTGGCATACAACAATGTTCGAGCATACAAGCGTCAGCCCTAGTCACACACACACACACACACACACACATATGGTGGGAAAGAACACATTTAAGTCAGGCCCCTCCGCTGGCTGGCTCCCCAAATTTCACTCCTCCTCCTCCTCCTCCTCCTCCACTTCCTCCTCCTCTTCCGTCTTGTTTCAACTTCCTCCCCTTGATCCTCCCTCTCTCCCCGGTCCCATCCCATGCCCTCTTCACGCTTCATAATAATTCCTTTTTTTTTTTTCTTTTACACTCTCTCTCTCTCTCTCTCTCTCTCTCTCTCTCTCTCTCTCTCTCTCTCTCTCTCTCCACACACACACACACATAATATATTGTCTCCTTTTTTTTTCTTTCCTGTTTTCTTTGTCTTTGGTCGTGTGTTACTTGTTGTGTAGTATAATGTGAAACAGTTGCCACATGTGTTTGGTATGCTGTAGTAGTAGTAGTAGTAGTAGTAGTAGTAGTAGTGGTAGTAGTAGTAGTAGTAGTAGAAGTAGTAGTAGTAGACGCGTCCGCCTTTCACATCAACTATTTTCAAAGGCTCAAAAGGAGATTAATCGGGCTCTAATGAGTGTTTCTATTGTTTCGTGGTATATAAGAAGAGTCAAACTACCACCAGGGTCATAAAACTACCCCTGGTAATGCCCCTAACTCCCACGGAAGCCTTGTCAAATGTGTGGGCTTGGGCGACGATACGTTTAAGAATATGGCCCATGGTATATTTGTTTACGTGTTGTGCATTATGGGCCGTGTCGTCAACCGAGCCGGGCAGCAGCATATCCGCTTTACCATTAATAGTCCATTAGTCCCGCGCGCTGGCCGTGACGCAAACCGAGTCACTATGAGCACTTGTCAATAAACTTTCCTTAACTTCCCGTCTGTTTCCTTCCCTTGCCTTCCTTCCCTTGCTTTCGCTTGACTTTCCCTTCCCTTCCCTTCCCTTGCCTTCCCTTGACTTTCCCTTCCCTTCCCTTGCCTTGCCTTCGCTTGACTTTCCCTTCCCTTCCCTTGCCTTGCCTTCGCTTGACTTTCCCTTCCTTTCCTTTGCCTTCCTTCCCTTGACTTTCCCTTTCCTTCCCTTGCCTTGCCTTTGCTTGACTTTCCCTTCCCTTCCCTTCCCTTCTCTCTCCTTCGCCATTATTTTTTTGTCTTGTTTTTTTCTTCTTCTAGTTTCCCTCCCTTCTTATTTCTTCTCTCCTTTCCTTCCGTTCCTTCCTGTGTCTCCTTCCTTTCCGTTCCATTTCTTTTCCTTTTCTTCCTTTTCTTATCTTTTTTCCATGTTTCCCTCCATTTCCTTCCCCTGCCTTCTTTCCTTTCCTTCCGTTCCTTCCCTTCCCTTCCTTTGCCATTCCTTTTCTTTTTATCTCTTCCCCTCTCTTTCCTTCCCTTCCCTTCCATTTTTATCCTTCCCTTTCCAAAGCTTCACTTCCCTTTACATCTCTGATCTTTCCTTCCATTCCCTTTCCTTCTCTTCTCATATTTTCCTTTTTCTCTCCTTCCTGTCCCTTTCTCTTCATTTAATTTCGTTCCATTCCCTTTCCTTTCCTCTCTTTTCATTTTCTTTCTTCCCCTTCCCTTGCCTTTCCTCTCGTTTCCTTTCCTTCTCTTTCCCTTTCCTTTCCCTCTCCTCTCCCCGTCTTTTCCTTTCTCTCCTCCCTTTCCATATCTATTCCTTCCCATCTTTTTCCTTCCCGTCCCTTTCCTCTCCTTTTCTTTCCTTCCCTGACCATTCTAACACTATCCTACCATATAATTCCTATCCATCCCTTTCCCTTCCTTTCCCAACCCTTCACAGTTCACCTCCCTTCCCTCCCTTCCCTATGTGGTTCTCCCTCTATAAATACATCTCTTAATGCGTATCCGTCACCTTGTCTGTCTATCTCGCTACCATCATGAGGCATTGCATTGAGAGAGCCATCCATCCATCCATCCTTCACTCGATAGCACTTCGTTACACGCCGCTGTCAGAGCTCCGTGCTTCGCTGCCGCTGCCACCACCTCCCTCACCGCCGCCCTTACACCCGTCACGGCACATCACTTGTCATCTTCGGAGCCATTTGATGATGTGTGATTGACTTATGTGCTGTGTTTCTTGCGCCTTCTTCTGTGTTGTCATTGGTGTTTGTGCCGTATCGCGTATCGCTCTTGCGTCATCATCGTTATTACAAGCGTCACAGCAGTTGTCATTTTCGTGATTGATTTATATGCTGCGTTTCTTGCTGCGTCTGTGTCATCGTTAGGAGTATCTATCGTCATCGTTACCGTCATCGTTACAGTCATCATGTTTACCGGCACACACACACACACACACACACACACACACACACACACACACACACACACACACACACACACACACACACACACACGTAACGCCTCGTCTTTCTTTGTCACCTCCCAACAGCATTATTATTATTATTATTGTTATTATTATTATTATTATTATTATTATTATTATTATTATTATTATTATTATTATTATTGTTGTTGTTGTTATTATGGTGTTTCTCTTTCTCTGTCTGTCGCCATCACACTCTCCTTTAACTTGTCACGTGATGAGTTATTGTACACTTTCTTTTCCTGTGTCATTTTTCTTTTTGTTTTTCCTTCCCTTCCCTTTCCTTCCCTTCCCTTTCCTTCCTTTCCCTTCCCTCCCCTCCCCTCCCCTTCCCTTCCCTTCCCCTCCCTTCCCTTCCCTTCCCTTCCTTTCCTTTCCTTCCCCTTCTCTCCCCATCCATTCCCTTCCTTTCCTTCCCTTCCCCTTCTCTCCCCATCCCTTCCCTTCCCTTCCCTTCCTTTCCCTTTCCATTTCCTATCCTTTTGTATAACTTTTCTTTCCCTTCCCTTCCCTCCCCTCCCCTCCCATTCCCTCCCCTTCCTTTTGTGTTTCCTATCCCTCCCTTCTCTTCCCTTCCCTTCCCATCCCCTTCTATCTCCATTTCCATTCCCTCATTACCTTTCCCTTCCCTTCCCATCCCCTTCTATCTCCATTTCCATTCCTTCATTACCCTTCCCTTCCCTTCCTTTCCCTTCCCTTTCCCTCTCCCTCTCCCTTCCTTTCCATCCCCTATCATGTATACCTCAGGCATTTATCTCCTGCCTTTGTTGAGCCCCTCCTCCCCTCCCATTAGCTTAATCGAAGTATTCATGAGGGAGAGAGTAAAGAATCGAGCTCTCATCTCCGGCAAAGCAGCATCAGCCAAGTTTAATCTATTGCAGTTATACCTAGCCCTTCAGAACACTTAGTTTAATAGACACCAGTGACCCCTTTCTGAGCGCTTCATTCTTAGCTCTGTTGTGTGTTGTATATTCCAGTGTGACAAGAATGCAATGTGAAGAATGGAGAATGAATCGTTTGTAAGTCTTATATGCAGGCGGGAGGTGGAATCAGGTGCTGCCCGGGTAAAGAAAGACACTTGTTATATAGGCGGAGAAACCTTGGCACGGGGACTTAGATATCACGTCACATATGTTTATCTATATGGCTGTTATAGTTAAGGTGTTTGAATTTCCCGCTTTTGTTGTTGTTGTTGCTTCTTGAGTGGTCATCAGGAGTAATCTATAGCTGTACCTCACCCCCCCCCCCCACACACACACACCAACGTTGCCAGATTGTCGTACTCTGCCTCTTATGTTTGCCGACTTCCGACCCAAAAATTGCTTTCATCACCCAAATAACTGCATTCATATATGGTAATCGTTT